>NC_084852.1:35417377-35766033 GCF_951802175.1 Populus nigra
TAGCCTAGTACCACCAATTGCTCCCACCTTATCTAATCACCCACAATCGACCACTTCAAACAAGAAACGGAAAGATCCTGAAGACCCGGTTACCAAAACGTCCCAGAATCATCATCAGAGAAAGAATCCAAATAATTGGATAAACAAGAAACAGCAAGATGGTGAAGCAGTGGTAGTAGTGAAAAAATCAAATGGAAATAAGAAAACCACCAACAAGGGTACAGGTATTAACGGCAATAACGGTAACAACAAGGAAGGGAGATGGGCAGAACAGTTACTCAATCCTTGTGCAGCCGCTATCCCTATTGGAAACATGTCACGGGTGCAGCACCTTCTGTATGTACTCCATGAGCTAGCCTCATTAACTGGCGATGCTAACCACAGGCTAGCAGCTTATGGTCTTCGAGCACTGACTCACCACCTATCATCCTCCTCAACCTTGTCCTCAGCATCTACAGGAACCATTACTTTTGCTTCTACTGAGCCAAAGTTCTTTCAAAAATCTTTACTCAAATTCTACGAGGTGAGTCCTTGGTTTGCCTTCCCTCACAACATTGCTAATGCATCTATCCTTCAAGTTCTTG
The DNA here is from genome assembly GCF_951802175.1 of Populus nigra. Taxonomy (NCBI): domain Eukaryota; kingdom Viridiplantae; phylum Streptophyta; class Magnoliopsida; order Malpighiales; family Salicaceae; genus Populus; species Populus nigra. Next base: position 35,417,962 of record NC_084852.1, read on the forward strand.
CACAGGAACAAGATCCTAGGCGAAACCTTCATGTTCTTGATATTGGGGTATCCCATGGTGTACAGTGGCCTACACTTCTTGAGGCCTTGACTCGCCGTCCTGGAGGACCTCCTCCTCTAGTACGCATCACAGTCATCACGGCCGCTTCTGAAAATGATCAAACCACTGAGACCCCGTTTTCAATAGGTCCACCTGGAGACAATTTTTCCTCCAGACTACTAGGTTTTGCCAAGTCTATGAACATCAATTTGCAAATCAAAAGGCTTGATAACCACTCATTACAAAAACTTAGTGGACGAATAATAGACACCAAACCCGACGAAGCATTAATAGTTTGTGCGCAATTCAGACTCCATCATTTAAACCACAACACACCAGATGAAAGAACTGAGTTCTTGAGAGTTCTGAGAAGGTTGGAGCCAAAAGGCGTGATACTCACCGAAAACAATATGGATTGTAGCTGCAACAGTTGTGGGGATTTTGCAACAGGATTTTCAAGGAGAGTAGAGTATTTATGGAGATTTTTGGACTCGACAAGCTCAGCTTTCAAAGGCCGAGAGAGTGTCGAAAGACGGATGATGGAAGGCGAGGCAGCGAAGGCCTTGACAAATCGTGGAGAGATGAATGAAGGAAAAGAAAAATGGTGTGAGAGGATGAGAGGGGTGGGATTTGTTGGCGAGTTGTTTGGAGAAGACGCCATTGATGGAGCTCGAGCACTGTTGAGGAAGTATGATAGTAACTGGGAGATGAGAGGGGAAGGGAAAGATGGCTGTGTGGGGTTATGGTGGAAAGGGCAGCCTGTTTCTTTTTGTTCACTATGGAAGTTAGATATGAAAGGAAGTGAGTCGAAACTTTAGCAGCATCTTGTTCTCTTCATGTAAAGGTGTTATGTTTTTTTGGTAGACTATGGAAGTGCTTCTGTTACAAATCGTCTTTGATATTGTTAGTGATGATCTTTGATATTGTTAGTGATGATATTACACAAGTGCAGCACAAAACATTTGCTCCTTTCCCAGCACTATGTAACCTACTCTACCTTCTCCTTCGACAGGGGTCGATAACAATGACAAATTCCCTTCCAATCTCGACCTTTCCCATCATAGATGCAATTACGAAAAACCAATTAATTGGCTCTTGAGACTGTTTTCTCCGACCGAGATGGCTGATATCTGCCAGTTTTTTCCCAAAAAGGAAAAATAACAGGGCAGTACTTGCCTAGACAAACGAAGAAACTGTTATTGATGAGAAATTGAGAACAGAAGAAAATCCACCAATATAGCTACGAACAAGAAAAATAACCCAATTGGTAATGTTTGGAAGAGTAGTTCGACCATGCCTCTTTAAATTAGTAATTTTTTAGAAAATATTTAAATTAATATATACTTTTAGTATTTTATTATTATTTTAGTATGCTGATATATATATATTTTAATGTATTTTTAAATAAAAAAACACAAATTCTAAACATGACGTAAATCCCCTAACAGTACACAAGGACGGGCTGTTCCAAACACATTAAGACCCCTTAGAACTTGGCATAAAATGGTAGGTCGTCGGGTTTTTCTTTTCTTGAAGTCATTTTCGATTTTTCCTGACTAGTATTATCATCATCCTTGTAGTGTTTCGTTAAGGTAGTTTAAAAGCGAGTAATATGGACCGAGCTCTATTCCGTGACATGGAAATTAATTGAGCTACCTTCTATGCCATAGATATACTCTTAATACAGCGTTATGTTACATAAAACAGTAATTCTCTGTCACTCAACATTCAAAAACCCTGATAGAATTTCGGATTGCCTGCCTACAGAGAGGGCATTTGGGGGATACCTCACTTTCAACTGATATAGCACAGAAATGACAGCATGCAAGATGCCCACAGGGAATGAATGCAGATCGCCTTCTCCTCGTCAAGCAGATCACACACAACTGTCCATCTGGCACATCTCCTGCTTCATCTTCATCAATCCGAGAGACATCTGCATCAATGGTAGTATGGCTCGGCAGGTGAGAGTGTCTTTGCCTCCACGCTTGCCATTTATTCCAGTTCCTAAAAACAAATTGTTCTTAATGATTAAGATAATGAATCAGATCTGATAGCTAGAACTTGATTGATTATTTCTGTTCATAATTCAGCCGTGACAGATAAGCATCAATTTTTTTCCCTATTGACATGTGACTAAAATAGAAATCCAAGTGAAAGGCAAGAAAAGGGGCAAACACTTCTGCAGCAAATAATCTTTAGCAGAAACTACTATACCTCATAACAGCGAAGCCAAGGACCCCAATTGAAAGTGAACCAAGAACAATACCACTCCATAGCTGTATTTTCGCCGTGAAGGCAAGATCTGCCACCATTTGATCTTTGGTAATGTCAGCCCTGCAACAACCCAGAAGAAAAGTTATTTCATTGACAATGCTCCAAGAAGAGAAGAGAGAATATAATATCATTGATTTCATTCAGATACTCAAGTCGTGGACAATAGGAGACTGATTGAAAAAAACATTCAATGATCCACCATGGCTTCATGGGTGCCCCAACATAGTTTTTGAACCCAACAAGTAAATTGTCATTCTCACACACCACCATCATCAATGTTAACAGCAATGAATTAATGTAATCTCAACACAATCCCATATGCAAGGGGAAGATGTAAATCACAATTGTAATGCATGTCTAACTACAAAACCCAACAGGCTATTTTCCAAACTAAGTCACTTACAGAAAATAGGGAAGATCCTTGCAAGATTTTATCTCAGGAATTCCTTTTCTAGAATTGCAAATGCCAACAGCACTGATACACTTCCCTAATGGCAGGATTTTCTCCTCGTGAAGCACCCCAACCTTCAAAACAGAACAGATTATGCTGTCAGGCCTAGCAAGGACATCTAAAGGAGAAATGCAACAGCAGAAATAAAGCAATACCGAAAGCAATATGAGTTAAAGACGCATTAAAATTATTTTAAGAAAGATAAAGCAGCACCTAGAATTAACAAATTTGGAACTCACAGGGTATTCATGACCAAAAAGTGCCTGAATGAATGTATAACGAGAAGCAGCAATTCGTTGCAACTGATGATAAACAGTCGTAAGAGGTAGGGGGTGTACTGATCCGACCATGTTCACGATAACATAATCAGACCGTGGCCATTGAGCACCTTCAACTAGTATAAAAGGAACCTATCAAATAAACAACAATGCATAAGGTTAGTCCTTCCCATCAAATCCACCAAATAACCCACTTGACAGACACTCAATCCACTGAACAATCTAAGAGAAGCAAAAATCTCCATAAAATGACCCAAAGAAAGAAAATTGGCAAGTTAAAAGAATTCACCGTTCTTAATAAGGTTGTTTCTTGTTCTTTCAAAGATCTGCCAAAGATAGCCCGCAACTCGGAAGTCCATCCTAAAAAGCCCTTCCATTCGTTGTATATACACTGACAAACATAAACCGAAAACATGTACATATGTATATTAGCCTTTCTTGCAACTTGTGAAATAATCAAAGAAACAGCCAACAAGACTCCCAAAACAGAGCTTTCGACTTCAGTTCCTTGTCAATCTAAACAAATGCAAAAATTTTAGTCCTGCCCAATAATCAAGTAATGCCTGTGTAACAATCTAAACCTTCCTCATATACACAGAATCTTACAAATATCAGTCTCTATCACCTCCCAATTTCTATTCTTTTTTTTCTTCTAAGGAAAAAAATGAAAGCCGCAGAAGACTACAAATTCTGGGTTGCAAAAAATAAAATTAAATAAATAAAAGAGTACGTACAGTTTGAGTTTTTTGAAGAATAACCGCCTTATAAGCAGAATTATGAGAAAGCAAGACATTGGGGGGTCTAAAGCTCTCCTTCCATGTCCATTCAACGGCTGATTTAGCCTCAACGATTCCTCTGACAATTACGAGGTTCTGCTCATGGTCCTGGTGGTCTTGATCGTGATTTTGAAGGAGCGATCGGAGGTCGGAGAGGGAGAGAGTGGGTGCCTTGCTGATTTTGGCAAGGGATTTGGAATTTGCAGTGTAATTGAGAATTGAACGTACGGCGGCGTAGGCAAGAGCTGCCCCGAGAATTGCTCCGTCGAAGGAGAGAGCAAGTTGGGATAGCAGGGCGGCCAGTGCTTGCTCATGGGAACGTGATGACATTTTCGTTTGTATAGGGGCTTGTTATTCATGTTTTATTTATTTATTTATTTATTATTACGGTGGCATTGGGAAGAGGTGTCTTGCGCCGGATGGCAAAGATACAGATTTCTTGATATTTATATTTAATATATTATTTATTAAGTAAAAAAAATCAATTTTTATAAACTATTCATTTATGAGTATTTGTTATTGGATTATTATTTATTATTTAATAAAAATAAAATTATATATATATATATATATATATATATATATTCTACCTATCAATCAGATTCAAATTAACTTTTCATCTCTAGTTTTGCAAGTGATATTTTCCTTCTTAAACATTGTCATTTTTTCGTTTTTTTATAGAAAATTACTATGAACAACTTATAGTTTAATTATTTTTTATTTTGTCTTTATTTAAAAAAAATACAATTTATATCTTGTTTCAACCCAATTTTTATATCGGATGAAATGATTATCTTCATATATATTACATCAGAAACAATCAAATAATAAAAAATATGATATTTTTTTTTCTTTTTAAGTGATGATTTATCTTTCTCTTTTTCTAATTTTCTCTCTTATTAAATATAGATAATTATATATATAAAAAATATTTGAAAGGATGTAAATGTTTTATTTTTTTGTCTGATAAGGCAAAAATATTTTTTTTATTGTAATCTAAGAAATGAAAAAATAAAAAACCTCTTATTCAATAATTTTATATTTTTTTACTTTGAGGGTAAATAAATTATTTTAATGTTTAAAAAAATTAGAAAAAATATATATATATCCACTAACAATTTTTTAATGAACAATGTGTAATTAAAAAAATCAAATTATCCCAAATACAAAAGGCATCTATTTTTTCACTAAAAAACAAAATAATAATTTTACTTAAACAATCAACAGTAATTTGTGGGGGTAAAAAACACACACCATAGCTTTTTGTTAATAAAGTAGTAATCCCACTTCTGTTTTTTCTTTTATGGTCATAGTTGGGGCCTCACAGCCCAAGAACAGGACAAAAATTCAAACAATAGTTTACTGAGATTTATAACAGCAAGATCATCCTTCCCATGCCATTCTCAACCTCAGCACGACAAGAAAGAGTAAATCGGTTTGATAGCAGAAACCCTTTTGTCTTACTGGATTATAATCTGGTAGAAAAATCTTACATGATATAATTCCTAATACACTTGACTGAGACTGGATTTTTCAGAAACTGATGGGATATCCCATTTGGATCGACCCAAAACAAATGATGTTATCAGATCATTCACAGCATCGGGCGACTCTATATTGGCCGCATGGCCTATATCCTTGATTATCTTTACCCTTGATTTTGGTCCCAGGTGCCTGTGATCAACAACAATCAACAATGGAGTTTTAATAATGGTCACTTCCGAATGAAATTCGTAAATGGTGAAGGCTTGAAAAACTAGCACTAATGTGTATACAATTTACCTCTGCAATTGATAGGCCAAGTTTACTGGGAACACATTATCCTGATCACCCCATATTAGCAGTGTTTCCTTGAAACAGGGAATAGCAGAAAATGGAGATTAATTAACAGCAGTTGTTTTCACTCGAAATGATTCCTAAAAGTTGAAAACAAAGCATACCTGTGTTAGAATGGGAAGGCGTATATCAGCTTTTTTGGCCAGCAAGTGCTCCAGTAGCTCTAATTTTTCCTTTCTCTGATGATTAACCATTGCCTAGAAAATTAAAACCTGAGGATTTTATCAGTTCTAAACTAAATCCCACGGTAATTATCAACAAAACCATATTCTAGCAGGCATGCATCAATTAAACATAGAATTATGTAGTTGATCTAAACTGAACCCACGTTGATAAACTCCTGAAGGAATATATCAGGAAGCCACCTCAAGGGCTTGCACTTGTATACTGATAGGTTTACCAAGAACCTTAGATCTTGTGGATGTTCAGGCAAAAGTATCGCTGCTGGATCTCTTCCAATTTTCTTGATCTGCTCCTCTATCTGATCATCACTGGAAACTACCCCACTACTCACAATCACGACCTTCTCCACCTCCTTTGGAAAAATTTCAGCAATCCGACATGCCACAAACCCTCCATAGCTAATTGAGTACACAGAGAACCTGTCTACGCCCAATCTTTTCAAACATTCAGCCAAACACCTTGCTTGGAAAGTATCAGTTCGGCCTGATCTCTTCGAAGAAGACTTGCCGAAAAACAATAAATCTGGAACATACAAATTAAAGTTTTGCGACAGAGAACGCACTTGATAGACAAATTGCCACCGCGCATCACCACCATAGCCATGGATCATGACTAGATTAGGTTTGTTGAACCTCCTATGATTGGAGGTCCAAAAATGCATCGTGGTTTGATCGTCTAAATCAATGGTGAAAGGTGAAAGGCCACATAACCTGAAGTACAATGAAATCACTGTATCAACTATGGTGAAAAAGATCGGAATCCGTTTCAGGCCAAAGAAACCGGTTTGGAGGTACCGAAAAATGGCCAACGCGGTGGAGAGATAGAAGGTGAAAGGGTGCAAAAGCTTGGTCGAGTCCATGGAGAGATCTTTGGAATTGGGATTAAAATGTTATGTTGTACTCTTATTAGTAGAACTTGAAGCCAACATGATGAGGTGGATTGATAAAAGAAAAAATTAATCTGATGGGCAAGCGATTGCCAAATACTATCAAACAAAAATAAAACATAGAATACTCCATGAACACATCTACTTGTGTTCGTATCCCATGATTCCTTCGCTCCTGTCAGGAACATGTCTCAAATATATATAGTAAGCTATTTTATGTACTTTCTTTTATGCAAACCTTATACGTTTTACTTTTCACCAGAAAAATAACAATAAAAAAAACGAATATTTGAATAACTGAATTATTTTATATACTAATTTTCAAAAAAATTGCTGATTAAAAGTGATGCGTGCAATACACTTAGGAATGAACCCAAAAGTCATGCAAACATTACAAGGTTCATCTAACTTGAAGAAATGAAGAAACATAAAGCCGTGATATCATCAATTTAAAGGGTACGGGCATATAGATTTTTACATATAGGGGATTATGTTCATACCAGAATAAAATTTAGCAGAAGTTTATGGTAACTTTTTTTATTTTCTGTGAAAGAGGCATAGTGAGCTCATAGATTAATGAGGAAACGATGTTACAGTGAAAACAGAGCCACGGGGGCATTGAAATTTAGAGTAAGTTTAGGGTAACATTTGTCATGTCCTGCTCCACGGTGATTTGCCATTTGGCATATTCAGAAAAAAACCAGCACCAAAACTGCTCAGAAATCTGTGAAAACTGTTTTCAAGTTCAACTATTCGATTGCATTGAAAATAGAACAACAATGGATATGGGGGATGCGGGCACCGGGCAGTAAAGAGTCCACTTGGCAATGTTTCCTAAATCATATACTGTGTCTTTGATGGGTTCTAACTATATACAACCTTAAAAAGATTTAAGTTGAGTGGTGCGCTTTTTGGACTTGTTGTAGGAAAACTCAGTTTGTTACGAGGCAACATCCCACTACTTTTGGTTTGTTTTCTTCTAAGCTACTTGGAAGAATCCTTAAACTTCGGCTCACCACTTTTGGTTTGTTTTCTTCTAAGCTACTTAGAAGTAGCTTAGAAGAATCCTTAAACTTCGATTCACTATTTCAATTTGATCATATGTGTAAGGATGATAGGCATTGCTAAAATTCAATTGAATTCCCAACCCCCGAAAGACTCTTTCAAAAATTATTTATAAACTCGGTATCCTATTAATAAATTTAGGAGTCTTATATAAATAAATCATCTTTTTTAAAAAGAAGATGAGAAATATAAGAAGCATCCATAGTTTTTCTACGAGCAATAAAATAAGTCATTTAAGAAACCTACTAGATAGGTTGTCTGTGTGTTGCCGCGGACTACTTCTAGAAACACATGCTACTTTTAATTGTAAGATAATTGAAAGAAAAAAAATATTTTATAAGCATGCGATCAAAAAATAATAGCGTTAAAAGGTATTTGATTTGGTTTTCAAGCAACAAATATATAACATATAAAAAACTTGCTTAAACTATCTCGAATTTTATATAAGAATTAAATTATAAAATGTTAAGAGACAACAATCTAACATAGTCATTATTTGAGCAACTTAACAAAAAGAGTATGAAAGCCCAACTTTTAAGTGAGAAGTGAAGTCTCAATAACTGTTAACAAGTAAAGAGTAACAAATATTTGTCAACTTCTTCTTACTACAAGGGCATAAATAACTTAATTAGTTTTTGCAAAAACATTTTATGTATCTATCTATGTGTCTAAACTCAATATATAAAATGAGTATGTATATACCTCAAACACTCGTTCTAGAAAGTAAATTTTTCTCCTAAAAGAAAGCAACTTAAAAACACCTAAAGCCTTTAAATTTTCTTGGGCAAGCATTGGTCAAATAGTTTCCTCCATCAAATTCTGCATATATATATATATATATAACTCTTAAATGTAAATAACTCAATAACCATTATGTAAAGTAACGAAAAAAAAATCATCAACAATAAACAAAAATGAAATTAAGAAAACGAAGCGAGAAATGAAGATCAAGATATCTAACATCGCAACACGGGTAATTTACCTGGTCATGTTTAATGAATTTCTTTATCAAAATAAATTTATAATAGAAAAACACATAAAATTTATAATAAAAATCAACACACACATAAAATTTAATGAACAATAATTTAAACAAAAACAATGCAATATTGCCTCCTAAAAAATATATGCAATTAGAGGCTAATTTAGATTTTAAATTATCAAATCACGTAAAAAAAAGTTCAAGGATCATGATAAAAAAAAATTAAAAATTCATCCACAAAAATTGTAAAAGAGTACACAATATTTTGATACACAGTAAAAAAACTAATGAATTTAAATTTTTGTTATAATAATTCAACACGCAACCAAAATAGAATCACTAGCATGTTGGGTACAAGCAAACCTAACATCAAGTCTATGATAACATCCAATAAATGAGAATTTGATCTGGGTAATGAGTGTACAAAACAACATTGATAAGAGTGTCATTGAACCGTTAAAAGATATTAAATCTCTTCATAAATCACGCCATAAATCACGTCACTTGACTCAATAACCTTTTTTTGTTTATTATTATGGGTATCCAGGCCAGTTTGCGCGTACCTCGACTAATCCCTCGGGCCCTGAAGTTAACGATCATGTAAGCCTCCAGTGGTCATCATATAAGCAACCATAGAGTTCGAACCTGAGACTAAGAGGGAACAAACCCCTTAATTTCAAGCTCTTACAATTGGACCACCACCTAAATAGTTAATACAATAAGAGGAGACCAAGGCCAGCATCTGTCACGTTCAAGGTGACCCTTGCAGTGCAAATCATAAATAATATTTTTCCAAAGGAAACATTCTAAAACACACAACCACATACTACAAAACAAGGAATCATTAAAAAGTATGCAGTCACCTCACTTGCCATTACCAACCACCTTATAATAAATTTACCCAATGGAAGAATCTCTTAGGTATAAATTCTAAAAAGTATCAAAACCCATGACCTTACCTTGATGAGCATGGCGCCGAGGAGAAAAATGACCTTAGGGTACCTATCCAGCATGCCAACAACTCAACTTTTAGTGCTTATTGATGTACTCTAAAGGCTTACGATTAGTGGTAAGGATGGAATCATTATGCACCAAATAATGTCATCAATACTTCATTGACCGAGCAAAAGGATAAAACTTGAGATCATGGATGGAGTCGTTCTTCTTGGATATTGATAGTTTTTCATTTAAAAAACGACATGGGATATCGCTCTTAGTTAAGGACACCTCCAATTCCTAAACTCGAGGAATCATAATCGACCACAAATAGCCTCTCAAAATCAAAAGGGGGAAAGGACAAGAGTTTCTATCCTTTGCTTTACCTGCTACAAGGTGGCGTTTTCTATCTCCATTAACTAGAAAGTACACCCTTTGAAAAACTCAATGATAGGTGTGATCAAAGAGCTGAAATTATGGATGAGTTGACTACAAGAAAAGGTCAACCCGTTGAAAATCTTTACCACTTGCCATCTTTTTTTTAGAACTAGAAAGGTTAGGATTGCACAAGGGTTCATAATCAGCATATTGTGTCCCTTTTTCAGAACTCTACCACTTGTAACTTTTTAGACTTTTTAGTTACGAGTCTGTACGTTGGTTTAGACAACAAGCTCTTTACCCAGTTTGTTTCAGCCATATAAACCACCCCTTTTTTTTAGGCGATAACACCAAACATTTCTGCTTTCAGTTCTGACAAAAAAAGATTTCAGAATCGGAGTGTCCCATAGGGAGATTAGGGAGCTACATGACCGAGTCTCGGTGTTGATCATGCATCAGCTTGGCAGAATGAAACCATAATTAAGTTTCCCGTTACGTCAATGAAAGAAATGTCTTTCTAACAGGCTAATGGCAATTTTTTTCACACGACCAAAGGTCATTGCATTAATTTTATGAGAAATTATTAGGTGAACTTGATTGTTAATTGTTGAAGGATATATCATTCTATTTAGCAAAACATCAACTTTAAATAAACAAACAACTACAGTTATAAACAAGATCGAGGGAGGGAAATATATATATAATGAGTGATTAATTTATTTTCATGAAATTCTTTTTTTTTTTATTGCTGTTATATTGATGAAGACAACATCAGCGTTAGTTGGGAAATAAGCTCATGGTACCGAACTTTAGGAAATAAGCTTTAAAAAAAAACACAGTGTGTGGTAAAGAACTCCAGAAGAAATTATAGAAAAATTAAAAAGACCTGGCAAGATTACTGAATTGCTAACATTAGATGCAGCCCAGGAGAATCCCCTCATTCGTGACTGAACTTTTTGTCGTTGAACAAATTTCCTGTAGTGCCACCGTCCTGGGTAAAGGATCATTTTTTTCAGCTCCTTTGCGTGCTTGTAACTGAAATCAACTCCCTAATGTGAAATCTTCAAGGGCTCGACAACTGACCTTAAGATGTTTCATCCCATAAAAAACTTCAAGATTGATCAGCTTTTTCAGACGAGGAAATGATGATTCCGTAAATAAGTCCAGGAGGGATCGGACGATTGTTCATGCAAATCCAGCAGCGAAAGTGACAACGTTTGGAGTGATTGAAACCCGCCAGTCATGACTTTGGAAGGAAGTAAATTTGACACCAGCTTAAAGATTCAGAGATTTCAATTTGAAAACATGTAAAGAATAACTCCTTATAACCTCACAGGGGAAATTAAGGTAATCATCAGTAGTAACCTCCACATCAAGTTCATGAACATTATTATGCCTAATTGCATTATTGATCAAACAATTTAGATGCAAAAGGCTCAAGTATGATCTAAACCGAAGGGTTCTTGGATCAAAATGCTTGTCCCGGTGGGCTAAAACACTGGTGATGATGCTCAATGACAGATTGATATGATCTTTTTGAGTTAAGTTTTGTTGGATAACAAGCGGCAATAGTAGGGCTCATGGTGGTGAAATCAAGATCAGGGAATGAAGACCAAAGAGATCTCCATCGTTTTGATAAGATGCTGGTTTGAGCAATGAGTTTAATAGGAAGTGAGAGGGGAATGTTATGGAGGATACGGTCAGGGAGATCACTGATTCTGTTAATGTAATGGTTACCTTCATCTTTTGCCGCAAACCCAATGAGCTTCTTGCGTTTGGAAGGTCTTGTTTCCATTGCAGAACAATGCATTAATGGTGGTTTGTTAGATTGATTCTTTCATGAGTTGCAGATTCTTATGGTTTCCAAAATACATTGTGTTGAATCTCTCAGCGTTTTTAGCTAGTTTAGATCAGGGCTTGAAAGTTTACAAAGAGTGAACTCTGAGGTACGAAAGTGAAGAGCGCATGAGCATGTTTTTTCAGTTTACACTATCCTTCATTTTTTAAAGTGGAAAGAATTCTTGAAAACAATTATAATGCCTCGTGTTGTAACCTTCTTCCTCTCTAATTCTAGAATATAAGTTATACTCAATATGCCACATCCAATAATTTATTTAATAAATATAATGAGATTTGAGTTTTTCACGTAGCAATAATTACATCAATTTAAAAAAAAACATATGATAAAAAGATAGATTACAAAATAAATCTAATTTGAAGAACAAATTAGAAGCAATTAAATTAGATTTATTGACATAGATTGAAGACTTGTTCTAAAATATAAGAACAAAGTTTCTACTTTATATTGATTGGATCTAGCTAGCTTTACTTAAAACAGATGTATTTCTCTCTCAATTGTTTTAATAAGATGATTGATTTTTATTACAAAAATATGCATATAATTCTAAATTATAATATGGCTAAAATATAAAATTATAATTTTAAAATATAACCAAGAAAGTTGAAGTAGAAAACATTGACCAAGAAGTATAAAATTTATGCAACTGGCTTTAATACATGATCCCTATAGCATAACTTGACAATTTATCAAATCAATTTTTCTTTTTTTTTCTTTTTCACCAAACTGAACTCTTTATTTTTCTCTTTAAATGTTTGGGTACTGAAAAATTAAGTTTTTCTTTCTTGCAAGATCGAACGAGCATTAGACACCTTCAATTCCTCCCTTATCTCTCGAATCATTTGTCACTATATTATTGCTTCAGCAAAGCATTTTGATGTTAGAATTTATTTGTTAAACATGGTTTTTCTTATTTTTCAATGCAAAACAAATATTAAAATATAAATTAATAGAAAAACATTCTTTTTACTTAAAGAAAAAATATTTTAACTTTTATAGAGATGAAAATAATTTCATTTATATTACCAGTTATATTCTTAACATCTAAACTTAATATTATTTCCAACACTACAACAATAATCATTCTACTATAGCTCCACTTCAACACTAGTATCACCACCCCATTATCAACCACCACCTTTAATATCATTACAAATACTATTTTTTTATCAATATAACTATTATTTTATCATTATTGTATTATAACCCTCCAACACCACACTATCACCAAAAGAACAACCAACAACAACAACACTTGGTTATCAATGTAACCATTACATCATCATCATTTTCATAATTCTTATTGTTACTTCAACATTATTATTATCGCAACAACAATTTCTATTGCTAATCTTTGTCACCGCCATTACTATCATAACCTTATTAAATTAACCACCAAAATAACCATTATTTTATCGCCAATGTCACCATCATTATTCTCATAAAAATCATCATTCTATAACTACCACCATTATCACTAATATTATATCAATCACTACCATATATGCTATCACCAACACCACCACTATCATTACATATATCACCCAGACCACAACTTTTCTCATCTTATTATCATCATTCAAAAACCATCAATGAAAAATAATTTATTTTATAAAAAAAATATTTTTCTCAATATGTTCAAATAATGAAAAATAACTTATGAAAAAAGATCTTTTTAAGAAAATATTTTATGCAAACAAATAAACATAATAAATCCCCATCACAAACAAAATCTTTCCCTAGGCACTCCTCGATAAAACATGAAGGCTTTAACAAGAATTTTACATCGTGATAAGATCAAGACTCCAATATTACCTAATTTATCCGCACAAGAGGATTAAGTTAATGAACTTTTTTTTTTCTTTAATAAGATGATTAATTTTTAAGTACAACACATGTATATCATTCTACATTATAATATCGCTAAAATATGAAATTGAGATTTTAAAATAGAACCAACAAGGTTAAAGTAGAAAACATTGACCAAGACAACAAAATTTATAAGATAGACTTTAATATGAAAGTCACACATGATCCTTTTAGTATAAATTCACAATTTTCCAAATCAATTTTTTTTATTTTTTTCTATTATTTTTTACAAAATTGAACTCTTTATTTTTGTTTTAAATGTTTAAGAACTCAAAAAAAAAATATCAACTCCTATCTTATCTCTTACAGCATAACTCTTAGTTACCCAATAGGATTTAGTTACCATCGACTCCTGTCTTATCTCTTACAGTTTGTTTGAAATCAAATCACACGTGAAATTGAATTCAATTTCACGTGTGATTTGAATTCAATTAATAACTTATTACAATTCTTATATTTCGAATAAAATACTAAATCACATAATTAAATTCAATTATATTGTTTGGAATGTCTATGCAATTGAATTGAATTGAATTAGTAATTCTGACTATTTTTCTTTTAACTTATATTCAACAGGACTAGAAAGTTATTTATTTATATTTTGTATTACAAGAGATTTAGTTATCTTCTTTCCACTCCAAAAAAATATTTTTCCCCCATCTTTGTAGCATGACAAATAAAGAAGCTAGTCCTTTAAAAATATTAGTGAAAAGGGCAAGTAATAATTTTCCTTTGTATTTATTCACACTGAAGGTATTGTTTTCTTCAAGAACTTGGCAATTCATTGCACACAAAACCTTCAAGTTAGGTGATAATTATAATAATCTAGAAACTGCAATTGGACCAATATCAGTTCTTGAAACATCCAATCCGATCAGTTTAGGCAGCTTTTACCAAGGATGTGAGACCACGCCACACTTTATATTTGATGTCCAGTAACAAACCTTGAAACCATGGCAACACTAGCCCACAAATGTTTAATGGTTGTTGAAGATTGCTTCAAGAGCTATCAAGATTATGTTATGTTAATCTTTTAGTTGCAGCAACAATAAATGGTTGTCCTAGTCTTTAGGAGTTGTTAGTTTGTTAGTTTATTAGCAGACTATAATATGATTTGGTGCTATAAGTTAGCAATTCAATTTATTTCATTTACTATATATTTGTAAGGATTGCTTTCAATTAGTAAGCAATCAATTCATCTCAGTTCAATAAAACAATATAAAAGAGTTTGTTATCTTTAACTTTCTTCTTACTATCCTTTTCCACTTAAATTCTTTTAATTGGTATCAGAGCTATTTTCTAAAGGGACCTATAATGGAAGCTGAAGCAAGCTTTTCTCATATTACCTCTTTTATTTTTTATGGAGAGAATTATTAACTTTGGGCAGTGAAAATAAAAACTTATTTGAAGGCCTTAGATCTTTGGGAAGCTATTTAAAAGGATTATGATGTTCCTCAATGACCAAATAATCCAACCATGACCCAGATCAAAGGCCATAAAAAAAAAATCAAAAGCAAAAGCATGTATGTTTGTTGTTGTTTCAACAACCATTATTTTCATAAGAATAATGTCTCTTAAATTAGCAAAAGATGTCTAAGATTATCTAAAGGAAGAATATGCAGGAGATGAAAGAATTTGTGGTATGCAAAGCCTAAACTTGATATGAAAGTTTAAGCTGCAAAGAATGAAAGAATCTGAAACTATAAAGGAATACTCAGATAGGTTGCTTGGTATTGTTAACAAAGTCAGATTGTTTGGAATAACATTCATAGACTCTATAATTGGTGAAAAGATTTTGGTTATAGTACTAGAAAAATATGAAGCTTCAATTACTATATTGGAGAATACAAAAGATTTGTCAAAAATTACAGTGGCAGAACTTTTGAATGCCTTACAAGCTCAAGAATAATGAAGACTTGTGAGGCAGGATTGTTTTGCAGAAGGAGCTTTATCAACCAAGCATCAAGATTCTAAAAAGGATAAGAAAAAGTTTTTCATGAAAAATCAAGCTTCAAGTGTTAGAGAATAATATAAATCATATCATGGGACCTCACCTAATAGCTTAAGCTTTTAGGTGAGATGGTTCTTTGACATGGTATCAGAGCTTTAATGACCAAGCGGTCACGAGTTCGAATCTCACCATCCCTATTTATTTGATAAACATTAAGCACAAGATAAAGTGAGTCTGTGCAAGTTTCAAGCCCAAAGGGCTTTCACTTGAGGGGGTGTGTTAGAGAATAATATAAATCATATCCTGTGACCTCACCTAATAGCTTAAGTTATTGGGTTGAGATGGTTCTTTGACATCAAGCAGTAAAATTATTGCCAATCAGTTTCAGAACAAGGAAAAAAAAATTAAAAGAAATTTTTCACTATGTCAATATTGTAGTAAGATAGGCCATCCACCATTCAAGTGGTGGAAAAGACCTGATACAAGGTATAGCAAATGCAATTAACTTAGACATGAAGCTGTTATTTGCAGAACTAAACCTCAGAAACAAGAGGAAGATGCTCAAGTTATTGGTCAAGATGATGAAGATCAAATGTTCATAGCCACGTGTTTTTCAATTCAAAACTCCTCAGATCATTGTTTCATTGACAGTGGTTGCACAAACCACATAACTTTTACAAAAAGTCTTTTCAGAAAATTACAATCTACAAAAGTTGCAAAGGTTCAAATTTGAAATGGTGATTGTATAACAGCTAAGGGAAAAGGAACCATTGTCATCACAATAAATTCTGGTACAAAAATAATTTCAGATGTTCTCTATGTACCTGATATAGATCAGAATTTGTTAAGTGTTGGGTAACTAATAAAGAAAGGTATGAAGGTGATTTTTGAAGATCAATTCTGTCATATTTTTCATACTAAGAGGTAAAAGTTTCTTATTTTTACCATTTGAGGAGGAGCACACAACTTTTTCAATAAAATTTAATAACACAAAAGCATGGCATAAAAGGTTGGGACATTGTCATCAACAATGAATGCTCAGTATGAAGAAGAATGATGTTGTAAAAGGTGTGTCTCTATTTACTAATCAATTACCAAACTGTCAAGCCTGTTAGTTTGGTAAGCAAAGCAAGAAACCATTTCCAAAATCAACTTGGATATCTGCACAAAATCTCTAGTTAATCCATACTGATATGATTGACCCTTTAAAAACACCTTCATTAAAAGGTCTATTACATTCTTTTCATTGACAACTTTACTAGAATGTGTTGGATTTTTTTTATGAAATACAGATCAAAAGTAGTTGGGATCTTTTGAAGATTCAAGAAGATTGTGGAGAATCAGAGTAGATACAGAATTCAAGTCATTAGATCTAACAATGGTAAAGAATATGTTTCATTAGAGTTTAATCTGTACTGTGAAGATGTTGGCATTGAACATCAACTCATAGCTCCTTACACTCTAGAACAAAATGGAGTTAGTGAGAGGAAAAACAAATACATAATGGAGATGGTCAGATGCATGCTGCATAAGAAGGATTTCCCCAAGATTTGTTTGGGCAAAAGCAGCTAACACAACTGTTTTTCTTCATAATTGACTTCCACTAAAAAATTTGGAAGAAAATACATCATTTGAAGCTTCGTATAATTACAAACCATCACTAAGCTTTCTTAAAAAAATTTACAGCATATGCTTTGTTCACGTTCCACAGATTAAAAGGGATAAGCTCGACAAAAAGGTTATACCAGGTATTTTTGTGGATTATATTTCTGTTTTTAAAGCCTACAAAGTATAACATCCTCAAACTTAGAAGCTGGCCATTACAAGAGATGTTCATTTCAATGAAGAGGAACAATGAGACTAGAAAGACTCACAAAACAACAAGTTGTTTAGAGATCAAGATAAACCTTGATAGCAAGATGAATCAATTGATGATTCACCAATCAGAGGCACAAGATCTCTTTTAGACATTTATCAAAGGAGAAATGTAGCAGTCTAAACCAAAAGGAAATGAAGAAGCTCACCAAGACTTTAGATGGAAGAAAGTAATGGAAGAGGAGATATCAATGATCCAAAAAAAACTGTACCTGGGAACTGGTTGACAGATCACCAGACAAAAACATCATTGGTGTAAAGTGGGTGTTCAGAACTAAACTAAATGCAGACAGTTCCATCAAAAACATAAAGTCAGACTGGTTGTTAAGGGTATGCTCAGTTATTTAGTGTTGATTATTCATATATTTTTGCTCCTGTAACAAGAATGGACACCATCAAACTATTATTTTTTGTTGATACACACAAGAATTGGAATGTATTTTAGTTAGACGTTTAGTCAGCTTTCTTATATGGTATTCTGCAAGAAGAGATTTATGTTGAACAGCCAGCTGGGTTTGTGATTAAAGGAAAAAAAGATAAAGTTTACTTGCTAAAAAAGGCTCTTTATGGATTAAAGTAAGCACCTAGAGCCTGGTATAGCGGAATTGATTATTATCTGATAAGCTTTAGTTTTCAGAAAAGCTTGGCTGAAGCAATTCTCTATGTAAAAAAGACTAACAATGATATTCTCATGATATCACTCTATGTTAATGATCTTCTAGTGACAGGAAGCAATACACAACAAGTTGAATAATTCAAGCAGAAGATGATGCAAACTTTCGAAATAACTAATCTTAGCCTCATGACATATTTTCTAGGAATGGAAATCAAGCAAAACAAGAATGAAATATTCATCTACCAAAAGAAGTATGCAAAGGAAATTTTAAAGAAATTTCATATGGAAAATTGCAAACCAATAAACGCTCTAATAAATCAAAAAGACAAGTTCAGCAAAGAAAATAGAACCGACAGAGTTGATGAAGAGAAGTTCAGAAGGTTAATTGGTTGTTTGATGTATCTAACTGCAACCAAACCTGATATATTTTATGCCACAAGTCTTCTATCTCATTTCATACATTGTCCAAATGAAATACATTTAAGAGCAACCAAACAAATTCTAAGATACATCAAAGGAACAATCAGTTTTGGTGTTCAATTTCAGAGGAGTCAGGAGTTAAAATTGTATGGCTTTTCTAATAGTGATTGAGGTGGATTTATTGATGACATGAAAGTACTAATGAATTCTGTTTCAACCTAGGATCAGGAATGTTTTCATAGTCATCCAAGAAGCAAAACATTGTGGCATAATCCACTATAGAAGCAAAATTTATTGCAACAGCAGTGAATCAAGCATCGTGGATTTAGAAGATTCTATGTGATTTGCACATAAAGGAGAAAGAAACAATAGAGATCTCAATGGACAATCAAGCAACCATAACAATTTCTCACAATCTAGTGTTTCATGGAAAAATCAAACACTTTAACATTAAACTCTATTTTTTATGAGAGGTGCAGAAAAATGATGATGTTATGTTGATCTATTGTATGTTTGAAGATCAACTAGCTGACTTGTTTACTAAACCTCTTCCAATAAATAGGTTTGAGTTTCTAAGATAAAAGATTAGAATTTGTAGCTCATAAAAGAATGAGGAGTGTTGAAGATTGCTTTAAGAGCTGTCAAGATTCTGTTATGTTAATCTTGTAGTTGCAGCAACAATAAATGTTTGTCATAGTCTTTAAGAGTTGTTAGTCTGTTAATATGTTAGCAAATCATAACATGATTTGGTGCTATAAGTTAGCAATTCAGTTTATTTCATTTACTATATATTTATAAGGATTGCTTTCAATCAATAAGTAATCAATTCATCTCAGTTCAATAAAACAATATACAAGAGTTTGTTTTCTTTAACTTTCTTCTTACTTTCTTTCTTTACTTAAATACTTTCAGCGGTATTTATAACAACACCTCCTCATGCCTTAAACTTCCATTTCTTTTTACTCTCCAAGATAGCATTACATCTCTCTCACACCTTATACTCCTTCAGGCTCTTGCTATCTCTGTTTTGTACCAAACACACTTTAGATTCCTATAGTAGCCAATCATTTCTTAAACTCGTTATCAGAAAAACCACCATTAAGCACCACTTTATTACTACTCCTTCTCTTTAAACCCCCACAATTCACAAGTTTAAAAGAAAAAAAAAAGGATTCACTATAGTGATTGAAAAACATATATGAGAAATAAGATTAACAAAAGAAAAAGAAATAGTGAGCTCTAGAAATATGCCATCGAGAATGGATAAGGTTGAAGAGTCGGGAGTTAAATCTATTGATAATAGAGTTTGGGATTGTGAATTTCTTGGACACGTATCAAATCTTGGTATTTTTTTATGAGATTGAGGAGGGAAGGGGTTTAAGTGGAAATGGTAAAAGCAGAACTACTTGTGATAGGTATCAAGGTTTTTATTGAGGAAAATAAAGATAGTAGTTTTAGAATAATATTTTTAGTGTTAATTTTTAGAGGAATTTATTTGCAAATCAAAAGGTCTTCTATATTTTTTGATTTACTCTTATATATTGTTTATGATTTGAATTCCATTTGGAATTCAAATCAATACCCTCAAAAATATTTTTTCCAGTATTTTAATTTTTTAGAGAGAAAAATATCTTCATTCATACTACCAACTCACAATATGAATAGCATCATAACTTAACTATTTCAATAACCACTAACATCACTGTCCCTACCATCATAATCACAACAATAACCACTCCACCACCAGCTCCACTTCAAAATCACGACCACCATCACTCTAATATCAACCACCAGTGTCAATACAAATACCATCTTTTTACCAATATAACTACCATTTTATCATCATTTTGTCATAACCCTCCAACACCACACCACAACCAAAAGAACAACCACCAACAACAACACCTGGTTATCAGTATAACCACTACTTCATCAACAGTTTTACTATTCTCATTGTTCTTTCAACTCCATTACTACCACAATAACAATCTTCATTATTAATATCGTCGTCGTCGCCAATACTCCAACTACCCTGTTATTAAATTAACCACCAAAACAACCATTATTGCATCACTTCTTTCACCATTATTATTGTCACAAAAATCATCATTTTCAATGACCACTACTATCATCAACATTATCGCAATCACTACCATAAATGCTACCACTACAACTATCATGATTATTTCTATCATCAACTTCACAACTTTTGTCATCATATTATCATCATTAAGAAACTATCAATGAAAAATAAATTATTTTATAAAAAAAATACTTGATATTTTCAAATAATGAAAAATAACTTACGAAAAAATCTATTTCAAGTAAATATTTGAGGCAGAACAAACATTCCATAATGAGCATCCATTCTCATTTCTAGAACTGTCACACACAATAGTCATTTACATATAACATACCATCTAGGATCTAAAGTGGATACAAAAACTATTGTAATTATTCTTATTACAAAGGCACACTTATCTCTATACATAATTCATATCTTTATACAACTCGAAACCATAAGTTTAGGCAATCAAAGATATGTAACGGAAAGAAAAACTTGATCCTAAAATCATGGAATACACAGATATAGTATTAACATAAATGGTGACAGCTATATTGGAGGTGGTATTGTTGTGATTGCTTTAGTTTCCTTAATACATCATCAATATTATCGCAATCACTACCATAAATGCTACCACTACAACTATCATGATTATTTCTATCATCAACTTCACAACTTCTGTCATCATATTATCATCATTAAGAAACTATCAATGAAAAATAAATTATTTTATAAAAAAAATACTTGATATTTTCAAATAATGAAAAATAACTTACGAAAAAATCTATTTCAAGTAAATATTTGAGGCAGAACAAACATTCCATAATGAGCATCCATTCTCATTTCTAAAACTATCACACACAATAGTCATTTACATATAACATACCATCTAGGATCTAAAGTGGATATAAAAACTGTTGTAATTATTCTTATTACAAAGGCACACTTATCTCTATACATATTTCATATCTTTATACAACTCGAAACCATAAGTTTAGGCAATCAAAGATATGTAACGGAAAGAAAAACTTGATCCTAAAATCATGGAATACACAGATATAGTATTAACATAAATGGTGACAGCTATACTGGAGGTGGTATTGTTGTGATTGCTTTAGTTTCCTTAATACGCCCCTGCAAGAACAGGCTACCATCAGCTAGGCCGATCTTGTCACGTAGAAAGGTTGTTCGTTGTCTAGAAAGCAGCTTGGTAAGTAGGTTAGCAAGCTGGTCATAAGTATGAACATGGCGAATATAAATAAGCTTTTTTTCTACAAAATCACGCATAAAGTGAAGGTCTATTTGAATATGCTTCATGCGTGAGTGTTTTATAGGATTAAAGCTTAGCTGAATGGCTCCTAAATTATCACAGAAAAGTGTCGGTGAGTGTAGTAGAGAAAACTTCATCTCGTGAAAGAGGGAAAGCAACTACATGGACTCAGCTGCAGCAGTGGCTAAGGCCCTGTATTCAGTTTCGGTGGATGACCTTGCAATGGCATGTTGTTTTTTTGAGCTCCATGAGATGGGCGTTGGACCAAGAAAAATAATATAAGCTGAAGTAGATTTCCTGTCATCTAAGCAACCAGCCTATTCAGCATCCGAGAAACATGTCAAGAGCAGAGTTAAAGGTTTCCTGATATTTATGCCATGAAAGATAGTGTTCTTGAGATAACACAGCAGTCGTTTAGTGGCGGTCTAGTGAATCTGTGTTGAACGATGCATGAATTGTAAGAGTTTGTTAACTGCAGAACTAGTTAAGCTGAGGTATTGCAATGCACCAATCACTCATCGATATTCTGTGGGATCAACTGGTGAGGAACCATCTGCCAGCTTTAAAGGAATCGAGACAGAGAGAGGTGTTGTCACATCCTTAGCTCCATCCATACTGGTTTTAGCAAGCAAATCGCAAATATATTGATGCTGAGTGAGAAACAAGCCACCTGCAGTAGGTATAACTTCAATGCCAAGGAAAAAATACAGGGGCCCTAAATCTTTGATGGAGAATTTTTGACTAAGCTGTGTAATAATACTTGCTACAAATGGCATGTTGTTTCCAGTGAGGATCAAATCATCAACATAAACGAGACAATATGCAAGTATTGAACCATCAGAAAACACAAAGAGAGATGAATTAGATTTAGCATTGATGAAACCAAATTCTGAGAGTGCCATTTTGATAGCAGAATACCAAGCACGAGGTGCTTGTTTGAGTCTGTATATTGCCTTTGTAACAAACATGATGTGGATGTTCCAGACTCTTGAAGCCAGGTGGTTGCTGCATATAGACTTTCTCAGTGAGATGCCCATGAAGAAAAGCATTACTTACATCTAATTGCTTGAGAGACCAACCGTACATAATTACAATGGTCAAGACAGCACGAATTGTCACTGGTTTTACAACTGGACTGAACGTCTCTTTGTAATCCAAGCCTGGTCTCTAATGGAACCCTTTGGCTACTAATCTAGCCTTAAACCAATCAACTGAACCATCTGCATGCCTTTTTACCCGAAACACCCATTTACAACCAACAATATTACACTGAGGTGGAAGTGGAACGAGATGTCAGGTATTGTGAGACATCAACGCAGTCAATTCAGAGGACATGGCAGTGTGTTAGTTAGAATCAGTGAGTGCTTCAGAAACACTTGTAGGTTCCAAGCAAGGTGGAATAGGATGTTTAGTAACTACAAATGATTTTTTTGGTTTGTAAATATCATGCATGGAACGAGTTGTCATTGTGTAGGTGCGCACGGCAGTGGGCGCAGACATAGTAATAGCAGACACTTCTAATGGAGGAATATGGCTAGAAAGTAACGTAAGGGAGCAGGGAGTACTTACCTGGGAAGGACGAGATGCAGGGGATGATCCATTCACATACGATGGATAAGCAGCAGAACCCAGTTCCAAAGATTCTATTGGATGAGGAGAAGGTAGAAAGACAAGTGGCAAGGAAATTTGAACAAAAGAGTCTTTAGTTGTTGATGAAGGTGAAATGAGCATGGAGTTGATGGAGGATGATGTCTCAAAAGGGAAAGTTCCTTCATGGAAAATGACATGTCGGAAGCGAAACAGCTTTCGGGTTTTTAGCTCAAGACAGAGATAAGCATTTTGAGAGAGCAAGTAACCGATAAATGTGCATGGTGTGGCCTTGGGTTCTAGCTTATGTTTATTGTAAGGTCTGGTTAAAGGATAACATAGACAGCCAAATTGCTTGAGTTTGAGATAGTTTGGAGTTTGTTGAAACAATTTTTCAAACAGGAATTTATTGTGTAAGGTGTAAGTGTGCATTCGATTTATAAGGTAGGTCACACATTGAAAAGTGTATGGCCAGTATGAAAAGGGCATGTGAGCATCTGTGAGTAAGGTGAGACCAGTCTCAACAATGTGTCGATGATGTCTTTCAGACATACCATTTTATTGTGGGGTATAGGGAGCGGTTGTATAATGACTGATGTCATGAATTGATAGGTAGGATTTGAGACCGATATATTCTCCACCATTGTTAGAATAAAGACTCTTGATTTTGGTAGTAAATTTGTTTTCCACAAGATTTCTGAATTGCTGAAAAATAGTTTGAACTGTTGATTTATGAGTCATAAGATAGAGCCAAGTGTATTTGGTATAATGATCAACAAAGATAAGATAATATTTAGAGCCATCAGTACCAATGGCATGCGATGGACCCCAAACATCTGTATAAATCAAATCCAATAGAGCAGTGCTAGTGAGACCATGATTATTAAAAGTATGTCGATGGGCTTTATTTTGAGAACATGAAGAACAAAGTGATAAGGATACGTTCTTATTTGTGGGTAAAGAAAAGATGTGAATTAAATCATGGACCAATTTGGATGATGGATGACCAAGTCTTTTGTGCCAACCATTGGTGGTGGTACATTCATGAACATAGGCAACAATATTTTTTAGAGGCAGATCTTCTGGAAATGGGTACACATCATCTTCACAATCGCCTTTGAGTAGTGTCACCCCCGTGATCTGATCTTTCACCAAAAAATAAGTAGAATGAAATTCAAGATAAACATTATTATGTTTGGTGAAATGATGGACAGAAATAAGGTTTTTCTGAATTGTAGGAACACAAAGAGTATTACGTAATTGAAAGACACATTTAGGTGATGCAATAGATATTGAACCAATATGAGACACAGGCAAACCTGAACCATTTCCAATAACCACCTCATCAGTACCATCATATTCAGAATTAATTGTCAATTTTAAGAGATCAGTAGTCATATTGTGAGATGCAGCGAAATCAACCAGCCACTTTTGTTTCTTCTCTTGAGCAGATACTGCATAATTTGCAGTAAATTCATCAAAAGGCATTTTTGGGCAATTTTTAGCTGTATGGCCCATTTGATCACACCACTGGCACTCAGGCTTGAATTTCCTATAGCCAGAAGGAGAAGGCCAATTTTTGTTGGACCCATTTGTGCTCTGAGTCTTAGGAAAGAAAGGCTTATTACTTGGTTTATACTGCCCCGCTCCTTGCCGATGAGAATAATTTACAGTGGGAATAAAGCTGGCTGCTGATTGAGTCTCCAAACGTCGAAGATAATTTTCATGATTTACAAGAAAATCATGCAAATCTTCAAATTTCAGAGAGGTGTCACGAGCACGAATGGGTATTGCAATTTCTCTGAATTCGGGACCCAATCCATTAAGGATGTAGAGGGTTAAATCATCATTTGAAACTGGATGATCAATGATTGCAAGATCGTCAGGAAACATTTTGATTGCTTGAAGGAACTCAGTAACTGTGCGATTTCCACGAGTGCTTAAGGTTAAATCTTTCTTGAGCTGCATCGTTCATGTTCTGGATTTTCCAACATAAAGGCGGGTGAGTGTTGTCCAAGCCTTATGAGATGTTTTGTATGAAGTAAGAAGTGGAGTGATATTTGTTGAGGTGGAGGCAAGAATGGCATGAAGGATGAGTTTGTCTTAGTGAACCCAGTGAGAGTTTGCAGCTATGAATGCAGAGTTGGTTGTATCAATGACAGGATATACTTTTGAACCAGTGACAAAATCAATGATATCATAACCGATGAGTAATGCCTCAAATTGAGCTCTCCACTAGGGAAAAGTGAAAGGTGTGAGTTTTGCATTGTTGGTGGTGGCAATATTGAGGGTGATGATAGGTGAATCAATGATAGATGTAAAGATGGCAGCCATATTGCAGGAAAAAAAACTCGTTAGAGATTATAGCTCTGATACCATAAAACGGATACAAAAACTGTTGTAATTATTCTTATTACAAAAGCATATTTATCTCTGTACATACTTTATATCTTTATCTCTGTACATACTTTATATCTTTATACAACCCGAAACCATAAGTTTAGACAATTAAAGATATGTAATGGAAAGAAAAACCTGATCCTAAAATCATGGAATACACATATATAGTATTAACATAAATGGTGACAGCTATATTGGAGGTGGTGCTGCTGTGTTGATTGCTTTAGTTTCTTAATAGGATCTACTAATTCTCGTTATGCGACTTTAGACAAGGTATCTAGCTAACATAAAATATCAGTTTAATTTGTGCTATTGTTGGATCAGGAAAAAGTAAATTTCTCTAGCACCTAGCACCTAGCACCTAGCACCTAGCACCTGCTTGCCAAAGAAAAGGGGTACAGCTAGCATTGCTTTATATATAGTTACTTGATGAAAAAACAAACCCTCAGTATTGCTTTTTGCTTATTTACAAGTGAACGCGGAATTGATTAACTGAGAGATACCTTACTTCCAAAGTTGTGCAATCTCCCTCTTTACCACTTTTTTAACCTTTCCTGAGGGTTTGTCTTCACTATGTAGCTCTTTACCTTGCTTTCCTTCTCACTTTTTGGACGGCTGTTAATTTTTCTATCTATTACTTTTGTCATCGGACCACAAGCTATCCACATAGATTCCTGCTGTTTTCCACCTTCTCCTTCCTATAAATCCAGCGCTTCTAGTGGACATAGCCCACTGAGCTGGTTCTTCTACTAGAAAAACCTACCTTGATAAGGAATTAATGGTTCATTGAGCCTCACCAATATGGCCACATATGCCTACAGTGCTGCCAGCCGAAACTCATCACAAAGAGCATTAGCCATGGTGTTGGCTCTAGCATCAGCTGTGGTGCTATCACCATTGTATGTTCAGCGAAAGAACGACCATACGCGTTATTTTAATCATGAGACAAAATGGAGCTCTGGCTTTGTTCTTCCAATGGTGCTTGCTGGGCTAATAATTGCTATTAGGACTACTTCCTCTTCCATGTCAGTCCATAGAGGTGCTGCGGCTTCGTTCATTCAGTCTCCAGATCCCTCTTGGGTGCTTAGAATTGGGAGCTCTTCTTGGGGACTTGCTGGAGTGTTAGTGATGCTTGTGCTTGTGCTATCATGGCAAGACTCAGTTCAAGAATTCTTCTGGAGATAAAAGAAGGAGATCTAATTTTGTTCTTAGTATAGGCTATATATATATGTTTGTTGTTTTGGTTGGAATAATATTAATTAACCTTATCATAGTTTAATTTTCTCCAAGTTCAAATTAATATTGTGAATTTTCTAAGAAAATCTTGTTGGCGATTTTCATTGATCGATCATGAACGAGGATTTGTTTGTCTGGGTTGCCCGTTGCCTGGTATGAGCACGTCCATAAGTACCTGGCTACAAGAATTAATGGTATCGCCTAAAGTCAAAAGTTTATATTAGTCCTTCTACTCTTAATTTTGTAATACTGTAGCCTTCCTGCCTTATGTGTGTAATAATGTCAACGTTCTACTACTAAGAAACCCAAATATTAAGAAATAGAAAGAATCAAAACTTTTTAAAAAAATTCAAATTCTGAAAAAATCCTACAAAATCAAAATTAAAATAATCAAAATTGCGATTTTTTTTCATTTAAAAAAAAACTCTTAACATCCATTAAAAATGGTGTTAAATTCTTTCGTTAACTCTACCACATGATGACATGCTGACTTGTGTATTTATTGTATTAATAATCACAAATTTCATCCTTCTACTCCTTACATTTTAAAAAATATTATGTCAAAAAAATCCCAATTATTAGAAAATAAAAATAACCAAAACATTGGAAAAGAAATAAAAGTTCAAATTTTGAAAAAATAAGATAATCAAACTTTTGAGTTTTTTTCATATTTAATAAAAAATATTATTTTCTGATTTTTCCAATTTGGGATGTCAACTTTATCAAACATGTAAGATCATTTGCAAAAGTTCAAAGCGCAGGAACCACATTAAGAAAAAATCATAACATCCATTAAAAATAGTGTTAAATCCTTCCATCAGCTCTACCACATGATTAATCTCATGCTGACATGTGTATTTATTATAACATATCTCATCCTTCTACTCTTTACATCTAAAAAAATATTATTTCAAAAAACTGTTCATATATTAGGAATTTAAAATAATCAAAACTTTGAAAAAGAAATAGCAGTTCAAAATTCGAAAAACAAATGCCCAAAAGTTCAAAATAATGAATTTTTGTGCATTTCTAAATAACTTTTTTAATTAAAAAATCAATTATTTTGATTTTTTAGGATACTTAAGCTTTTTCAGGTTTAAAAAAATATTATTTCAAAAAACTATTCAACTATTAGAAATTTTTTCAGGTTTTTAGGACAACATACTCAAATTTTTTCATGTATACAACGCAGATCATATATTATCTTTTATATCAATAATATTATTTATCATTAATATTTTTATAAATAAAACGCATAACATAATATAATAACTAACAACATCATAGATATTTTTATCTTTAAAATAAAAAAATGAGTAATTTTTCATTTTGAAAAGCATCACCTCTCTTTTTTTTACGATATTTTTTAAGTGAAAGCTATTATATCTTTAACTTATTTTTATAAAAACCATTTTCACTCTCAATCTAATTTTTAAAAACATTCTTAAATATGTTTTATATATTAATAGAGATTTGCTTTAAAACAAAACGATAAAAACATAGAAAAAACAGAAGTGAGAGAGACTTTATTTAATTTTATTTTATTTCACTTTAAGGAAACGTACATCATTTCGTATTTGTGTTTATAGCTAAGCTGTGTATTTGAAAAAATTTAAGTATTTTTTCATTTTAAATTTATTTTTTTTATTTTTTTAGATAGTGTGTTAATATACAGATATTAAAAATAAAAAATTATTTTAATATATTTTTACAGCTATCCCCGCTTGCTAAAGATTAAATATTAACGGGCCACCATATTTAGAAGCGTTGGGCCCAATCAGTCGCATGCTGGCTTTAGGACAATGGGCTTCCTCAACGAAAACGATTTCTACGTGTAATGCTTTGGTTTGTTTCTCTACATCCCTTCCCTTTCTGTTTTCTTCTTCGCACTCTCGCTCTCTGTAACTACATGGATTCACAGTTGAATAATAGCAACAGAGAGTAATTTACTAAAATCTCTCCCAACGAGTCCTTGTTCCTTGGGATCAGCCCCAATCTCATTTCCAAGGTTAGTGCCTCAGTTGTCTCGCCTTCTCTTTTGAATCGATCCCATCTAAGTATTTCATTTTTCTGTTTCGTTTTTTGAAATTTGTTTGAAGCAGCCAAAACCCACTTGTTAATTTCAGATGCGGTTTAGTTTTTTATTATTATTATTTATCGACGAATTATTGATCTTTCTTTTCTCTGCAGAGAAATTCATTTACTCCATATTGATAAGCTTGTACTTACAATCTTGTAGCATTTTAATACTTGCCCGACATTAGACCTAGAAGATATATATATATAGGATTTTTAGGGTGTTGTATGTGAAATTGCAATGGAGAAAATCGCCCCCAGCATGTTGGGTTTTGTTTTGTGGGTTATATCCTTCGCTTGAATACTTAAACAATTGAAAAGGCACGATACCAGCATAACATTCAAAAACTTTCTTAAGCCTTTGGGCAGTCTTAAAGCTTACAGCAGGTATTCTGCGTTACGGAGATTTAGGGTCAAACCTGATTATCCATGTGATGGACCCTTGTACTAGCACACGGGTCTCTGTTTGCAAGCTGATTTAGTTGGTACAAGGTTTTAATTTTTCGGTTGTTTGGTTGATTTCGTATAAGACATATCCTGCTGGGCAAAAAGGATGTGTGTTGTGTTGTGTTGGTTCTGTCTTTGGAGGTGTCTAATGTTGGCTTGTAATGCATGTTACAGACAAGCAGAGAGTATGGCGGAGGGAGAAGAAGACATGCCAAGGGATGCCAAGATTGTGAAATCATTGCTTAAATCAATGGGTGTCGAGGATTATGAACCTCGTGTTGTGCATCAGTTTTTGGAGTTGTGGTATCGTTATGTTGTTGATGTGTTGACAGATGCACAGGTTTATTCAGAGCATGCTAACAAAACTGCAATTGACTGTGATGATGTCAAGCTTGCTATTCAATCTAAAGTCAATTTCAGCTTCTCGCAACCCCCACCTAGAGAGGTAAGTGGCTATCCGTTGGATGATAAACCTCCTCCCCGTACTTGTTTTTTTACTCTCTAATACTATGAGATGAAAATTTTAGCCGTTCATTATTCTATAGTTGTCTTGACCATTGATCTTCAAATGATAGAACTTGCATAGACTCCCTTATTTCATTGCCTTCTCTCCCACTGCCTGATTTTCAGTATTACTTTGGAATAGTGTTTGCTCGGTCGAAATGGAGCAAGTTTTAATATTGGTAAACTATCTTCATTTTTCCTCGTGTACGATATGATTCTTTTAACACATGTTAGCTGTAGATGGCGCAATCTTTTTTGTGATAAGTTACTGTATCTGTTTTCTTCATCTCATGTAGAGGTTCAAGAAATGATGCCTAACATAAAAAAAAATATAATGATTCCTAACATCTTAAAGGTACCAATCTTCAGGTTTTACTAGAGTTGGCCAGAAATAGGAACAAAATCCCGTTGCCTAAGTCAATAGCTGGGCCTGGTATCCCTCTTCCACCCGAGCAGGACACGTTGATCAGTCCAAACTATCAACTTGCTATCCCAAAGAAGCGGACGGCCCAGGCAATAGAAGAGACAGAGGAGGATGAAGAAAGTGCTGATCCCAACCAATCACAAGAACAGAAGACGGATCCTCCACAGCTTACTCCTCAAAGAGTATCCTTTCCCCTCACCAAACGTCCCAAGTGAGAATTATATATACTGCAACGTAGGATTCCAAGACATTCTCTTGACCTGAGAAGAATGAGCCCGTGTGAAAAGGAATTAAGGACGAACTATTGGATCATTGTAAAATTGGAGTCTTTATGTGAATGCTATGTGTTTTGGATTATTATGATCTTACTAGCTATAGGTTCCAAGTCATGTCTTCCATTAGTTGTTCAAGCAGTATGAATTCTCCTGATTCCAGTACATTCTTTACCCGGCTCAAGTTTGAAATATGTCTTATGAGAATTGCTCTGATATAGTTCGGTTGATTTAAGATTCCAAAAGCAACTTGAACAATTGATAAAAGTATAAGTATAGTTTTATTTTATTTTATTTTTTCATGATATTTATTTTTAATATTAAAATTGTGATATGGTACTGGGCTTTGCTACTTAACCTGTAAAATTTATAACTCGAATGATGGACTTCAACGGATTTAATAACTTTGTTTGTTTTTTAAAATTATTTTTTACTTAATAATATAATAACTAAAATAGATATAAGTAAAATTAAACATCAACTAAATTTTGAAATGTTTGTTTGATACTATAATAATCTTGTAAAAAGCAAAACTAAAATAAATTATGAAAATTAATTTAATATCAATCAAATATTTAAGAATGAAATTGAAAAATAAAAAAAAATCAGTCAAAATAATAAAAATCACAAGATGGAATTAAAAAGAAAACTATTTGGTATTGTTAGTAAATACAACCTAGCAAGTTAATTGTGAAACCTCTTAACTTAAACTCCATGCCTAGCTTGATTTTAGAATTAACTAGGATGAGAATTGTTTTTATGTGATCCAGTTGTCCCGATAAGTCCAAAGCTAACTAGGAGAGCCAGTAAAAACGTGTTTTAATTTAAAAAATATCAATATGATATATTTTTAATACTAACTAGGAGAGCCAGTAAAAACGTGGTTTAATTTAAAAAAAATCAATATGATATATTTTTAATATTGAAACGATTTAGGCTTCACAACTTAACTTTTGGATTTCACTAGATTTAAAAATTTTATTTTTTAAAATTAATTTTTTTAATGATATAATAACAAAAATAAATATTTGCATAATTGAGTATTAACCAAATATCAGAATATTTGTTTAAAAATATGATAAGCTCATAGAAAATTAATCGAAATAAAATATGATCAATTTAAATCAACAAAATGTTTGAAAAATAAAATTAAAAGAAAGAAGCTAAAAAGCATTTATAGGAAAAATACATAAAAAATTAAGCAACAATCAAATATTGGGATGTTTATATAAAACTGTGATTTGCCTACATAGAAAAAAAAATTATAATTCAACAATATGCTGAATAATAAAATTAAAAGAAAAAAGCTAAAAGTTTTTTTTTTAAATGCATAAAAAGAAAAAAATATATGAAATAAAATAAAATAAATAACTTCATTCACTTTTCATATTAAAGAACAATAAGAAGTGAGGGAACTCAAGTTTCTCTAGTGTTTGTTTCAACGTATACTAGAAGTTGTTTTTTAATATGTTTTTTATTTAATAATATATTAAAATATATTTTTTATTTATTTTTTAAATTTTATTTTTGATATTAGTACATCAAAACAGTCCAAAAATAAAAAAATAATTAATTTAAATCTAAGAAAATTCAAAAATTTACAAAAATATAGTTAGACCGCAATGTCAAACAAAATCTTAGTGTAGTGGTTAATTATTTGATAAGCCCATCTTGCAAATCACATATTAGTCTTGCTTGAGTTGTTTTTCAAAGTATTTTTTGCTCATAAATATATTAAAATAATATTTTTATTTTTTAAAATTTATTTTTGATATTCATATATTAAAATAATCTAAAAATTACTAAAAAAAAATTATCATAAAAAACAGGTGAACCCAGTCTGTCTCTTCACATAAAAGAAGCATGGAAGAACTTGTTGATGTAGCCTCATAACTAGTGAGACTGGGCAGCAAGTTCCCATAGAATAGCGCCATAAAACATGCAGCTGGCGTCTACCTGTCCAATACGCATGACAGTTTTCACATTTAACTTTACAGAGACAGAATAATTTGAACGTTCTAATACTGACTCAACATTGAAAGTGATGGGTGTCAGTGGCACAATGGTAAATTGGAAATAGAAGGCGCATGGCTGCCGCAACAACGCCTCCGTCTGCATTTCCGTCCTAACATCAATCTAAATCCAAATAACAAGACCAAACTAGAGCGGAGAATAATAAGATTCACGATAATCACAAGAATTCATAGTGGTGAAGTGAGAAAATAAATCTTTGTTGATCGTTTTGAGTCCAGTTAGCCATGGCCTTTTTCATACCAGAACCATATAACTGTTCTGTACAAACATTTGCATGTCCAAGAATAACCAATTGTCACTAAATGGGGTATATACTATTTATCGGTCTATAAGCAATGGGTCAACTTCTCCATCCAACAGTGCCGCTAACAGCAGGAACTGTGTTTGAAACAGCGGCTGAGCCACGTTCATACATGCGCTGAATCTCTTCCCTGTAGTCGGACAAAGATTTGTCAGGTATAGCTGGAGTTAGCTCCACGACATCCCCCATCTTTAGCTTGCAAGTCACATCATACACTGGCCGATGGTTCAGCCTTGGCCTCAACTCTTCCTTCACGGGAAACCCATATGGGGACCATCTTGAACTCGTACGCCCAGCCCTTTCCAGCAGATCCATCACTGTTGAGTTTGCAGGAAACTCTTGCACAGACATCTGCAATATTCACAAAGCATGCATATTCAGTAAAGGACTAGTCAACAATTTACTTTTCTTTGTTCACTCACTTTGACTGGAGATGCCGCAACCCCTAGTGCCTATTATGAGCCAAGCTTCTTCTCATTACATTAAACATACATGGAAGGAGCCTAACCTTATCACTCTCAATCATAATGACGAAGACAGGTCCATCTTGCCCACAGTGAGGCTTGTAAGAATATGGGCAGCCATCAGAATGTGAAGGGAATGTGCATGGAGGCTTTATGGAATCACCACAGCCAATGAAAGAATGATCTTTGCTCATTGTCTCGCACTGCCAGGTTATGACCCATCTTGCCCACTCAACCATCTGAAGCACAAATGAGGAGTGCTTGCTATCACCTTCCTTGTACCTCCAATGAGCTGCAAATCCAAACTCTGCTTGCAGATGCATCTCCCTTGTTCGAATCTGAACTTCAAGTGGCACTGTGCCCTCACCCATTACTACTGTATGAAGAGATCGATACCTGCAAATAAAAATCAAAGTTTGAAAAGAACAATACATTCGATAGCAACCACCAATAACAAGCCAAAGCCAAAACATACCCATTGAACTTGGGATTATTTATATAGTCTTTGAATTTTCCAGGTACTTCGGACCATAAACGCTGAACAACTCTCAATGCTCTATAGCAGTCTTCATTATTTTCAACAATCAGACGCAACCCATGAATATCATGGATCTGATCCATGTTCAGCTTTTTCCTACACAAATTTAAACTCTCGTTAGAAAAACACGCAGAATGATAATTGCACAAAAAACTAATAAGTTGATCTCATAGTTCGTTGTCAATTCAGAGCTTGTGAAAAACTTTTCCACCTTAAGAATTTGAGGGGCACAACCATAAATTTTGGTTAAATAATTGTTTTAATCTAACTATCTTATCTGTCTGTGCTTCAGAAGCCCTAGAGTTGATGCAAGAGCTATAGCCCTAGTAATCAAAGTAATGACCAACTGAATGAACACTCCACGCCCAAGTGTGTGAGTGAGAGAGAGAGAGAGCGTACTTCAACATTTTGCAATAAGTGCTATATAAGCTTTTATGCCTTCCAGATAGATCGTAAGAAATGGCTTCATCCGTAAGAGCTTTCTCTAATTTCTCTTTAGCAGAAACAATCATTGCCTCATCAAAAGAGTCCACAAGTCTAGCAGACAAATCTTTGTGCTGATCTGGGTTGAGATGCTTAAAACAAAGATTTTCTAACTGCTCTTTCCAACTGGAGATTCCTAAACGATTGGCCAAGGGAGCAAATATCTCCGAAGTCTCTTTAGCAAATCTCTGTTGCTTCACCAAAGGCAATGCATCTAGCGTCATCATATTATGCAATCGATCAGCTAATTTAATCAGGACAGCCCTAGCATCTGCCATGGCAAGGAACATGGTGTGCAAGCGATCTGCCTCAACAGTTTTGCTTGCTGTATTGTTCTCACGAGCAAGCTTGCTCAGTTGGCTAAGCTTAGAGACCTGAGTGAATGTAACAGAGAACTAGATCAGAAGTTTGTAGATACTAGATCAACAGAAATGTATAGACTACATCAACCAAGGAAACTTCTTACAATTTCTTTCTAAGTTTCTCGTCTTTCAAGTGATGGACCTCAAAAATGCAAGTAAAAAATGAGTTCCAAATTTTGATCAATCTCTGCTGCTGTCAGATGCTCCTGACTTTTAAATATTTTTTTTAAAAAAAAAAAACTACTGCAGATCGAGTTCCATTTTCTACATTTGGCCTGCGACAATATTCGTCATAAACAATAAGCAGCAACTATCTCATCCTAGATGAAATGATGGAGTTGCAGACAAAGTCCTAAAACACTTCTTATATTAGTCCAATGTAGCTTCCATTTTAGAAAGAAACGTGCATGAAAAAAAAGAAAAAAAAAACCTAATTGGTAGACAATATATA
The DNA here is from genome assembly GCF_951802175.1 of Populus nigra. NCBI lineage: Eukaryota > Viridiplantae > Streptophyta > Magnoliopsida > Malpighiales > Salicaceae > Populus > Populus nigra. Next base: position 35,453,552 of record NC_084852.1, read on the forward strand.
TTAAGAAAAATTCATTAAAGTACATGACAAATTCTGTCTCTTACCCCTTCAACCAAATCAGCCACCCCAGCTCCAAATGTTTTAAATATGTGGTCATAGCTTAGGAAAGAATCATCCAAAGTGTCATGTAAAAGCCCTGCAGCAACCACTGTGGAATTGGCACCAATGATCGCAAGCAGAACTGCAGTCTCTACACAATGCTGCAAATAAGGATCCCCAGTGGCTCGCATCTATAAGAAAACAACATAAAAAAATTCTCAAGAACACGAAACAAAAATTTAGAACGACAAAATCCAATAATAATTCTAACTTTTACCTGTCCCTTATGTGCTTTCTCAGCCTCGTGAAAAGCCTTGATCACAAAATCATCACAAAAAATTTTGTGCCTTGATTGTGCGCCAAACAACAGCTCCTTAGCATAAGGCTCATAATTAGCGTCCACACAACTATCCTCCATACTAAAAGTCAATTCATCCACAACAACAGAAGATGAATCTTCATCAATACCATTACTGTGAACCTCAAAACTCGGAGAATCATAATCAACACAAGACCCTAATGCATTCCTCACAAACCCATTAAAGAGCCCATTAGCCCCACTGCGAAACGACCCATGAATTGAACTCTGAAAACCCACATCACAACCACTCCTTTCTCTAGCAATCCTCATAGGAGGACTACTAGAACAAGAGACTTGACCTTGCAGAACCGAAACCGGACTTTGATCCCTCTTTATAGAAGACCCAGCAAGGCATTTACTTGGTGTGTAGCAAAATGAACTACTCAATTCCTTCAATTCGTCTCCTCTATCATGCCACCCCAGCTCCTCTCTATCACCCGCAAATGATGCATGTTTCACTGCTGGGGATGAAAACAAACGAGATAAACCACCAACAATTGGTTTCTGAGAGGAAGATGCACTAGACGAAGCTGTTGATGAAGATCTTGAATTCAATTCAAAATCATAATTTGCGTGTGCGTTGATTTGGCATGGATATGGTGTTGAACACACGCTACTAGGTGGGCTCGCGTATAAAGCTATTGTTGGGACTGCCATGGCTGTATAATGAGAAGATTTTTCTCAAAAACAACACCCCAGAATCCCAGATCAAGCAAAAAGATTTTGCTTGATCAAATTTTAACAAAGACCCACTATTTTTCTCTAAAAACCCACAAATTTTATAAGGATTTTATGAAGATTCGGTGAATTTTTTGAAAGACCCAATTAGATCAGGATGGATTAAAAACCCAAACGGAGTCAAGCTAGGATTGGTTATAAATAAGAAAAGTATACAAAAAACCGAAAATTCAAGTGAGTCTTCGTTAACTGTTTTGGAGGTGTAAAGGAGGAGGAGGAGAAATAAAGCTAGAATTAATGCGTATGTACAGATTTATAAAGGTTTGATGTAATTATTTTTTTGACTTTTTAAGGGAAGAACACTAAAGGACATGAAATCAAAGAGAAAGAATTTACAGAAATTTTAATTTAACAAAAGAAAAAATAGAGAGTCAAAAGAAAGTTAGGATTTGTATTCTGTACAGGGACTGGGAGAGAAAGAATATTCTTCTTTTGTGAAAATCTCACTGTTCCTCTCTCTCTCTCACCTCTGGTCTTAATTTGTTTAGAAGCCAAAGGAAGGAACGGTGAAAGTACGGTAATATCCTTAGTAAAAAACCAAGTTAACGGAATTGGTTGTTTGGGTTGCCCAATAAGTTTGGGTGTTTTTCCAGCGAAAAAAAGAATTTAGAAAATAATACAGTTCAGTAGAAACAACAGTTTTGAAGTGCGGTTTTTTCATTTGAAGAGGGAGAAAATAAAAAATAAAATAAAAGAATAAGACTATAGAGTCACATTAAAATTATAATAATGATATTTTTAATATTATTAAAAAGATTTTGATAAAACAAATCTAATGGCATTAAAAAAATTTATTAATAACAACTAAAATAGATTATACTCATTATTTAAAAACAAAAAACAATGGATGATTTAATTTATTTGAAAGATACGTGTAGCCTTTTTAATATTATTAAATTAATTTTTTTAAGATTTTTTTTAAAATATCATTATTGAAATTTTAGTGTATAAGATCTCATTATTTCTCTCCTTTTTTTTCTCTCCTTCAAAAACTCATTTTATCCACTTGTTTAAAAAGTCATACTTTATTACTATAATTTTTACCAAACCATGCTGTTTTTAATATATATATATATATATATATATATATATATATATATATATATATATATATATAAAGGAGTCTGAGTTTATGAAAAAGATTTGTGAAATCATTTTTCTGGTTTGGTTCAACGCGCAAATTTTTTATCTAGAGAAATTTATCTATAAAAGGCAAATGTTTGAATCTAGACATATACGACATAACTAGCCCTCGCAATAATTTCTTTAAAATGTAAAAAGAAAAATATTAAGGCTTCGACAAATTTTTTGGTATTATTATTAAATTTAATTTCACAAGTTAATTTTGAATTTCTTTTTACTTTACTCTTTATTAAACTTGAATTTTAAATTAAATTGTATGATAGTTATCTTAACGTTACCCAGTTGACTTGTTTGGTTCAAATACAACCTAAATAACTAACAAAAATATAGTTTAGTTTTTTAAAAAAAATCAAATTTATATTTTTTTTAATATCAATATAATGATATATTGAATCGATCAAGATTTCGTGGCTTAACTCGTTAAAACCATAACCTAGATTATGAACTCTACTGAGTTTAATAAATTTATTGTTTAAAAATTATTTTTTACTTGATTATATTATAATAAAAATAAATGCAAGTAAAATTAAATTTAATATCAAAGTATTTGTTTGAGACCACAATAGCTCTCTAAAAATTAAATTAAAAATAAATTATAAAATTTAATTTTCAATCAACTTAAGTTATCACGTAAAACACACTAATAGATTTCTAATGAATTATGAGGTGGCTAATTGTTAACCAAACATATACTTTTTGCTTGTTGTTTAAATTTTAGGGTTTCAGAGTTGTTTGCAAGTTTTTTAAAAAAAAATAGAATTTTGATCAGTGAATTTTGAGGAGGTTAATTGGGAATTGATGTGCTTGATTGTTTGTTTTTTTTAAAAAAAAATGACATTAAAAGGGGTTGCTTCACTGCTGATATGAACAGTGAAGCAGCAAGGGAAAATCCTCATATCTCTTAATACATTGGATAATACTCAGTGATGTATTTATCATAGACCTTGCCTAAAAAAACTACTTACTATTCCACAATTCATTATTACTCAGTGAGGTTAATTGTGAATTTTATACTAATATCTAAAATCTTAATTTCGCTGCAAACTAATAACACAAGCAGTCAATTCTAAAATACTCAAAAGGGTAAAAAATTCAAAATAAAGAAATTATATCCATTTGGGGATGATGTCCCTTTATAGTAACTTTACAATAATTACTTCCAATAGTCTCGGTCACGGGTTTTTTTTTCTTTTTCTTTTTTGTTATATTTGCTAGCCTCGTCATTCCCAGGTCATTAAAAAAAAAACCAAGGAAAAAAGTGAGAGATCATTATCGTGTCCATGTCAGTAAATCCATGCTATCAGGCTCAAAGGTTACGGGGTGAGACGATAGTATTAAATAATTGGATTTGTTTTTTGTATTTTATGGCTAATTCAAAGGCAAAAATAATTATTTATGTTATCCATTGCAACTTGCAATCAGTAAATTCAGTGTTTTTTAAATTTTTGAATTTTTTATTTTGAATTATTCTTTTCTATTTAAATTATTAATATTAAAAATAAATCTTAAAAAATAAAAAATATTATTTTAATGTATTTAAAAAAAATAAAAAATAACTGTTATTATTATTGCAGACACCTTCTCCATCTATCATGGCAAACGAGCATATTAACTTGTTGACTATTTAAAAAAAAAATTATTATACAGGCGAAGTAGGTGTTTGAAATCTGTCGAGAAAAGAAAGAAATATTAATATAAACGAAATTGTTCATAGTCTGTTTATTTGTTGTCATGTTATTATATATGCTGACATGATCGTTGAGTGTCTTATGCTGATATTATTGCTGTTAAAATATAGTTTATATATTAGATAGTCAAAGAAAATTTTATTTTATATTAAAAAATAAAAAGTTTTATTATATCTTATAACAAGAGGGATATTAAATTAATAGATCTGGATATTAAAAGAAAAATGTGATAGAAAAACCAATATATATATATAATAGGACTTAATACTTGGGATTTTGGTATTATGCAATATAAATGATTTTGTTATTATTTTTTGAATTAATTCATTCAAGTTAATTAATTAATTTTTTTGAATTAATTAAATTAATAATTATACATGGCATCTCTTATCAAGTTATTTAAATAATTTGAATGAAAAGTTGTTTTTTAAACTTCATAGACATATTAATTTGAAGAAATATACAAACTTTACAAACATATTAATCTAAAGAGATATACTTCTAAATTTTAGAAACACATTAGTCTAAAAATATGTTATTTTCTTTATAAAAACTAGTTTAATATTGACATAAATTAATTAGAAACAATCTTATTTTTTATTTAATTTTTTTCTATTAAATTTTTATTTATGTTTATAAAAGCAAAATAAAATTTATTAATAAATTTATAAAATTTATTGTTTATAATTTTAAGGTTTTATTGTATAAATATAATAGTAGCGATGAATATATTGAAATAGTCATGCATAAAAGCCTGTTTGGTGTCCTCACGTACATTATAATTATAATATCGAATTCAGACCAATCATCTTTATTGTATTTTATTAACGATGACTAGATCATAAATTTTGGACACGACACGTGTGAATAAAATATTAAGCAATAAGTGTAAAAATAATGCAAAATGGAGAAGTTTCTTTACCGTTGTCATGTCCAAGTCAGTCCAGAAATTATATTATGTTAAGAAGTCCCGGGGTGTGAGATGCTTGTGAATAAATAATTGGATTTGTTTTATTCATTATTATTATTTTATTATTGCTAATTTCAATACAACACCAAAGTTTAATGTTATTTTATGTCACCCTTATCCTCTTGAGTCTTGACTCCTTCTTTCTTCTGCTTCTGCTGTAGAATAGTTACGAGGTGGTGGTTTGTAATACCGTTATGATTGTTTTTTAAATAAATTTTTTGTGTTGAAATATATATTAATAATATTTTTTATTTTTTAAAAATTATTTTAACATCAATATATCAAAATGATCTAAAATATACAAATTATTTAAATTTTAACAAAAAAAAAATAATATTTTTTGAAACGCAATTTGTCATACTACAAAAAAAATGAAAGGAAAAATATAAAAATCAATATTAAATCAGGCCAATAAAGAATTAGAAGGTTATTGAGAATATTATAAATGTTATTTTTTAAGATAATTTTTATTTGAAAATATATTAAAAATATTTATTTTTGATATTAACACATTAAAAAAATCTAAAAACACTATAAAAATTTAAATAAATAAATAAGAATAGATCCATGTTAGTCATGTGCTCTTATCTTTTTCACTAATAATAATATTAGTACTAGTGACTAATATTATTATTGATAGCAGAGAAAAAAAAAAGATTTTACCTGGGTATTATGAAACAATCTAAAAAATTCAATTCAATTAATTAGAAAAAATTTTCTTATAAATTTTTTTATTTAATTATAAAAGGTTCTTATATGATTAATAGTAAATCATGAAAGATTAAGCGCAAAAAAATGCATCGGCACTCTTGGAAATAACAAGAATCTTTTTGTGGGTTTAATTCCTAATGGATGCATGCCAAAAATACCCTCCAACAAATTTTATTGAAATTGGTTGCCAGTGGATCCATGCATAATGGATAAGTGTGTATATTCTTATTATAACATATAAACAGTAAAAACTAGTATTTTTTTTATTTTTTTATTGAGACTAGTCGATTTCTCCTATGGGCCCACAATTATCATGAATAGACATATTAATTTAATGATGAAGAAAACATTTTTGGCATGCTACAAATTAAGTGCCTGTTTGGGCACGCTTTTGCTTTTTTTTTTTTTTTTTTTTAAGGCAGACGTCAAAAGTAAATTGTTTGTTTGAAAGTACAGGGTATTTAAAGTGTGTTTTTTTAATGTATTAATATAGAATATTTTTTTAAAACAATTTAATTTATTTTTAATATTAATATATCAAAATAATATAAAAACACTACAACAATTAAAATTAGAAAAATAATTTTAACGCAATAATATTCACTCTAAAAATACAAGCAGGAGCATCAAAATGATGATTTCAGCGTAACTAAAATAACGTTTGTTTTTACATTTTAAAAGTGTTTTTGAAAAATTTTAAAATTTTAAATTTTTTTCAAATTAATAATTTTTAATATTTTTAGATTATTTAGATATGTTGATTTTAAAAATAAATTTTTTAAAAACAAAAAATATTATTTTAATATATTTTTAAATAAAACATATTTTAAAAAATAATTATAATTATATTTCTCAACGTACCACGAGAGTACAAGCTTACCAAACGTGCACACTACTTGTACTTGCCATGCTACTCTTCTTTAGTGATTTGTTAATGCATCCTCAATGTTTATTAATTATTTTCTATTCTGTCGTTGAAATTGCATTAGCATGGGAACTACTCCATGGTACGATTGTCTCCTTCATGTGCTAAAAAATATGATGAAAGTAGCTTTTAATTAGAGGTACATTGTGTGGGGGTACCTTTATATTGGAGTGTTTAAAAACTTTGAGTGTGATTATTTTTTAAAATATATTTTATTTAAAAATAAATTAAAATAATATTTTTTTTATTTTTAATAACAATATATTAAAATGGGTCATGTATTAAAGTTTTGGTTTTATTGAATGAGAAGTCTGATTTTATTTCGACGCTAATGTTATACATAGCAGGTTTTTTACGAATCATATATGGGAAGGGCTTTTCTATGTTGACTCTGGTTGGAGGGACCGTTTCCCTTAAAAAAAAAGAACCTACAACGAGTCAAGATAGGGTGTGTTTGATTTAGCTTTTGTGGTTGAGGTTGTGGTAGGGTACAACTCATTTATGCACAAAACTCAACCATAAAAGCTAATTTTCTTGTTTTTTGTGGTTTTTTTAATGGATCTCACATCCAACCTCAACCTCCACCTCATATGAATGTGGTCTAAATACTAGTGAGTAAAATATTGAATTTGTTTTTATTTAAAATTATTTTTTTAATATTTTGGATGTTTTAATATAAAAAATTAAAATAAAAAAATATTTTTTTAATATATTATAACTTTTTTCTCCCATTATGTTTAATTTTATGCTCTACCACTAAATTTAATGTAAGAATATTTTTGCTCGGAGATTATACCATGGTTTGTAATTTTACCTTTGTCTAGTGATTGTAATTGCAAAATTTAGAAATATAGTAAAAAGAATAATTGAAATTCCAGTTTCATATAATATTTCTTAAATAAAAAGAGAGGAGAAATTTTATTGAACTTATACATTAAACTTTTATTTGAATTATTTTTTCACATGTAAAGATAGTATGAAAGGGTACTATTGAGAATTGGCATATAGTTTACATGGCCGCCCTCCACCACATGCATTTTCCATACATGTCCTTGGAGAACTACCTCTCACAATTCCTTGATTCTTTCGTTGTCTTTTTATGTCATGGTCAGTTTCCGTGAAGGCTGTCACCAACACGTGGCGTGTCTCCGCCCGCCATTTTAGCCACGTGGTCAACCTTTCCCGCGCACAATGTGCCCCGAATGACGGCTATTAGGTGAGGGTTTTGTTTCGGTGCGGCCACTGTCCGTCAAGCTCGGCTCACGTGTTAATTGAATGGCCGGACTCGGCTCCGTATCTTGAGCTCTCTTGGATGTAGACAGAACGAATCTGGTCCGTCGATTTCACAAAATCTTATGCCGACGCCATTGAAGTCAGTGAGTTGAATGGGTCTGATTTGTATACTGTTTTTTATCGGTGGGCATTTTTACGGTGGACTGTGACAGTGACGTGGAAAATTTTGTTTATTTGTAAAAAAAGTGAAAGAATAATTCAACAAAATTCAAATAGATATTTGTAAAAAAATGAAAGAATTATAAAGAAAATATATATTTTTTAACCAAAATTGTATTTTTTATTTATGTAATTGATATTAGCATATTTTTTTTATATCAACAACATAGTTTATTAAATAAAAATAATGCAACTAAAAATAATATTAGTAAGGATTCTAATGAATTTAACTAAAAAATCAAATATTTTTTTTATTCAAGTGTTTTTTTTATTTTGATAAAAATATGCATTTTTTCCATAAGTATTATTTTTTAAATAAAAAACTTATTATGATCATTAAAGTAAGTTTTAGTTAAAAATAAAAGAAGAACTCATAAATAAAATGTTTTTACGTGCTTGTATAGAAGAATATAAAAATTATAAATTTGAGAAAATTATATAAATATTTACACTAAAAAATATTAATATAAAACAATTTTAAAAAATGACAGCTTCATGCTCGATGCACGTGTTAATTGCATGCCAGACTCAGCTCCGCATTTTGAGCTCTCATGAATGAGACCAGCACGAATCTGGTCCGTTGATTTCATGAAATCTTATGTCGACACCATTGGAGCCAGTGAATTGAATGGCTCTGATTTGTATACTATTTTTTACTGGAAGTCATTTTTTAGGTGGACTGCGATAGTGACGTGGAAGATTAAAGTGTTGGTTGGTAGTCCATTCACTTTAAAACAAATTAAAATTATTTTTTTTATATTTTTGAATTATTTTAATATATTTATATTAAAAATAAAATTTTTAAAAAATATTATTTTAATGTATTTTCAAATAAAAAATATTTTAAATAAAATAAATAATGCATCATACATCTATGTAACGACATGTGATCTTCAAGTTAAAATTTAAACCGTTAAAATCGAGGTCTGAATCTTAAAATCTCAAAAACTTAATTTTTATTTTTTTAACTTAAAAACACATTAAAATATCCTATAAACTTTTCTAAAACAATTTCCAACCTTTTACATCATATAATGAGCATAAAAGCCATAAATCAAAATAAAAACTACAAGTCCTGATTTTTTTTTTTAGATAAATAAAATTGCCTCCATTTAACTTTATCTCTGAATGAACCAATTGACCTTAAAATTATATTTTTTTTAATAGCTAGAATGTGGCTACTTGAACATTTTCTCTCCCTACTTTTTCTCTTTTTTATAATGACTTTATCTCTTCTCATTAAACATTCAGGATTAAAACATGATAAAAATAAAATTTATAATTAAAATATAATTATTTAGAAAAATTCAAATTTAGAAAAAAAAACCTTTAAGAACCAGAATAAAGTTTTCACTTTTCAGTGCCCTTTGAACAGTAAAAACAAAAACAAATATATTATTATTTTGATTTTTTAAATTATAGGCTAAAATTTTATTTTTATATTATTGAATTTTAATTCAATATCAAAATATTTTACGACATCTTAAATGTATTACAAATCAAAACTAATTCTAAAACATAAAACCAAGGCAACATAAATTAAGAAAAAATAAATCCAATGATCATTTATTATATAATTTTTCTAAGTTTTCCAAGGATAAAAATAAAAAGACCATTGTGGATTGTACAATGCTATGTGAAGTGAAACAATCCACAGTAGATGGTACACTAAAAACTCAATATCTTTTAAATTTTGTTTATAAATATAATTATAATTACCAATGTTTACAGAAAAAGAAAAAAAAACAATGAATGCTTTGTTATTGTTCTATTTTCATATATATAGCTTTTAGCTTCTTTTAATTCAAAACTAGTAGTTGATTAATATTGTATCTTTGCTTTAATTAAAAAAAACTAATGAACTCTATTCTTGTAAAACAAGAAAAGAAAAAAAAACAGTGGTATTATTTTTACCCCAACAACCTGCTATTTTCACTTCATTACTGATCAAAAAGATTAAAATAAACTTATTTAATGTGTTTATTATAATAAATTAAAATTTCAAATTTAACAAACTTTAAATTAGTTTTCTTTATATTCTTAAACATATATGTACATAGGGGCAAAGCTTTTTATAAGACTAAAGAGGGTTGTAGCCCAGATAACAAAAAACTGAATAACCGACTTTTCCTTTATCTTTTACAAAGCAAACCTAAACACCGTCCACTTTTCCTTGCAACACTAATTAATTAGCAGCCATTAGCCGCCCACTTAATTTCCCTTGTAATATTAATTAATTAGTTATATTTTACAACAAACCTATCTAAATATAAATAATTAATTGGTTCACATGTCTTCCAAGTATCTTGGAGTTTTAACTTTTTTCTTCTCAACAATATACAATTTTAGTTTGGATTTTGAAGAAAAATACATATAGAGAGCTACAAGAGTGTAAAATCATCAGGTAAGAATTTACAAGCCCTGACTTTTCATTTTGAATTCAATGTTTCACATTCATTACAGTAGATTGTTAGTGGAGTAAACAGTAGATTGCACCCTAGAAATGAACGGGTGCTAACACACTAGTACTAATAATTTACTGGTTATTTCAAAGTTAAGTTCTCCAAATCTCCTAGTAGTCTGCAACACTAGTTTATCCTTGTATATTCTGCATTTTATGAATATTATATTGTGACATTGGTATCTTTTTATCTTGCACCTGACTTTCCTAATCCCTTTTACTTGAATAGGTTATAAATTATAATGGAAAATTAAGGAAGCAAAAGAGGAAAAACTATGTTTTAATTCTTTAAACCAAACGAGCAAACATCAACCAGTAAAGGACATTCTTCATCCAATGTTGATGTCTCAAATCGTAGTGAACGCCCCTTCAAATCTTAAAGAGTTGAAATTGATGTTAATACTCTTGAACAGGATCCTGGGTTACAAATTCCAGTATGGAAACATCCTGTTAATCAACAAGATGAAAAATAGAAGAGCTTATATCAAAATGAATCCATATCAACCTAAGTTAGCAGAGTATCAAAGGACTGAACCAGGGAGACAGTATCCTCGATTTCAATACACTTGATTTGATCAATTTTCTTGGTTAGAGTACTCTCCATCAAAGGATGTAGTATTTTATTTTCCATGCTTTATCTTTGAAAATAAAGTGTCTCGTCATCTCACATTCACCACCGAAAGGCTTTAGAAGTTGGAAGATGGTTAATGATGGGGTTGGATGCGCACTTTTAATGCATATAAGAAGTCCTATTTCACCACATAATAATGCATATAATGGTGCTAGCAATATGCGTAGCGCATGGAATGGATTACAAGCTTTATTTCTCAAAGATTGTCCTTGTGCATATTATGTATATTTGCTTTTCTCATTGACTATAACTGGCATTAGTTGCAGCTTCTGAAAATGAGATTTCTATTTGGTTATTTTTCTTAAAATTGACAACCATTATCAACCTTATTTGTGCTTCTCCCAAATGTCATACTGAGTTATATTATACTCAGGCTATAGAAATTGCACATATGGTAGCTACTGAAGAACGTGAGACTGGTAGAGAGGCCAATCAAATCGATAATTTACATCAAAGAGGAACTACTCGCTGGAGCTCTAATTTTGATTCTATTTGCAGTTTAATAGATATGTACGATGCAACTATTACTGTGTTTGAAAGTATGGTTTGAGAAGGATCTTCTAATTCTGTACATGGAGAAACTGATGGTTGTTTGATTGTGATGAAATCTTTTGAATTTATATTCATCTTATATTTTAAGCATAAAATAATAGGGATTACTGATTTACTTTGTCGAGTTTTGCAGCAAAAATCTCTTGAAATCTTAAATGCAATGGATCTTATATCAACTACTAAAGCATTGCTTCAAACTTTGAGAGATGCCAGATTTGATCTTCTCCTTGCAAATGTGCAATCTATTTGTACAAAATATGAGATTGACATACAACATATGAATGCTTTGTATAAAAAGGCTACAGGTCGTTCATGTCAACAACAAGGTTCAGTGACAGTTTACCAGCATTATCATTATGATATATTTAACTTAATAATAGATTTTTAGTTGGAAGAATTAAATTCTAGATTCAGTGATGGGACAATGAAACTCCTTGTACTTAGCTTTGCTTTTATAACTTAAGGACAATTTTAAATCATTTAAATTTGATGCTATTTATAAGCTTGCTGAGAAATTTTATCTTGAAGATTTCAATGAATAAGAGATGTATTATTTGAGATCTCAGCTAGAGCATTATCAGATTGATGTGATTCATTATGAGAGCTTTCAGAATATGTCTACCATTTCTGAATTATGTCGAGGATTAACTTAAATAAATAAGTCGCAACACTATCATTTGATTGACAGGTTGATTCGTCTTGTTTTGAATTTGCATGTTCCACTGCCATTACAAAGCGGGCATTTTCAGTTATGAAACATGTTAAAACTGTGCTTCGCAATAAAATAGAATAGGAGTTTTTAGCAGATTCTATGATGATTTACATTGTATGAGAGCTTGTTAAAGATATTGATTCAGATTCGATCATAGATGAATTCTATTCTACAAAATATCGAAGGGTGCAACTTTGATAATATAATTTATTTTTATTTTTATTTTGAATTTTATGTACTTAAATTTTTTTATATATATTTTGTGTTATGTATTTGAATTAAAACTTTATTGTTAACTTGACAAATTTATATATCCGAGTGAATGATTGATCTTAAAAAATAATTTATGTGTATTTATATCATAGCTTAGGAGAAGAAAAATTCATGGTTGCGCCCCTGCGTACATAGATACAAATGTATATGTGCAAGACAAACAGTCCGTGGTGGAACTGGAGTGACTGGTCCAACAAAGCTGAAGGATTTTTTTTATATAACCTAGCTTAAAAATATATGCTGGTAAAAAAGCTAGCCACTCTATTTTCTCTCTTTACACATCCTATACCAAAAATTCTATCCCTCCCTTTCTTCCATCAAAACAAACTTACATGGAAAAAGTTTCAAATTCAGCTCATAGATTTGTTGTCAGATTCTTAGAGAATTTAAAAAATTAATCATGTCATATTAAGAAGGTGGTTGGAAGGCAAACTTCTAAAGAAATTATAAATAATCAATTGCGTATTAAAACCTCATTAAATACTGTTTTGTTAGCTCACATTTCAAGCATAGGCATTTCAAGTACATGATGAAGGACCAAAATAAAAAAAATCAAGGTAATTTTCTTGAAATGATGGAATTCTTAACATCATATAATGAACAAGTAGGTGCTCTTATTTTGGATAATACGTCACAAAATGCTAAATACACGTTACATCAAATTCAAAAGTAAATCTTACATGTCTTTGCTAGAAATGTTTAGTCTTTAATTTGTCATGAGATTGGTGATGCAAAATTTTATTTGATTGTTGATAAAGCTCGAGATGAATTTAGAAGAAAGAAAATAGCCCCTGTTATTAGGTTTGTTGATAAAGGTGGATTTATATGAGAATATTTTTTGCATATAATGCATGTTAAAGATACAACTGCTTTAACTCTTAAGAAAGAGATCTTCTTTGTTTTATCTCAACAAAATCTTAATATTCAAAATATTAGAGGTCAAGGGTATGACTGTGCTAGTAATATACGTGGAGAGTGGAATGAATTGCAAGTTTTATTCATTAAAGATTGCCCTTATGCATATTACATACATTGTTTAACCCATCAATTACAATTGACTCTAATTGTTGTAGCTATTAAAGTAAATGATATTCACATTTTCTTTCAAAAATTGATTTTTACTATCAACATTGTTAGTGCTTCTTGAAAGCACAATGATGAATTGCAGGCTTATCAAGCAGCTCAAATTAAACATTTCATTATTATTAGTGAGATTGAAACATGTAAAAGAGTTAATCAAGTAGGTGGTTTGCAATGACCCAAAGATAGTAGATGAAGTTCACAGTTCAAATCAACTTCCAGTCTTATAAAAATAAATATATGGGGCAACTTGTTTGGTTCTTGAGAAAATTACTTCAAATGGATCTACTTATCCTCAACGTAGTGATGAAGCTTTTGCAGTTATATTGCTAATATCATTTGTTTTTGCATTCATCTTACATGTAATGAAGAATATTATGAGAATTATTGATATGCTTTGTCCAGCCTTGCAACAAAATCTCAAGATATTTTAAATGTTATGCATTTGATATCTACCACAAAGACATTGATTCAAAAATTAAGAGATAATAGTTAGGAAACTCTTTTAGAAGAAGTGACATTAATTTGTAAACATCAAGACATTAAAGCTCTTAATATGGAAGCTTTTTTTTTTTAATGTGGGATGATCTCACCGAAAAAATGAATAAATTTAGTGAGCAGACAATCGAGCTTCTTATGTTGAGCGCAACTTTGGATCCAAAAAATACCTATACATTATTCAATGTTGAAGATATATGCAGACTTGTTGATAAGTTCTATCCTAAGATTTTTCTGACCAAGAAAAAATTTAGTTGAGATTCTAGTTGCATCATTATGAGTTTGATATACTAAATCATCCAAAGTTAAAAACTTTGTCATTGATTGCTGATTTATGCCAAGGATCGGTATAAACTAGAAAATCAACAATTTATCCACTAATTGACAAATTGATTCGGCTTATTTTGACTCTTCTTGTTTCGATGACAACAACTAAATAAGCTTTTTCAGCAATGAATATTGGTAAAACAAGACTTCACAAGTGGATGGAGGATGATTTCTTACAGATTATTTGATTATTTATATAGAAAAAGACATTGTTGAAAATTTTTCAATAGATATGATAATCTATTTTTTATATTCTATGAAAGAACGACAAGCACAATTAAAATAAATATGTAAAAAAATTTATTTATTATTTTGTTTTTATTGTACTTTATTTCAAAAAATTCATCAAACAAAAATAATGCTTCGTTTTAGCTATTGTTTCTTATAAATTTTTATGTTTATATTTGATGGGAATGAAGATCAACAAAATTAAAATAGTGGATCTATTATGAAGATGAAATTAATTTCATATCATTGATTTAATTTGGTATTTCTCTTAGTCTCTTAGCTCGTACACAAGCTGTTCTATATTTATAATAAGTTTTTACATTGTTGATCTTGTCTGTAGTAAATTTTGTATCATTTTATACTTTTCTTTGTATAAAACTAAATCATGTTGTGTTTTTATATTTATAATTCATGTATGATAGATTTTAAAAAAATTATATCTTGTTATATTAGTTTTGCCCCGCCCTAAAAGATTATCCTAGCTCCACTAGCATGCAAACAACAGACTACACATAAATAATTATGAATTTATTCTTAGAAATTAAGAGTCCAGTAAAAATATTTCTTTTCTAATGAATGAGTTGTTATTGTAATTTTTATAAATAAGTCATTCGGTAAATCATGATCCTTTAATTTGTTTTATGAAAAAATTATATATTATAAATCATAAACTAAAAATGTTTGGTAATTATAGATGCTGAAAGTTAGATCCTCTGTAATATATTATTTGAAGAAAAACATATATTAAAGTTCAAAACCTGGACCAATTAAAAATGAAATATTTTATTATTTTTATTTTTATGCTGTAATGAATTTGCTAGTAGAAGCATATGTTAGAAAATAAAAATGTTTGGTAATTATATATTCCGACAGTTAGATCCTCCAGAATATATTATTTGATGAGAAACAATATTTATATTAAAGTAAAAAAATTCATACCAATTAAAAATAAAATAAAAATCTTGAAATAATAGGGCATCTTTTGTTGTGTAAATTTTTTAATCTTCACATTGTTGATTTTTAAGGAACATTCACATTATTCATTTTTTTAAAAAAATAGTGAAGTTACAGACTAAAAATAACAATATAAAAAAAACATCCCAAAAAATTCTTACTTGCAGCCAAAGCAAAACAACCAGCATGTGTATACCGTGCTTGTTTGAGAGTATGATTATAGTTATTTTTTAAAGTGTTTTTCATGTTGAAATATATTAAAATAATTTTTTTATTTTTTTAAAATTATTTTTGAAATCAGCACATTAAAACAATTTAAAACATATAAAAAATTTATTTTTTTTTAAAAAGTTGAATTTTTGTAAAAAATAGTAATTCACTACCCGACTTCTTATACTTTTTCTATTTACTTTAATATAGCGTAGCATAGTCCGATGCATTAACCCCGACACAGCATAGCTCAACAATATCAAAAGAACTCATAAATAATTCAGCTGGCTTAATTTCTAACGCACGCAATTAAACTTATTGCGCATGGATTTTTTTTAATGGTTATTTTATTGATCAAATGCAAGTAGCATCGTGGAAGCCCAATAAACTTCGTTATTCATGCAAGGCAATGCAAGGGTGTCTTTGTTATACGGTAAATTCATGCTTTTTTTTAAAAAAAAAATAATTTTTAAATATTTTTAGATTGTTTTGATGTGATAATATAAAAAATAAATTTTTTTAAAAAAAAATATTCATTTAATATATTTCCAAGCAAAAAACACTTTAAAAAACAACCGCTACTACAATAACAAACAATACCTAAGATCAAAGGTATGATTAAAAGTTTAAAGAGCTGTTCTGGAATGTATTTGGAATTGTGTTTCTTAAAAAAATATTTTTTTTATTAAAAATTAAATTTTTTATGTTTTTATGATCGTTTTGATATAATGACGTCAAAAATAATTTTTTAAAATAAAAAAATATTATTTTAAGATATTTTCAAATAAAAAAAACTTTAAAAAATTATTATTACTACATTCAAAAATATTATTTTAAAATAAAAAATATTTTAAAAAATAATTATTACTGTCTTCTCAAACACTCTCAATAAATACATACCCGACAGCACAGAAGGGTGAAGTGGTAGATTCTCTCTAACTGATTAGATCTCAATGAGTCCTCCCTTGGTGACTGATCTTGTAAGGAAAAGCATTCCAAGCAAGCTTCCTACGTGTCAATGAATGCATGAATAAGCCAATTATATTTGCGTACGAGGGAGGGTGTCGTCAGAACGTGGAGGCCTCATCCGTGCTTGTGCTTGAATTGGCGACGGGGGACTTTGCGCTTGCGGGTACGCTACCCTTCAATCAGACGATGCCTCTCATTTGTTGTTTTCCTCCTCGTATCAAAATCATTGGTTTGTTCTTATCAAAAACAAAGAGGAGAAAGAAAAAAAAAACATTATTTAGTTTGTTTGATACACAACATGGGAAAGAAATCCAATAGTTTGCTGATTATAGTTCTCTTTTTTATCTTCTCGAGATCTTTTGTTTGCAAGTGCATGCATGTAATAAAATAGCCATTTGAAGTGCCCGTCCTCATCCCATTGGACAAAAGATTTATACTAATTCTAGATTTACAAATCAACGCTTTAAATCAATTAAACATTTTCATGTAAGGAAAAAAAAATCTATGTTATTGAGAGGTTAAACTCTCTCACTTTTCTTCTTCTTATTTTTAATTAGTACTTGTTTGTAAGAGTTGCGTGTGAAAACCACACCTAGAATTTTAATCTTTAAAAATAATATAAATTATATAATTTAGATCCTTATAAGTTTTTTAAAAATTATTTTTGGTATAAAAGTTTATTTATAGTATTTTTCAGTCCATAATTAAATAAAGTTGTTGCATTCTAGCGAAGAGAAAAAAAAGTTGTTGTTTAAGCCATTTTCTTGCCATCAAATTAGTTTTTCTTAGTGTCCATAAATTTTATAAGATGCGAGGAGCTTGATGGAACTTTAAAGTCACTTGAAAAAACATATCAAAGTTGATAAAGTCGAAACTAACCCAATTTAATTTCAAGTTCTTGGATTTTTTTGGGGTATTTTTGTTAAAGTAATTCAGATCAAACATAAAAGGAGGCTAGAGAATTCTCAATAATTTGTTTATTATGAGTACTTAATTTAACTTAAATACAAATGAATTATATATAGGTTAAACTGAAAATACTATTCTACCATTAATAAGTAAAACTAGATAAATATTACTTAACATCTCCCCTCAAACTCACGATGCGGCATCTACAAGCATCGAGAGTTTGCCAACTAGAAAATAAAAACGAGATATAGAATGCGTCTTGGTAAAGAAATCCGCAATCTGCAAGGAAGAATGAACAAAAGGCAAAGTAATGGTGTCATACTTGAGATGATGACGAGTAAGATGATAATCGATCTCAATGTACTTAGTTCGCTCATAAAAATCGAGTTGTTAGCAATCTGAATAGAACTCTGGTTGTCACAATTCATAGGAGTAGGATGAGAAAAGAAAACTCTCACATCAGCAAGTAACCAACGTAACCAAACAATCTCTTTGGTAGTAGATGCCATGACAGAAGCTGAAGGAAAGTCGAAATACCAGATTTTTCAGAAGCGGAAGACAAAATATCACTCCAAATTTTTTATTTTTCTTGCAGAAACTTAATTCAAATACCAAATTGCAGAAACTGAAGAGAAGATGAAATACCAAAACAATTGCAGAGATAGAACAGAATACCAAATTGCAGAAGCTGATACCAAATTGCAGAAACTGAAGAGAAGACGAAATACCAAAACAATTGCAGAGACGGAACAGAAATACCAAATTGCAGAAACTAAAGAGAAGACGAAATACCAAAACAATTGCAGAGACAGAACAGAAATACCAAATTGCAGAAGCTGATACCAAATTACAGAAACTGAAGAAAAGACGAAACACCAAAATAATTGCAGAGACAGACAGAAATACCAAATTGCAGAAGCTGAAGGACAGTCGAAATACTAGATTTTGCAGAAGCGGAAGACAAAATATCACTCCAATTTTTTTATTTTTATTTTTTTTGCAGAAACTTAACTCAAATACCAAATTGCAGAAACTGAAGAGAAGACGATATACCAAAACAATTGCAAAGACAAACAGAAATACCAAATTGCAGAAGCTGAAGGACAGTCGAAATACTAGATTTTGCAGAAGCGGAAAACAAAATATCACTCCAATTTTTTTTATTTTTTATTTTTTTTTGCAGAAACTGAAGAGAAGACGAAATACCAAAACAATTGCAGAGACAGAACAGAAATACCAAATTGCAGAAGCTGAAGAATCTAAAATAAAGTTTCAGATATTAATTCTTCAGCCGCAAGCACAAAACTTGATCTTTATCCTCCATCTTTTAATAGGTCAAACAACCCATGTCTGATGTTTTGAAAAATAAATCTGAAGTTAAGCTTCAAAGGAATGCATTGAGCGTGCTGGAACATCCTACAGGGAATGAAGTGGATGATAATAACGATTTTGATACGAGCAGTGGCTCTGACATTGGTGAACATGATTTCTACAAGGACAGCGAGTTCCATAAAATTAACAAGCCAATGGTTCGATCAACTAGGCTTTGATACCATGTTAAAGTAATTCAGATCAAACATAAAAGGAGGCTAGATAATTCTCAATAATCTGTTTATTATGAGTACTTAAGTTAACCTAAATACAAAGGAATTATATATAGGTTAAACTGAAAATACTATTCTACCCTTAATAAATAAAATTAGATAAATATTACTTAACAATTTTGAGTTGGTTTTTAGGTATTTTAGAGATGTTAGTGAAATGTTGTTGTGTTGAAATGACTTAAAAATTAAGTTTTTTAGCAAAAAAAAAACATCGCCTTGCATTTCTAGCCACCATGGTGGTGGTTAAAATCCAAGTTTATAAATGATTCGTTATTTATCTTAGCTGATAATATCTCGCATGCTTATTTTTTTTAAAAAAAATTCTTCACCCCTTCAAAAAATAAAATAAAACAAGCTCAGCCAGTCAGCCTACGTGCAAATTTTTGAAGAGCTTAAAAGTAAAGGAACTTGAATGAAATTTTTGAAAAAAACACAGATCGATGCATATGATTTTATATTTTCAAGCAGGACCTAGTAGATCAAATTTCACACTACACGATCAGTTTCTTGTTACAATATTCAAGCTCGATGCGATCATGATAGAGATAAACATGAACACAATCATCTTCTGATGTTTCCAAGTTAATAAGTTCACATGTGATCATGTTCAAGAACTTCTTCATTTCTGGAAAGACAGAGAGGGACCTAACATAGACTTCAATAAAACGCCTTCTATGATTTTCATACTTTTCGATGGAATTTTATCTTCTCTCTTCATGCAGCATTCCTTCCATATGGTCAAGAGTTTGAGCTTCTTCTTCCGTTTTTTGGAAAAGAAAAATATTCACAAGGCACTGTGCTGGTGATTTTGTCAATTCCAATGAATAATTATTGTTAGACAGAGCATGTGAACTCTAGAATTCAATTAATTATGAAAAAAAGATTCAAATTAAACAGTTTCTGAAAAATAAAAAAAATATGATGGAGATCTTCACTGACTTAAAATATTTATATGCACACAAAGTTTATAAAAATTGATCTAACATTTATGTTTTTTTTGTCCCCATGTTCCCACCAAATCGATTCATGGTCCAGAAGGAGAAAAAAAAATTAAAAAAGGAAGAAGAACCAGAAGAAATGGACTCATCTGAAAGCTAAAACTCTTGTACATCGGACCTTTTTAGATGACCGGCTTGAGTTTTTGTTCTTAGTTTAACGGAAATGAGCTCAAAATCGTTGGGTTCCACTTATAGCGTGTTTGACAGTGTGGTTGCGGGTGCTTTTCAAATAACTTTTCGTGTCAAAATGCATGCCAACGATATTTTTTCATTTTTTAAAAATCATTTTTGACATCAGCACATCAAAACGATTCAAAATATACAAACCATATTAAATTTTAGTAAAAACAAAAAATTTTCAAATTTTTTGGAAACGCCGCCGCAGCCGCGTTCCCAAACGGTGCCTTAGTTTGGACTGGAGAATTGGCTTGAGTTCTGACCTTCACTTTGTATTGTGTACGGACCCAAGGGCTTTCATCCATTTATTTTTCTGCTTTTCCATTTTTTTATTTTGTTTTGTTTTTCTCTCTTTTTTACGCTATAAAAATAGAGAAATAATTAGAGTAAAATATTTCAAATAAAAATAAAATAATGACAATAATAAAAGGGCTCAAATTTCCTCGAAGAGAAAAACAGATTTGCTAAAGAATAATAATTTCTTATAAAAACAAATACTGCTGGGATACAAGAGAAGAAAATAATAAGCTATTAGACTGGTGGAATCCATAAATAATCTCACACTTGATAGGATATTTTTTATAGCACATAAATGCATCAAAATAAACAAGGGAGGAATAGTACAATAGAAGACCAGAACATTAGTGGCGGGGGAGGGTGAAATTGCTAGTGAGAGCTCGATTCATTTTAGACGTCACTGGAGCATTAATCGGGATTGGATTAATTTAAAAAAAATATTAAAACATAAATTTAGGATTTCTTAATATTTTTTTCAGTAGAGAAAAATTTAAATTATATAAGAATTAATTTGATATAATTCGTCTAACTTGACGAGTTTAAAGATAACCATAATATATAATAAAAATATAGTATAACTAAAAAAAAATTTAAATATTTTTTTTAATATTAAGACGACAATATATTTAATTGATTTAGGTCAACTCGGGTTAACCTATTAAATTCACAATTTTGATCATGAGTCCATAATAACCCTATATAGAGAAGATTAAAATAAATTATGAAGAGTAATTCTCAATATACCCATTTTTGTAGGATGTACAAAACAATTCAATTAAAAAAAAGACTTAAGTCAACCTGAGTTAATGCCAAATTCGTGACTTGAGTCATGAGACTGGAATAACCCTATAAAAATAAAATCAAAACAAATTATGAAACCTAATTCTCAATCAATCCAATGTTAAAGTATAGATTTTTTGAAAAAAAAAATTAAAAAAAACACAAAAATAAATGAATTCAGTCAACTCAAATTAATCCGTAAAACTTGTGATTCAGGTCATGATACCAGAATAACTTAATAAAAAATTAACTAAAAATAATTAGAGTTAGTCTGAGTTAATCTATTAAATCCATGACTTGGTTCATAAGATTATGATGACCCGATAAAAAATAAATCAAAATAAATTATAAAAGCACAACTATTAATCAACACAATATTGAATGATGAAATTTAAAAAAATAAAAAATAAAAATAAAAAAATAAAAAATAAAAATAAAAAAATCAACTTGGGTTAACTCACTAAACCTGTGACTGTGAATACTTTTCATAATTTATTATTTTTTGTTAGTTATATAACCAAAAAAAAATTTATAGAAAAAATAATGAATAAAATTGTGAAATGAAAAATGTATTTGTTTTTCAAAACTATTTTTTATTCATGTAATTCTTTTCTTGTTTTTATGATAAGAAGATATTTTTAATTAGAAATGTTGTTTATTGAATAAAAAGTAAAATCAACAAGAAAAAAGTAAGTAATATATTGCCACACTATCCTTAATCTGAATTAAAAAAAGTTCTTAAGCAATGTGGTTTTAAGATTTGTTTTTAAATCTAAAATAATGTTATTTTGATAAAATCTTTTAATTTTTATAAGCATACTAAATTCTTCCTATCATGGAAAAAAAACATAATTTTTTTCACACATAAAATAATGTATAAAAATTTATTTTCAAAGTTTATCATTTTAACAAATGTGTTTCCCAAACTATAAATTAATCTCAATTCAAACTTCTATTATTTTTTTTTGAATTCGTTGCCTTTATCAGCACAAGGACAGTGGTAGTGATTTGATATATCTTAGACTCAGACTCCTCTCTTCTTCCTGCTCTTAATACCTATTTATAATTTTATACACTTTAATTTATTTTCAGCACAATTCTCTTCCCTTCCTCTGAAGCTTGCTAAACTATAACTATAAATTAATCTCAACCCAAACACGGTCTACGGATTTCTCCTCTTCAACCCACAGAAACCCTCACTCAAACCCACACCAGTGACGCACATAGTTATAAAAGATCTCTGAAATCACCGTCAGCTAAGCTTCTTCTCATGACCCTTAAATTTAAACTGAAACGACTCAAACTTTGGTATTGGGCTCTCGTGCTCTCTTTAAATTTCTCAAAACCCTAAAAAAGCATTCAAATTCTATTGGTTTTTGATTCGTAAATTAGTTTTAATCAATGGATGATGTTGAAAAAGCAATACTTATAAGTTTTGATGAATCGGGAGCTATAGATTCAGCCCTAAAATCACAAGCAGTCTCTTTCTGTCAGCAAATTAAGGAAACCCCAACTGTTTGCCGCCTTTGCATTGAGAAGTTGTGTTTTTGCAGGCTTGTTCAGGTTCAGTTTTGGTGTTTACAGACTTTACATGAGCTTATTAGGGTTAAGTATGCTCTGTTGAGTTTACAAGAGAAGGATTTCATGAGGAAATCCGTGTTTTCTATGTGCTGTTTTGAGGCTATTGATGATCAGAATAATAATGCTGTAAGGATTTTAGAGGGCGGTCCTGCATTTATAAAGAATAAGCTTGCTCAGGTTTTTGTTGCTTTGGTTTATTTTGAGTACCCTTTAACTTGGTCTTCGGTGTTTGTTGATTTTTTGCCTCATTTGAGAAAAGGGGCGGTGGTTATTGATATGTTCTGTAGGATTTTGAATGCTTTGGATGATGAATTGATTAGTTTAGATTTCCCACGGACATCTGAGGAGATGGGGGTTGCAGGGCGGGTTAAGGATGCCATGAGGCAGCAATGCATAACACAAATAGTGGCTTTTTGGTATGACGTTGTATCTATGTATTGGAATTCTGATCCGGACCTTTGTTCTGGTGTGTTAGATTCGATGAGGAGGTATATTTCATGGATTGATATTGGGTTGATTGTGAATGATCTATTTATTCCATTATTATTTCAGCTGATTTTAGTTGATGGGGGATCTGATCAGCTTCAAGGTGCTGCTGCTGGGTGTGTTTTGGCTGTGGTTTCCAAGCGGATGGATCACCAATCGAAGTTATCAATATTGCAAAGTCTTCAGATAAATAGGGTTTTTGGGTTGGTAACTGGAGATGGTGAATCGGAGTTGGTATCAAAAGTAGCTACATTAATTACCGGGTATGCTGCTGAGGTTTTACAGTGCTATAAATGGGTGAATACAGACGATGCTAAGGGTGTTTCTCTTGAGCTTTTGAATGAAGTTTTGCCATCTGTTTTTTATGCAATGACAAACTTTGAGGTGGGCACCACATTTAGTATTGTGCAATTCCTTTCGTGTTATGTTGCCACTATGAAGAGCCTTTCTCCATTGAGGGAGAAACAACTGCGTCAAGTGGGTCAGATATTGGAAGTGATATGTGCACGAATTCGTTATGATCCTATCTACCGTGATAATCTTGATATGCTGGATAAGATCGGGAGAGAGGAGGAAGAAAGGATGGCGGAATCTAGAAAGGATCTATTCTTGCTGTTGCGTAGTGTGGGTCGTGTGGCTCCAGATGTTACTCAAATATTTATCAGAAATTCTTTAGCCAGTTCTATCTCATCCATGTCAGAAAGAAATGTTGAAGAGGTGGAAGCTTCTCTTTCTCTTTTGCATGCACTTGGAGAGTCATTGAGTGATGAAGCCATAAAAACTGGAAGTGGACTGTTGCATGAATTGGTGCCAAACCTCCTCTCGACAAGGTTTCCGTGCCATTCTAACAGGTTAGTTGCACTTGTGTATTTGGAGACTATAACTAGATATATGAAGTTTGTTCAGGAGAATACCCGTTATGTCCCCATGGTTTTGGTTGCATTTCTGGATGAGAGAGGAATACACCACCCAAACTTCCATGTGAGTCGTAGAGCTAGTTATCTGTTCATGAGGGTTGTGAAGTTGCTGAAACCAAAGCTTGTGCCTTTCATAGAGAAAATTTTGCAGGTAGTAAGGCAACCATATTCTTGTTTTATAGTAATCAATGATCTATACAACTTCTCATATATATTCTTCGATCTTGATTACTGGTTATTCTTCAAATTGACAGAGCCTCCAAGATACAGTAGCCAGGTTTACAACTATGAATCATATATCGAATGAATTTTCAGGATCTGAGGATGCTATCCACATCTTTGAGGTACTCGAACTATGCCTTGTGTTCTCTTCTTAATTTTTAACTTTTGGTTTTGAATAAACATACAAATGGAGACATGCATCATATATTGGCATACAGGTAAAAAGATATTTTTGAATATGTACAAAATTTCCATAGAGTGCGATGGTTCTTTGGTTTCTTCTGATATTTGTGGTGGGTATTCACAGGCAATTGGTCTATTAATTGGGATGGAAGATCTACCTTCGGAAAAGCAATCTGATTATCTATCTTCGTTGCTCACTCCTCTTTGTCATCAGGTTACAGTTAGATTTGAAGTTTACTAAAATATTTATTCTACTATTCCTTTCTCCTGCTCATATTTGTTAATGGGTTTACTTACACTTGCATTTAAAATTGTTCTTGGAATGGCTTCTGAAGAGCTTACTCAAATATGCACCCGGGCCTGATGGCATCTACACTGACATTCTTATAAATGCTTCTGAAGTATTCTTATTTGATCCAGGTGGAGGCATTACTCATAAATGCCAATGTACTGAACCCAGAAGAATCTCCAGTGAAAATTGCTAATATTCAGCAAATAATCATGGCAATTAATGCCCTCAGCAAGGTTCCTTTTTCCTTTGGCTTTCTGAATTCAACTTCATGCTCATTTCCCTCTTCAATATAATATGTTTTTCATTCTATTTTACTTTGTTGTTGGTGATGGGGTGGATATTTTTTAATCACTTGTAATTAATCGACAGCTTATAATCACATGAATTTTTTGCATACTAGGTTTTCTCACTTTCCTGATTATATTTTTTTGTCATTATTGCTTGGATACAAAATAGCATGTTTATGGCTTCTTTACACCAGTTTTTGGTTCTTCATTTGAGTCTCAACTTCAAAGACATGCAATGTGAAAATTCCTTTTCTGACCCAGGGCTTTAGTGAGCGCCTGGTAACCACGAGTCGCCCTGCAATAGGAGTCATGTTTAAGAAGGTTGGTATTTCAGATCTTTTGTTTTTGTTTCTTGCATCACGTGCTATCTCTGGTTTGGTCACCTTTTGCAATCCAATAAGTTAACAAATCCCTCTCTATCTATGATCTTACATAATTGTCATCATCATCGTTACGATTAAGAACTTTTGAGTCATGCATGATATCTTGCCTATGGCCTGGTTGGTTTGATATTTCCCCCCTTGTCTCAGAGTGTGGTGGACTGTTTGTGTATTTATTCATTTACCTCCTATACTGATGGGATGGCAGTTTTGCTGTGCTGCCGTCCATCTTCTTGTTTTATTCCTTTTCTTTGAATTCCTAATTTAGGTCTTCTATTTTTTCATTATTGTAATATCTATGGTGAGAAATTGAGAATGGATTGTTACATTGCCTATCAATAGATTCCAGGATCTGCTAGATGCAACTGGAGAAATGCCAGAACAGAAATTCTGTCATTGCATCTCTTTCCTTTTTGTTGAAGTTTTATTTTCTCTCTTTGTGATCCAGACATTGGACATTCTCCTCCAAATACTTGTTGTATTTCCAAAGATAGAGCCTTTACGGAATAAGGTGAGAATTGGATATGGAGCCATTGAAGCGGTTTTTTTTTTTTTTTGGATATTTTGTTGGCTTTACATATTGCCTAAAGATAGCATTCATTGTATTCAGGTTACATCCTTCATTCATCGTATGGTAGATACTTTAGGAGCATCTGTATTTCCTTGCCTTCCAAAGGCATTGGGACAATTGCTTGCAGAAAGTGAGGTAAAAAGAAAACAATTCCCAGTCTATAGATTCCACTCTTACATCTAATATTGATGAAATGTCTTTTTTGGTTGCGTTTTGTTGATTACCATTATTAATAGTCTTCTCATTTTTAAGTAATCCTGAGTGCTCTTTGGCATGATAATGAAATTAGATTTTTGATTTTTTACCTTGCTTATTTGGTCTATGGTTGATGTTTCGGGACAGGAGCAGTGAATTTACCTGATTGCAAAACCCACATAAAGTTTAGGAGGGGTCCGTGTTTTGGTGGGGTGTTTTTACATGCAGTTCTGTTATGATAATGCCCTAAAAACTGTCTGCAAAATTATTCAAGCATGGAAAATCCCCATAATTTTGTTCTTCACCAATTGACAGTGGAATTGCCATGTCAAGATATTTGACCCACTAAGAAGCAATTTGGCCTTGTTTTATTGAATTAGTAGAACAATGTTGATTGTCATATAATAATACCAGGTACAAAGCTGGTGCAGGACAGGTTTGAGTTTCTGTTACTAGTGTTTTACAGCGGGCCCGGGCTTGGACACTATTGGAATGAAGTGTCTAGATTAAAGAAGAAAGGGATTGGAGTTTGGAAACCGAGTTGGAATGAGTGTAAAATACTAAAATGCATAAATTCTAGAAATAATGCAATTGCACTTTTTGAAAGACTATATAGCTATAATACATGGAGAGAGGGTTAATGCTCCCTCTACAAGAGATTATTAGATACTACTGGAAGAGCGCTTCCTCACTAGTATAAAAGTGGGATCCATGGATAGTTATCAGCTACACTAGGAGTACCTAATAATTTCTTAGTGCAACAAGGACCCGGGTTCCTAAATAAGAGAGTATATTAGACTGCCAAATAAAGGTTATTTTTTTTTTCCAGTCATGCATCTAGGATAAAAGAACCTATACAGGGAGACTTAAAACATTTATCGATTACTGAAATAGAAACCATGACCTATAAATTTCCAGGAAATATTAAATTACTGAAATACCCCTGCAAATCTGAAATTACAAGATATTCCTGAATTATGGAATTGAATAAAGCCACATAAAACTAATCTGTTCGTTTCCTGCATCATGAGCAGGTGCATTTTGAGAATTTACGTTTTGTAGCAGTAGAGCGTTTAATTTACTCCCAACTTGAGCTTGCATGAATGTGGTAGTGTAACACAAGGAAATGATCCCATCTTGTAACTTCTATTGCACGCATTAAATGTTAAAGTTTTCTCACATTCAACTTCTTTATGATAACATTAGGAAAAAGTGACTGTTTCTCCCAATGTGATGGGGAAAACTTAAGCAACTCGACATGGACATCTTTTGGAACATGTAAACCACATAAAAATGTTAATTGTCTTAACGTTTTTTACATTTTCTCTTGTGAAATGAATGCCTGATTCTAGATTATGTATTTTATTGTAGCCAAAGGAAATGGTTGGTTTTCTTGTTCTGCTCAATCAGCTTATATGCAAATTCAACACCTCGATGCATCACATAGTGGAGGAAGTTTTTCCAGCTATTGCTAGTAGAATCTTTAGGATAGTCTCAACTAAAGAATTGCCTTCAGGAGATGGAATCAGTTCTGAGGTATGAAAATACTATCTATAGATATTTAAATTAACCCCTAGGGTGTAGTTAACATTCTCCTCCCAAGATTCTCTTTTAAGCAAATGATGGATGTATTTTTAGCATCATTACATTAGTTTCCCAGACATTATTAAAGTTTTGGTGCTTAAAGCTCAAATGTTATCTTATGTGTGCTTGGATGGTTATTTTCCCGAGTGTTGCAAGCTGCTATCCTGTATTACTTCTACTTTTGTTTGCATCAAATTGTTTGATAAACTTCTAAAGTTGGTTCTCCTCTTAAGCAACATAATAGTCGCCAGCACATTTTTTCTCTCATCATGGTGAAAGGAGTTTTTCATTTATAGTAACCCTTGTCAACATTCTTTTCTAAAGCTGAGATGTTATGTGCTATCTTGAAAAAGGACCACTTGACTTATTTTGCAGGAAATTCGTGAATTACAAGAACTCCAGAAAACATTTTACACATTTCTTCATGTGATAACAACACACGATCTATCTTCAGTCTTCCTTTCAACCAAGAGTAGGGGCTACTTGGATAAAATGATGCATTTGCTACTGCACTCAGCATGCAATCACAAGGATATTCTTGTGAGAAAGGTGCATCTGATACATCCTTTATTTTGCCCACTGAAGTTTTGGATCTTCTGATTATTAGTGTTGTTGTGAACTTAAAGTGTCATTTTATCCCTCTTAAGGCGTGCGTGCAGATATTCATTAGGTTAATTAAAGACTGGTGTACAAGGCCTTATGGTGAAGAAAAGGTTTGTCTTCCTCTAAGATATCATTCTTAGTGGCTTTTATGTCAAGGATTTTCTTTTCTTCACTCTAATGGAGTTGAATATTTAGGTACCTGGTTTCCAAAGGTTTATAATCGATGGCTTTGCGATGAACTGTTGTTTTGACAGCGTGCTTGACAAATCCTTTGAGTTCCATGATGCAAATACTGTAAGAACTGTTCGATCAATTTTGATATAAGTGCTGTTCCTTCTAAAAACAAAGATATGGTCTTGAAAGTTGCACTTTATCAGTCTTTTTCCCCAATTCACATTTCATACCTTTTCTGCTCCAGCTTATTGATCATCATTCACATCCCATTTGTATTAGTTTTATAATTGAGTGTTTGATGTTGCTTGCTTGTTGAATAATTTCTTGCCTAATTATTAATAAATGTTTTTGAAATTGCTGTTCTGATTCTGTCTGGCAGCTCATTCTGTTTGGAGAAATTGTACTTGCTCAGAAGGTTATGTACGAGAAGTTTGGTGATGATTTTCTTGCTCATTTTGTAACAAAATGCTTTACTTCTGCACATTGCCCTCAAGATTTAGCTTCACAATATTGCCAAAAGTTGCAGGTAACAAAATAGCGCGCCATATCTTACTAAGTTGTTGGAAGTGTGTGGAAGTGCGTGGAAGTGCATTTTGTCCATCCACATATATTGTGGGATCTGTCCCACCTTTATTCTTCCTTGAGTATTTATTTTTTCTGTGGTTTTCAAATCATTTTATATTTTAGCTGTGGTCTAGGGGGATTATATTCATTTTGGGATATATTTCATAAGTTTGATCAAACTCTGGTCCACTTGGGGATTGTTCTCCAAACTTTTTTGTGACATGATAATTTTAGTCAAAGGATAAAATTTGATGTCATTATGCATGCAGAGGTGAGCCTTTCCTGGTGCTAAATTCCTGCACGGAATTTCCACCCTGACTTTTGTCAACTCAGTAATTGGATCTGGGATTTAGTTTGACCCTGGTTACAGGATACAGATTAGTGCAGATGTTTGGGTTTTGATGCATTATGGACAAGATTTAAGCCCATGGTCTTGGAATTGAAAGGTTTTTTCAAGTGTAATTTCTCGTGTATTTTGATGGAAGAAGGGGGGAATGGAAAGGTTATGGTTTTTAAGGAGAGAAGGGAATGATAACGAGTGGCAAGATAATTATTTTCTCATTCCTTGGATGTATGGAAGGAAGTTGGAAATGTCATCTAACTTTCCTTGTCTTGTTGAAAGGGTGTTTAATTATATATTTGTATCTTTCTTCGCTGGAGGTTGGAGAGGATTGAAGTGTAATGCTGGAAACACAAGTCAAAGATTATAAACTCAATTCCCTTCCTTTAACCCTTGAATTTTGGGTATTGGGATTTTAACATTTGAGCGAATTGTATGTCAAACCCTCCAATCCCCTTTTTCTCCCTTAAAATAAAGCCCCTTCTAGACAAAGCTTGAAGGGTTTGATCTCTGTTTTTCTTTCCCTTCTCTCAAAACCTTCTTATCCAAGCCTAGTGTCAAGCATGTATGTTTGAGAAAGGACTGAGGTTGGTTATTTAAGCTCTTACATAGATATTGTTATTGAAATTTCAGGATTAATTTGTTAGGAAGATTTTTCTTGCATGCACTGAAAATTTAGGTTCCTGGAAATGTTTGTTTGAAGCAAGCATTTGGTTTTGAACATCTTTGCTTTATATTTCAATGAATCAGGCTAACAAGTTGAATGCAGCTAATGAGTATCACCAAAAACTGATGCGTGTATCATTGAAGTTTTATCTCTAAATGGGTGTACGAATGGTCAGATCTGGTTTAATTGCTCCAATTTTTCTTTGTGCTTCTGATGTCTGTATGTGCAGGGTAATGATATGAAGGCATTGAGATCATTCTACCAGTCACACATCGAGAATTTACGATTTCAACAGAATGGAAGCCTAGTTTTCAAATAGCAAGAATTAGCATGATTTTTGTGGGAAATGAAAATCGTTGTTTTGCCTAATTGTTCTGTGATATATATTTTTGTGCAACAATCCGATACCTGTTCACCAAAGGTGTTGCAAGGCTTGGATATCAGCTGCCTGTTATCTTGTTGGAGCATATTCTTTATACGCGCTGCTCTTACACAAGTGAATGTGCAGGCTCTTCATGTAAATAGAATATCGAGTTTATTGTATGGAGAACGAGGTATTTTATAGACTGAATTCCTTTACATGCTGGTCCAATGTAGGTTGATTATTTCTTTCTGAAATTGATTTTTGTGGAGTCATTGATTTGATCTCACTTATTGTGCAGTTGTATATTTCCGGCAACAGTTTCTTTATCGTTGAATAAGCTGGTTTGGACGAGCAGCTTATTTTTTTGGGCGGATGCATGTAATCAAAAGTTATCTGTCTAGGTATTTAAAATAAATGGCAAGAGTTTTTGAAGGGCCATATTTTGCAGGAAAAAACGAAATTTTGTTTGGGAATATGTTGTGTTTTGTTATTTATTTGTTTCGTTCTCATCCATTCCAATTGAGTGCCTGCTAAACCCTTTACACGTTGGGGAAGAGTAGCAGAAATTCTATTTTATTTAGTCAGAATCTTGGGAATCAGAAAATGAACAGGGTGAAATTCTCTTTGACTGAATAATGTTATGTGGGATCAATATTTTTTTTTTTTTTAAGATTCCCCCCCTCCCCCCACCCCAAAAAGCGCAGCCGCACTCCCTGTGTGAAGCTATTGTCACCAACTTTAGAGATATGCTAGGAATATGTTTGGAACGTGTTTCCAAAAGATTTTTTTTTGGTTAAAATTTAATATGTTTTGTATGTTTTAGATTGTTTTAATGTGCTGATATCAAAAATAATTTTTTAAAAATAATAAAAAAATTATTAACATATATTTTGACATAAAAAATTATTTAAAAAACAACTACACTATTAAATACACTTTCATCAAGCCCACTGAGGAGCACAAATTCTGGTCCCCAGGTTCAACAATGTGATTTTATTTTTTCCCCTGCCTTGTAAAATCAAAGGAATTTCCTTAAGTGAAGGGCTCATCCTGAGAACCCCAATTCATTTTGGGCCGAGAGCTGTTGTGTCAACTCATTTTAAGGGCCTTGCATATTTAGATAGTAAAATCACAATTTAGTTTTGTTAATCTTTTATCTAGAATAGAATAGACAGAATTTGTGAGAATTTGTTTTATTTTGTTTTGTTTTTTAAATGATATGAGATATACCAACCATTCGGGCCAAAATAGAACAAAATTGACAATTCGGCGCTCACAAATTATTTTACACTAGTAGTTTTATAGACTTGAGTTGAAAGGTGATAGTTTTGGTCCTGTGTGGGATGAACTTGGTCAGAAGTTGCAACTCTTTTCAATGAAATCTAGCAGTGTGATTACCATTGATCACTGTGCCTTTCGAATAATAACAAAATATATTTCACATGCTTTTGTGGTGTTACGTACGTATATACAATGTCAGCTAATATATTTTCTTTTTATTTTATCTTTTAAATTAAGTAGGGTGTGTTTTGCACTACTTGAAATCATGATGAAATTATCTTTTCGCAGAACATTCTAGTAATTAACATCAACTTTTAACAGGTCCTCCTGTATTAATTTTTATTGTTCGCCTTAGTTTCTGCACACATTGATACGTTATTGCACAAAGACAAAAACAAAATTACTGTATAATTAAGGTGGCTATGTCCTTGGTTGTGCCTTTTTTTTCGAACCTAGTCATGCCTTGAATGATTTTATGTTAAGGTTTTCTTCCTTAACAAGTTCATAAGAAAGAGGATTGAGAGGTAGAAGAAAGGGAGATTTTGAAAGAGTTCTGTAAATCTTTACAGAAAGACAATTCATTCATTACTTGCCCTCCAAGCTTTACAATCACTGTATTTGTTCTTCCTCATGCTAACTAACTAACAGTGCCTGACTAATATGTACTATTAACAACTTCTTCAACTATTTTCCAACTAATTCTATCACATGAGAATTATTAACAGCACATGCTGAATCATTGCTGTTATTTACAAATACATGTTTATTTACTTCTATGCTACAGTGGCTATTCTGTGTTATCTTACTAGAGCTGCCATATTCTTCATGGTGTTGTGGCATTCTATGGGGGAAACTTCTCTAGGTTCCATCCAGTCATAGAAAGCACAATGGCATGGCCATTGACAATGGAGGCCTATTAAGACTATGAAATTTATGAGGACGTTTCTAGGTTCTTACCAGCAAACTTATCGCTTGGCACCTCGGTGTGAGCCATTGTAGGTAATCTTGAATATGCTTTTTTTCTCCTAACTGGAATGACATTTTTTTCTTGGTTGCTTCATGTTTGTACCCTTTTTCCTTGACAACAAGAGAGGAAAAATCTTCCCCTTATCCGTGAATCACATATTCTTACAGTACCAATGGGAAAGGATTAATTTTTGACGATGAAAATAATCCAACCCTTTTCTTCTTTTAACACAGTAAGTCAGTTGATTATAAAAAAAAAACACAGTAAGTCAGTCTTGTACGGGCCCTGCACTTGTTAAATTACACCGCGTATTCAATATTTTTCATCCTATTCTGATCATTTTGGTGCGTTCACTAAAGAAACATATGATGAAGAAAAGAAGAAGAAGCAAACATGCGTAGACCATATATAAAACCGTCGTGTGTGAAGAGTCTGTGATGGCCAAGAATTCATAGGAAAGAGGGGGGCGTGAACTGTATACTCATAGGAAGACGATAAAATCTTTATGCACTAATTGTTATCATTTGTTTTCATAGATAGCGATCTTGTCCATCCTTGTCAAGAAAACCATCGTTAAAATTAACACTTATTCAATATAAAAAAGACAAATGTGATCGAAACAGACACCTGGATAGTAAATAACAGAGAAGAAAACACACGGTCATGGAAGAATGACGCCATGGACGAGCACATGCATGGCACCCGAGGCTATATGAAACGAAGACTTTGATTAGAAAAAAGGCTTAAGAAGAATCACACCGTCCACTTTCTTTGATCATGTCAAACAATAACGTTTGAATTTCGTGGCAAAGATGGGGACACTTCAGCGGTTAAATTACGTCCCAAACTCTATCTTGCTGTCCACTTCACTTTATTGCTGGGCGTTGTGTAAAAGGACGGGACATTGTTATTCTGTAAAAATATATTACAGTAGTAAAATTATTTTTATTATCGGTATATTAAAATAATTTAAAAAATTTAAATTTAAATAAAATAATTTAAATTTTAGAAGAACACGGTTTAAAAAAAATATCAAACACAACTATTTATCCTCCAAAAAATTTTTATTTAAAAAAAAATGCTATGCCAAAAGCCATTATTTTGACCTCTGCGGGGATCAAGATTAGGTAAGTTTCTCTTTTATATATTTTGTTACATATCACTTCATGATGCAATTTATAAAAACATTGGTTAAGACTTGAATTTTGTTAGCTAAACAAATGAAAATTTTGATTTAGAGCATGTTTATTTTTAAGTTTTAAAAATATTCTTGAAAAAATTTAAATTTATTTATTTATTTTTATTTAAAATTAATTTTTTGTATGTGTTTTCAAATCATTCTAGCATGCTAATATTAAAAATAAATTTAAAAAATAAAAAATATATAATTTAAATATATTTACAAATAAAAAATACTTTCAACCACTACTATAATTTACTTTACAATTAATAATTATACAACACTTAGTACGTATGGGTGTTTGAAAACCAGATCGGATTGGTCAATTGAATTAGAAAATTGGTGAATCGACTATTTATATACATAGCTTAGCTCCTATTTATAGACCATAAATGAAATATAAACCAAATAAGTGAAAATTATTGAGAGAAGTTAAATTCAATAGGTCAAATAATAAACAAATAATTTATGCATTAATTGTAGATGATACGTAGAAGTTGGCAAATTTCAAACATGTGCTAGCAACCACTTTAACCTCTTTATGATTGATGTAAATGATATACATATGAAAATCGTATTGATTGTGAGCTGAATAAAAATAAATAAAACAAAATTGAAAACTCATTTTATTTTAAAATGGATTGTTTGTTTGTGTCCATGGGACTACTTGTTCTATGTTAATCTTGTATCTTAGTTGTATTTGTCTGATTGAATAATATATTAAGACAAAAACTAAAAGAGTTCATATATATTTTCACTGTGTATAATTTATAAGAGAGATTACTGTAAGTTTGCATAGTGATTTCTCCTTTTTTTTTTTTTGTATTTAATCTTTAATTTTTTTTTACTCAGTTCTTTAATGTTGTATTAATTTTATGTTTGGAACATTGCAATTTTTTTTTTTATATATAGTGTTATTCTGACCTCACAACTTGGCTCATGATTTTGATATTCTCATTATAATTAACTCGAGTAATTTTTTTTTAATTATTTTTTATTTTTATTTTTATTTGATCATTTAATACTAAGTTGTCTATAAATTGAATTTCATAATTTTTTTTTACAAGTTTTTTTTTTTATGCACATTATCGTTATCATATTTTTTAAAAATAATTTGTTTATTATCATTGTTTTTTGTCATTATTATATAATTAAATGAAACCAATTTATAAAACGCAATTAGATTTATGATGGAGCCACGTACTTTTCATAGTTCTTTAAAACGCAGTAACAACACCTATAATATCATTTTTTATGTTTTTTTTTTGGTTCCACTCATGGCATATTGTGAACCACCTATCTAGCTCCATACTAAATATTTAAAGCTTATGCAAATATATCAAGTTAGAAAGGGTAATAAAAAGGTTATTTTGGGTGGTCCAGCTGGACAAGTTTTAACTGGTAGGGTTAGAACCTAAACACACAGTCATAAAATTTAGGGACCGAAATATAAGTTAGGCATATGTTAGCGTAGTCGTCGCAGCAGTTGCTGGTGGGGTGTCACTGTTTCTATACCCATAATTTTATAATTTTAAAGGTAAAGCATGCAGGATTTTTCCTTAACTTGCTACATGAGCTCAAAGCTATGCTTGCGGTCCTTTATATATATATATATATATATATATTGAAATTTTGAGGCGACTTAATTGATCTAAACCTTCATGGGGGATTTTGAAGGTTTGAAAAGGACAGCTCAAAGCAGGGCACATTAATTAACTTAATTTAGTGTAATCTATGCTACGATATTGCAATTCCAGTCCTTCTCTGTCGTTACTCACAATTCTTGGCGGGGACCGTGTAAACAAGTCTAAATTCAATATCTTGATGGGTTGATCGATGATGTTGCTGATGATGATTTAGGGTGGAAAAATCTAAACACTTTTTTCCCAAGAAATTAAGAGGCAGATGATGTAGAGATTTGGATAGAAGGGTCTCTACGTTCCTAATTTACAAATTAAATAAACTATTAAACAATATAGCCATGGAATATTGCAACCAGCAGCCTTTCTGTTTTAAAAAATTTTATTTTATTTTATGTTTTTAAATAATTTTGATATGTCAATATTAAAAATAATTTTTTAAATAAAAAAATATTATTTTAATATATATTTTTTTAAAAAATATTTAAATAAAAAACCGCTGCAACACTTCTAAATATTCTTTAATACCTGATAAATCCATGTCTGTTCTATTATAGGTTGTCATTTCAAGTACATCAAAATCGAAAACAAATCACATATCAATTTGCTAGAGAACCCGCCATGCGATTTGAGCTGGTTGGCTAGCGGTGACCATTTTAATAATTAATAGCTAGCTTAATACAAAATGAAATTTATAGAAAAACAAAAAAACCCAGATGGGTTTATCATATTATAGATGTTAATCATAATCATAATTAGAATTAAGTAATAGGGATGCAAAGTGGAGATTTGCCGTTGAAAGTCTGTTTTTGTGTTTTTATAAAAAATTAAGTTTTTTATTTGTTTTAATTTATTTTTATGTTTTTAGATTATTGTATTAATATCAAAAATAAAATTTAAATATAAAATAAATATTACTTTAATAAATTTTTAAATAAAAAATATTTTAAAAAATAACTATTACTACAGTTTAACAATTAAAGAATATTCTGTGTCTGTGTAGACAGGAGAATTTTTTTTTTTTTTTAATAATACGGACTATTATAAAAGCGTGCCTGCTTTTCAAAGTCATGGATTCCCTACGAGTTATCTAGGGATAGAGACTTTGGAAGAAGTTGAAGAAGAAGAAAAAAAGAATAACAAGAGTACAAGAATTCCAACATTTGCCACGAAGGAAAGCTACGTGATTGGTTAGCATTTTTAGATTGAGATGTTTTAAAGTTTGGCACGGTTTTTTTTGAAAAAATTATTTTAAATACCATATGAAAATAATTTAAAGATATAAAAAAATTAATTTTTTTTAAAAATCTTCAAGAATCATGAAACGCGGTGCAACCAGAAAAGTCCTAATCCTTTTTTCTTGCATTCCCAAGTCCAAGAAGCTGGTACGCATTCTACCAGCACCACAAATCCTATTTTCTTAATCTTCTTCCTTCACTTTTCTCATAAGATAATTTAGCCAGCAGTGCTGAGTAATCCAGGAAAGGTCGTATATATACACACCAAACTTCAGATGGAAGCCTGGGACATACCTTGAATAGATATTAGATCAAAATGGTTCTCAAAAAGTTCACATGGAAATCCATACTCCCAGGATGTCTCAAAAGCGAGAGCTCATCCTACCCAGAGCCAAAACAAATATGTTCCCAGAGACTATCAATATCCGACTTCAGCAATCCTGGTTCGCCAATCTCATTCAGTGACCTATCCAGTTCTATATTTAACCTTCATGTTTTCGCTCTGAAAGAGTTAAGAACAATAACACATGAGTTCGCAAAAAGCAATTATCTGGGGGAAGGTGGATTTGGAGCTGTATACAAAGGTTTCATTGACGACAAGCTCAGGCCGGGATTAAAGGCTCAGCCTGTGGCTGTCAAGGCATTGAATCCGGATGGCTCTCAAGGACACAGAGAGTGGCTGGTAAGCAAATAGAGTTAACTCAATAGAGTCCATTGAGTAGGCTAGAATCTTTAGATTTTCTGATGAAAACATGAGAGCATGACCAGTGTTTTCAATTTTGTAGGCTGAAGTCATCTTTCTTGGGCAATTAAAGCATCGCCATCTTGTGAACTTGATCGGCTACTGCTGCGAGGATGAGCACCGGCTTCTTGTGTATGAATACGTAGAGCGAGGCAACCTAGAGGACAAACTATTTTACAGTATATATTCCCTTATTGGAATACTGCAGAAATAAATTTAATTTTGAATGGATTAGATAAACCATCAGCTTCGTATTAATCCACATTATTGAAAGAAATACCACGCTAGAAATGTTTCTTTGATATCCCATTCGCGGTTGCGTATATATGTTCTTGACGTGTTTGAATTGACGCAGGATATTCTGCAGCCTTGCCTTGGTTAACAAGACTAAAGATTGCAGTTGGAGCAGCGAAAGGGCTTGCCTTCCTCCATGAAGAAGAAAAACCAGTCATATATCGTGATTTTAAGGCTTCAAATGTCTTGTTAGACTCGGTAATCATTTCTCTTCCAGCTTTAATTTAATGTATTGCAAACATGCTGCTCTCTGTTTCGTTCTAATTAACAAAATTAGACATGTTCGTATCTCAGGACTATAATGCAAAGCTTTCAGATTTTGGCCTGGCAATGGATGGTCCTGAAGGAGATCGCACACACATTACAACGCCTGTTATGGGAACTGAAGGCTATGCTGCTCCGGAATACATAATGACAGGTGATTCAAGCTGATGTTTTCACTATCAATAGTAGTAGGAAGATTTGGCATGACTAAGTAACAGTGATGGCATTTCTCAGGTCATTTAACAACCATGAGTGATGTATTCAGCTTCGGAGTGGTACTCTTAGAGCTTCTTACTGGTAGACGATCCGTGGACAAGAACCTTCCGAATAGAGAGCAGAACCTAGTAAAGTGGGCAAGACCGCAGTTGAAGGATCCCCGTAAGCTAGAACAAATCATGGACCCAAGACTTGAAGGCCAGTATTCGACCGAGGGTGCGAGAAAGGCAGCAGGATTGGCGTACCAGTGTTTGAGTCACCATTCCAAATCAAGACCAACTATGAGCACTGTTGTCAGGACCTTGGAGCAGTTACTTGACTTAACTGACACTCCAACTGGAACCTTTGTGTATATTGTTCCAACTGAAGGCAAAATCCTTGGTGGTGTAGAAAAGAAGGGAAACGAAGGCAAAAATGAATGTGACGAGATAAAAAACGGAAACAAATGTGAAGGAAAGGAGGTGGGGATTAAAGAGAAGGGCCGTGAACACAACCAAAGAGGTCGCCGGCACAGACGTAGGGTGAAGTCATTGAAGTATAGAGCTGTGTATTCTGATACAGCTTTGTATAAAACCTTAGGAACTGCTTTGTACTTTCCCAGGAACTAGAGGAAATTCGCAAATAGACATAGATCAGCTTTACTGATCAGCATTCTGTACATTTGGGTTACCTTCCTTTTTTTTCTTCTCCGAGGAAGTTTCCATGCAGGAGTGGTTTGGTGTGGGCTCAGGAAATCTTGTACTCGTATAATTATATAGGATTCACACTAAATTAATAATATACTTGGTTTAGCCAGAATTGCTGACTTTGAACCTTGACGACTAGTTCCATAGTTCATACTCTCACATAGAAACAAACACAATTCATTTTTAAGTACATTTTTTTCCCCACAAAAAGATTCATTTAAACCCCTTTCCATCTTCTCTAAAGCATAGTTATAGTAGCGTATTAATAGTAATTTCAGTTCGAGATCCGAGTTACAGATCAAAAATTGATCATGGTCAATCTAAAATTTCATTTAAAAAAACCTTCTAAAAAGTATTATTTAGTAAAAAAAGAAATT
The DNA here is from genome assembly GCF_951802175.1 of Populus nigra. NCBI lineage: Eukaryota > Viridiplantae > Streptophyta > Magnoliopsida > Malpighiales > Salicaceae > Populus > Populus nigra. The sequence goes on from NC_084852.1 coordinate 35,493,534, forward strand.
AGATTTTTTCATGGACCTAACTTAAATCGATGACTTATTAATTTGCCCGTCAAACCGAGCCGGATCTTATAATTAAAACCTAATGCATGACTCACACCCAAATCCTCGGTGCTTGTCTTTTTCACGGGGCACCTATGTACCAGCCTACCTGGTGGTTGATAATAGGTTGTTTTCTTTTTCTTATCTGGGAATAAAACTTGGGATTGCCAATCTCAAGGTCATGATTGAAAATCTAAAAATTTGGTGAGATCAGTTAATGAAGTCGAAAAACCTAAAAACAAGTTTGGACCTCTTCACGGCTCTTTCATACTCCTATTTGAGAGGTGCGTGCGTGTTGTGTTATGTTCCTAGACAGGCTAGACTAGTCAACTTTAGTATATATACATGATGGATCACATGAATTTCCATTATGAATGTGCTCCTTGCCAACTTGTAAAAGAGGAATTCAGGTGGGCGGTCGAGGCAGCGCAACCAAGCCTAACATCTTGTGGCGGCACGGCACCCTTATTTTGTTGTTCCAGGACCGTCGGGCGCTAGCCTTCCGGTGAAACGAAAACACAAGAGAAAAAGAAAATAAAATACCAGCCCTAGAAACACGATTTTCTGAGGAGAACTTGACTGCAATTGATCGAAAGTTGAAAATCATAAATCGCATTGCTCACCTATGATTTTTGACCGAAGACTGTAGGCATGTATAATAGCACTACCGAACACCGGAAAGAGACCATTCTATTAGGTTCAAACAAGAGAGAAGGAATTCATCTAACCTGTTCAAAATCTACGCTACAAATTCCATGGTACGTAGTAGTCTTGCAGGACCGCACTTAGTTTGAACCAGATTCATTTTTCATCACTCCCACCAACCCACCAAAAGTTGAGTCAGATGAAAGGTGATCGCAGATATATTCGGATGACAATAATTTCCATTGATCGAGTCTATATCATATCCATTATATATCTAGAGAAAAAAAAATTATGTAATACAGTTTTGAATATTTATTTAGATATTTATTATTAATATAAAAATTAAAAATTAAAAAAGCTATATTTAAAAAAAATATAAACTCAAAGTTTGATGTCAACAAGGTATAAATGTTTTAATTACTAACTCAAAATTTAATATCTACAAAGAAGTTTTTTAAAATATCAAAATAATGACATTGATTGATTTCTAGATTAACTTAAGCTACCTCATCAAATTAGTGACCTAAATCATATAATCAAATAATTTAATAATATTATTTTTTTAAAATAATTTTTATTTAATTAAATGATAATAAAAAAATACATAAGCAACTATATATAATTTTAAAAAGATAATGATGGGTTGTAAAAAAAAACTTGTTTATATTACATAAAAATTACTATAATCTTATTAAAAATAAAGTAAAAATTGAATTGTATTTGATAAAATAATATATAAAACATATTATTAATTAATTTAATAAATTAATATATTTATAAATTATAACATTTAAAATTAATTAATTTTTTAAAAAATAAATTAAATTTTTTAAAAATAAAACACTTCATATGCACAGGCTAGGTAGCGTTGAAAGGCAAGCCCTGTAACAGGGGCTCACGTGCTTGGCTTTAATTAAAAAGCTTAAGCGTGCCTAGGCCAAGAAGCCTAGGCATGCAACTCGTTTTTTTGTTTTTTTATTAATTTTTTTAAATAAATGATATGTTATGTTTTTTTTAATTAATATGGGTGTTCGGATCAGCTTGCGTGTATTTCGATTCATTCTACAGGTCTTGAAGTTAACGATTATATAAGTCTCTAGTGACCTTGAGGAGACTCGAACTTTTAATCATTAGGGAGCAAACACAAAATCTAACCAAATGACCTATGCTTTTTTATTTTTGAATGGACAAAAGGTTGCTTACTATTTTCAGTGACCAAAAAATAACAATCTAAGATTTTGGAATTCAAAAAGCCTATTTTCAAGTTGATTTTACCTGATTTTGTTTAAAAACAAAAACACCATAAAACTTCCATAAATCGGTCAAAAACTAAAAATCATATGAATAAAAAAAATCTAAACAGACTTGATCTACCATTTCATGTATTTATAGAAATAAATTATCACTATCAAACTCCTCTTGTTTAATATAACATGTTAATATTAAGATCGATTATTTTGGTTGCCAGAATGTAGTCAATCGAATATTTTCTTTCTCATCTACTATTTTTAACGATTTTCTCTGTACTCTCTTAGGCCTTGTTTGTTTGATGGAAAGTAGTTTTGTTTGGAAAGTGGTTTTCTTGAAAAGTGGTTTCCTATAAAGTGAATTATTTTCTTATATTTGGTAGTGTCATGGAAAATAAGTTAAAAAATATTTTTAAGTGTTTGGTTATGTCATGAAAAATAGCTGGAAAATAACTTAATAATATATTTTTCAAGTTTATTAAAATATAAGGAACAAATCTTACAAATTAAAAATTTGAATGAGAATGAAATTGAAAAAAAAATCTAATTTCATAAATCACTACCAGAAAACCGATAAATACAAACGAAAATACCGAGGGAATATTTCCGTCGGTAAATTTTCGAGGGATTTTGCCGACGGACATATTCCCTCGGTATATACCGAGGGAATTACGGAGGGACAAAAAAATTAAAACAAAGCAAAAAAAATGATGACGTGTCAGGATTTACCAACGGAATTCCCGACGGAATAATTTCCGTCGGTAAATCCGTTGGTAAACTTGTTTACACTGTTCATCATGTCAATTACAAAGAGAATTATTGATGGACAAAATCCGTCAGTATTTTCAGAGAGCTCCAGAACTATTCACTTTCCAATTGCACTGTTAATTGTTGTTCCTTACGGACAAAATCACCGATAGATTGAAAAGTCATCGGTGTTATTTGACAGTTTTATGAAAGAATTCAATTGATTTAAAATTTTCATTTAAATATTACAGACGGAACACCGACGAACTGAAAAATCATCGGTAATTGTTGGTGGTTTCTGAAAACTTTGTACCAAATTGAAAATTTAAATTAAATATTACTGATGGAATTACCGATGAAATAATTAAAAAATATTAATATTCAATTATCCGTCGGTAAATCTGTTGCTAACGCGCCCCAATAAAAAGCCTGAATCCCTTATTTCACAAGAGACAAACTTATTTCTTCTTCTTCTACTACTTCTTCTTCTTATTCTTCTACTTCTACTTCTACTTCTTCTTCTTCTTCTTCTTCACTATATGTAAAAAACATCAATATCTATTTCTTTCTCTTCTTTTCTCTTCTCATCTCCTTCTCTTTTTCTCCATGCTCGGGTATGTCTTCTTCTTCCTTTTTTTTTATCCTATTAGTTTTTTTAATTAATATGATTTACGAAAAAAAATTTCTCTACTTAGCTTCACTTGCAACTACATTAAGGTAAGATTTTTCTTCTTTTTTCATGATTTTTTTCACTATATTTGTTTTTTATTTTATTTTTTATTGTTTTTGTTCTTAATAATTGTATAAATGTTGTTGTGAGATTTGTTTTTTCATATGAGATTAATTTTTAGTTGATTTATTTATAGGATTTTTAAATTTTTAGCAATTGCAACTTCATTTTTTTCATATGAATTTTTTTAGTTGAACTTATTTTTTCATTTTATTTATTTGTTGCAAATTTGTTTGAGTTGATTTTTTTAATTTTTTTTCAAGCATTTTGAGTATATATTATACAGTGTTGATTTATGTTAATTTAATTATTTTATAATTTTATAAAATGAATTTTTATTTTATTTTTTTTAAATAATTACCGACGGAATTACCGATGGAAATTCCATCGGTAATTCCGTCGGTAAATCCGTTGGTAATAAAAAAATTATTAGCGAGGGATATATCGATGAAATGAAGCGGGTAATTTTATTTTTTTATTTCCGACGGATTTACTGACGGATAAAAAATTACTGATGAAGGATTCACCGACGGAGCATTTCCGTCGGTGATGTCGTCGGTAAATTAATTACCGATGAAATATGTGTCTAACATCGACAGAAAAATTCCGTCGGTAAAACTGTTAAATCTTGTAGTGAATTATTTCAAATAAAATACAATACATAAAAAATTAAAAAATGATAAAATTAAAATAATAATAACTACAATTTCATAAATTATTTCAAATAAAATAAATAATAATAAAAAGAATGAGAACCAAATTTGATAGATAAAAACTTTCAATTAAAAAATAGTAAGAGAAAAACAAATAACAACTATAAAAATAAGGATCAAAATTAATATAAAAATCAAATTAAATCAAATTCTAACAAGTGAAATTGAAAACAAAAGATTCAAAACAAAATATATAACAATTAAAACTTTGAGGATCAAATTTATTATAATCAGCAAATAATATGATATTTCTAATTTTTTCGCAACTTTTGAAAAGTGTTTTCCATCCAAAATAAAAGGAAAACACTTTCATGAAAACCAAACCAAATTTTTCTTTAACAGGAAAATATATTTTTTTACCAATTTTTCTAATAGCAAACAAATATATAAAAGTTTGAAAAATAGTTTTTAGAAAACTACTTTCTGCCAAATAAACGAGGTCTTAAACTTAATGATTAATGTATAAAATAAATGAAATTTTGAACTAAAAAAATAATTTTCAAACTAAATAGAAACAAGAAAAGTTTGACAAAATCTCAAGGTGAAAAATAAAGTAAGATGAAAAGGTAACAAAGCCCTTTGTTTCACCCTGTAATTTCAATTTGGGCCAATGAATCGTCGATATTTTTCAATCAACAGGATCAAATTTGTTTTTGTAAAATTGATGGATCGAACATGGAGACCTTTTTTGATACCCTAAGAATCTCATGGCAAAGTAATTGGAACAAATTCTCGGATCAAAATCCAAAACATTGTAGTGTGCAAAGATAAAATTAAAAAAAAAAGAGCTTGAAGGACTGAAAAGAACAGAACAGTCTTCTAGCAAAATCACCAAATCTTTTAGGTTTAATTTAGTTACTGATAAAACTAAAAACCAAGATCACAGAACAACACTTCCAATGGATGCAAAAAATTGAAGTGAACGTGGTATGACAAAATGCGGCGACAGACGGCGGTAGTTCACCACTAGGACAGCTATATACTTTGACCTTCAGGGAAGCATATTGGTGTTGGAAGACTTTAAACACAGGTAGAATCTCTCTAGCTTGGTTCCAGAAGGAGGGCCATCAAACCATCTGTAAAACAACGAATCAATGTGCTCAACTCGAATTGCCTTGCCAGCAGACAGTTCTAAATTTCGGATTTTGACAAAACCTTGTATTCATATTCTAATTTGATCTTTCAAACATTATATATAGGATTGATATAATGTTTGAAAGATCAGATTAGAATTCCACTGTCTCATTTATCATGTAGAAAAACACAAGAGTCATTCAAAATAACTGGAGCTACTGCTACATCAGTAGAGTATTTTCTAACATTAAAAATTACAGCAAATTTGCAGCCAGAAATGTAAGAGGAAAATATTCAAGCAGAAAATCGTTCTGTAAACAACTGCACATCTGTTAGAATACGTGGTTTCCGCAGATAGAAAATGATTCAAGTTGTAGCAGCAGCCATAACTCAAGTGAACGCAGTTGAGCTTCCTCAGCAATGATGGTGCCTCATCTTTTGACAAAAGCGACACCGGTTATTTGGCCTGGTTTCCACCACGTTTTGCAATCCGGCTGTAAGTGATTCAATGCTCCATACATACATAGTCCACAACTTCATTCAAACAACCAACTAAACGCAAAAGACGAAGGAAAATATATAATATTTGAAAACTATGTTGCTAGTGGTATGCAATATGCATATGTTCAAACAATTGCCAGCCATAATCCGAGGAAACCAAATGCAAATAGACATAAAAAACATGCCTCAATCACTAGCAGAAGCTATAGCTTACTGCCTTAAAATCAAGCTAATTAATGCACTTCAAATAAGGATAATGCACATGAACATATATAGCCTCTCTCTTTTTAAAGTTTCGGCAAAAATCAATTTTGGTCCAAAACTTCATTTTTTTTTGTTAGTTTCTGGTTTGAGAGAGGAGAAAGAAAGTTATTGATTTTCGACAATAAAAAAAGAAAAATAGCATTAACACTGATTTTATCCACCAAAAAGATCGATCTTTATGTCAAATGGTTTTATATAATAAGGGGAGTTCAACTTAGGTTTTTTTACCTTTAAAATGCATTAAAAAAAACATTTTTGAGCTCAATTTTTTTTTTATTCAAGTTGATTTTGGTTTTTTGAGGCCATTGATTTGTTTAACAAAGTTTTTACAGTGTTTTATAGGTGTTTGTGTTGAAAAAATATGTTTTTGGGTCAAAAAACCTTTTACCCTGATTTTCTAACCACTTTAGTGGTCGGAATTTGGGCAAAATAAAACAACGTGTCGTCTGATTTAATTTTTTTAAAGAAAAAATATGATAAACGACATGTCTTCCACGCCATCTATAATAAAAAAAAATTACAGGCCCAAGTGCGCGGACCCTTACTAAGGCAATGTTTGTTTTTGCAGTTCAATCGTGCTTTTGAAAAAAAAAAAATTTCTTTTTGCTTCAAATAACTTTTTAATGTTTTTTTAATTTTCTTGATGTGCTGATATCAAAAATAAATTTAAAATAATAATAATAAAATTATTATTATTATACATTTCAAAGCATTTTGAAAATTAAAAAAGTGAAAAGCATTTTGAAAAATAACCCTCATCACAATCCCTAACACTGCCTAAATAGCCAAGCGGGTTGACCTTGACCTTGACTGTGAGGCCTAACAATACTTGACCTTTTCATTTTTCTTTTATCTAATTTTTTTTATATATTTTTTTATAAAAAAATAATATTTTTTATTTATATTTAAATTAGTACCTCTTCTCTTTTTATTTTGTTCATATAATCTCTTTTAAATGACAATTATTTTTTAGCTAATTTGTATGCATTTTGTTTTAAAAAGCTCGTGTTGTAAGATCAGATATCTTGATCTAAATATGTTTATCGATTTTTTTATTTTAGTCTTTATTTATTGTTAATGACTTTATTTCTCAATTTCTTACACATATTATTTTTTATTTATTTGATTACATGTATGCATAAATTTTTTTAATTTATATTTAGAATTTTTTACACATAAATAAGTATTAGAAACACTTGTATATATAATTTTTATATATAAAAAATAATTGACCCGTGGAGTGAAATAGCTAGCCTTTTCTATCCAATGTCATGCCTGTAGCGTTTTCTTATTGCTAGTAACATTGTCATTTTGCTGGAAGAGGACTCTTATTCTTCACTAACTGGCAGCGTATAAAAGAAAAAATAACTCAGCATGATTACGTGGGTGTACGAGATTTTTTATTTTTTTTTGAAAATGTATTAAAATAATATTTTTTTTATTTTTTAAAAATTATTTTTAATATTAGTATATTAAAATAATTTAAAAATATCAAAAAATATTAATTTAAAATAAAAAAATAAAAAGAATTAATTTTTTTTTAAATACACTTTTTTAAAACGACACGCAGAAATACAGGCAGGGGCCGCTGCACGACGGTTATCTGTGATTATGTCCATGTAATTCTTCTCTTTTCAGCGAATCAAGCTCGTGTAATAATTGAAATTAGGCAATCATGCGTCACGTGGCAAACAGACAGTTGATTTGACACCATGAACAGTATCTAAGCGGCTTCCTCTATCGAAGTTAAAGTTGTCAATTCCGTTCCGTTCTGTCCGGAATGGCCGAAACATTCCATATCAATTCAAAAAACAGAATAAATTTCATCTTATTTTAAATCTTGGTCCGTTCCGGATTTTTCGGCTAAATTCCGCCCGAAACGTTCCGGTTCCATTCCACATGTTCTGTTCCGCTCTTGAAAAGCCATTGAATCAAATTGAACCTTATTCAATTTAATTAATTAAACCACCCAATTATAAAAAGCTATTTTTTATTACTATTTTTTATAACAATGATATTAATAATAACATTGAAAATTATTATTACTATTTTCATTAACAATGATATTAATTTTTTAAAATTAGATTTATCACTAATATATATGGTTTATATTCATGTTGTTTTTTTCATGTTTATACTTTGTAGGAATTTGAGCAAAACAAGGGATGCTTTAGATTTCATTAGCCTTAATAACATTGACCTAACTTTATATTTAAAATATTTGTGTTAAAACATTTTACTTTCATAATATTTTGATATTTTGTTTAAGTTGAATTACTTTAAGTTAAAGATCTATTTATTCTTGACTATTTAGAAATATTTTAAATTTTGAAATTATATTTGTTTGGCATTGTGTTTGTATTGCATAATTTATAATTAATTTATCTTGAATTTGAATTATGTTTGTTGAATATATATATATATATATATATATATATATATATAAACAGTACAACCCCGAAACGGCACGCCGAGACACTCCGAAACTGAAACATTTCGTTCCAATTAAAAAAACAAAACACTTACCGAAACGGAATTAACAACATTGATCAAAGCTACTTTTTTCTTTTTTCTTAACAAAGCAAACAATTGAACTGCCATCCTGTCTGCCCTGCAATGAAATCACGTTGGGCACCTTTTCCTTTCATACGTGGTTTGGAAAAAGCTCTTGTAAAAGCTGCGTGAGAATCGTGGTTTTTTAAAAAAATCGCGTTGTAAATAACAATATTTTAAGAAAATTGCTAAAATAGGATGCCACAGTTTCAAGAAAGAGAAAGAAGAAGAAGAAAACCAAATTCTTCTATGGAGACAGGGGCCACGTGGTGATAACTGATAATTCTTTATGATTCGTCTCAATTTGGAAATTACGATCCATTAATGTTGAAAACCAAATTTCATGGAGGGTTGTGCCTGTAATTTACTCCTCTTTCCTTTTACGGAGACATGGGCCACGTGGTGTTAGTGACAGATGGATGGGTGCTGTCTTATTTCTTGTGTTTTGTACGTTCTACATCTGTTCCTGTCCTTTCGCCACCTCATGCAATGACGCCAGTTTATTTTTCTTCATTTTGTTTCTTTTTTAAAATATTTTTTATTTAAAAATATATTAAAACAATATTTTTTTATTTTCTAAAATTTATTTTTAACATTAAAACAATATAAAAATAAAATATATAATTTTAAAAAAAATCATTTAAAATATAAAAATAATAGGCTAGAAAAAAAAAAGATTGAGGCTGAATAAATCTATTCCCATCATATTAACAAATAAAAGAGAAGAAAACTCTCCTGTGGGCTATTAGAATAATAATCTTCTAGAGCTAAATTATGTGTATAATTCACAAGTCAATCTATGCAACTATTGTATTTTTAGTTAGATTTTGAATTTATTTCTTAATAGTTACGAGTTTTAGTTCATTTAGATTTATTTTTTTTATTTATTTGTTGTGTTTTGAAATAAGAGGGAACTTTTTTTAAAAAATAAGTCCTCCAGGTTTGTTGCTTTTCTATTTTAGTCCTTGGATCTTTATTTCCTTCATTTTTGGCCAATTTCAACCCATTTCTTTTTATTTCATTCAATTTCATCCCTAATTACATTAAAATAGTCGCTTAATATCGACATCTTTTCCAATTCAATCTTTATCTTTCCAATTTTCAATTACTTATCTAATTTCAACTCTTTTCTCTCAATTTCATTTCTAATTGTATTTTTTTTTTTTTTAGTTTGTATTTTTTTCATTTTTCTTTTATGTATTTCTTTATTGATTGAAGTTCATATTTTTTTTATTGTGTTTATTTATATATATTTTTTGAAATATTTTTTTCACTTTTTTTTTAATTTCTCTCTCTCTCTCTCTCGATATTTGAGAGGAATAAAAAAACTGGGTTATAACAATACATATCCTAATCAAGAGGCTGCCTTTTATGATCTTGTTTGTTTTTATTAATTTATGATCACACTCTCACGATCCTTTAAATTCTTCACCATCATTAATTATTAGGTTAATTTTGCAATTTATCTAGGCAATATTTTCTATTATCTGTTCTTGAACATTTTTCCTAGGAAAACTTTATTATCGCTTACTACATGAGCATATCTTATTTTGTGTCATTTTTGAGCCATGTTAATTATCGGTGAAAAGAGCTTAATAAGAGAAACTCCATGATGGACGATAATGGTGACACAGAGCCACCGTTAAATTTAATGCTTGCTCGATGATGACGGTGAGTGTGGTGGCGTTTGTTGTTCAATGGAAGGAGGAGGTTGAAGAAAGAGAGAAAAGTGATCTAGAAGTCCAGTGATGGAAGTGCTGGGCTGTAATACAAGCCTTGGGCCGATCTGAGCTCAGATTCTCTTCGCCAATTAAACTTCTTGAAAGAGCAGATTTTGCTGAAAAAGGCTAAAGGCCCACATATCAAGGGCTATACTGTGAGCCCAATCTTAAATTCTCCCATATGGATTAAACGATTGACAAGAAGTTGGATCCATGGATTTTCACTTTTTAAACAGTTTAAATTTTAAAATTAATATCTAATAAAGTTTATCTTTAAAATTAATAAATAAAATCATTGAATGGAAAAATTCAATAAGGATGAAAGCACAGTCATGTGTAAACAATCAAGTCATCTTTAGCTTCAACTTAAAAGAGATCTGCCCCAACCTATTTCATCGCTAGCAAGAATTTTCCAAGACACCCATCTCAAAACTAATAATATGTTTGGAATTTTCTAATTGGATTTAATTAAAAATTTGTGAGGAAATTTTATTTTTTAACTTATTTTTTAGTGTTAAGAATTAAATTTTAAATAAAATTTAATTTCTAAAAATACTATAAAAATAAATTAGAGTTAATCATCTCGTTTACGATTCTAAAATGAAAAACAAAACTAAAGATTAATATTTTTTAGAAACTCATCCATCTATTTTTTTAGAAACATTTGAAGAAATAAGATGAAGATAATAAGAGTAATATAAAACACAAAATTAATTAAATTTTATCAAATTCAAACATGTAAGTTTAGGTTATTTATGAATTAAATTCAAATGAAATACTATAATTGAATTCAATTACAATAAAATATTAATTTCAAACAACTTGTAAAAGGCGTGTTAACGTATTGATTTACTAGTTCCTAAGAAACGTAGTGTGGTTACAAAGAGTTTGAGATCTGCACAGCAGATCTTGAGTTCAAGTCAGGGCGTGCACCTCTTGTAAGAGTCTGGGACAGTCGCGGTTTTACTCGCTCACCTGAACTTACAAAGTACGCTTTCCGGAAGGTGAAGTTTGCTTGAATCCAAAAAAAAAAAAGTATTGATTTACTAAATTACACACCATTATTTCTTCCTTGAAACAAAATAAAAATAAATAAACAAGAACATTGAATATTGACAATATTTCCGCCAATATCAAATCTTGAATATGGACTATCACATTTAAATTTTCATGAATAAATTATTCTCTCAGTTCCACGTTAAAGAAGTAGAGAATTTCTAATTTCTTTCTCATTACACTAACACAACTTTTCGTAAATAGTTAAAGAAGTTTACTTCCTTTTTTGGGTCCAAGCTTTGGCATAAATGCACATAAAAATCATGAAAATTTTCTCAATGTATCATATTAATGTAGGTGCGTGCCTTTAATATATATATATATATATATATATATATATATATATATATATATACCTTGGCTCTACGTAATTGGCACATTTGGTATACCAAACACTTTCTTGTCGTTAAGTGGCGAAGGCTACTCATGTGAACACAACGCTAAAAGGGAATCGACGACATTGTTCTTGAAAATTGATTCAATTTATAATTAATAAATAGGATGATCATGAACATTAGGGCTCGGATTTTTATGCATAAATAAACCAATTTCCAAATACCAACCATTTCTTCACCTAACAATTCTTGTCGTAGATGCCCAGGTCTGGATAAATATACCATGTATTACTATCTTTTAAGAAAACGAGAAACCAACAAGTGGGAGTAAAATACGAGGCAATGGCAACAGGTCATGATAGGGATTTGTTTCTTTTTTTTCATTCAAATTTAATTTTTTATGTGCATGCTTTTATCCCCTGTTATCTTACCGGTCTATTAACTTTACGGGGTGTTTAATGAATTTAGAAAATAATTATGATATACATAAACTGATCCAACACCTCAAATTATTAAAAATAAATAAATAAATAAGAAGTAATGCCCCATTAAATGGTGTGTTTGAATCATATTGTATATAAAAAAAACCTAAATGTTATACAAATATATATTTCAAATTAGGTTTAGGGAAATTTTAAATGGATTTTAAAACATCATATCTTACTCATTACCTATCAAAACTAAGATAACAATCTAAAAAATATTTATATATTTAGATTAGATTAGATTAGCATCTACCGAGTATAGGTTAAATTATTATCTTAAATATCTCATTACGAAGACAACCTCGATTTAGGAAAAATGACTACAAGATTCCTAGTATTATAGATGTGGTCTCAAGTCTATCTTTATATATTTTATTGCATTTAATCTATTTTTAAAATCTACATCACATGATTTGCACATCATCAAGTTTATATTCTATAAATCCAAAATACTCATCATTAAAAAAAATTAAAATTGCAAGAATTGTTTTGTTTTTTCTCAAAACTTGCACATGTACAACTTATTAAATCTCAATTTATTGAAACCTAATTAGAATCTCAAATCTTACTCTAAATCTTTTAACGAGAGTAATTCTGGATATAAAAAAATCTAAATTTTATTAAATGCAAGTCACGTGATGTATTTCCATTAATTTTGAAGACCTAAATTATACATTAGAGACGCAAAGAATTTCAAGGATTGATTAGATGTAATTAAATATATAAGAACAAATTATTGGATAAATGTGGAACCGTTTTCTCCTATATTTATTTTTTAAAGGAAATTGCAAGAACCGAAAACTTATAATTGAAAAGCAAAGTGTGAATAAATGTAAAATATAAGGACTAAAGTTAAATCTTAAAAAAATACAGAGACTAAAATAAATCTCTTAAACAAGAAGATTGAGAGTACTCTTATTTAGTGTGATTAATACTTTTGGGTTTTGACAGCTTTTAGACAAAAAAAAAAACATATGAACTCTGTACCTCGTACCATTAGCCATAGATACGAAAGAAAAAACAATATTTCTATATTTGTGATTTTAATACGGTGCTTATGTTTTTAATTTTAATACAATGCAATTAAAACTTAATTATTTCATAGCTTGTGATCATCATATAAACAATTTAATCGTAATCATCAAGTTCTCTACAAAACTATTCTCTTTTTTAATTGTTAATAACACCCTAGCCTTCTTCTTCGCTGTCCTGTGGTGTTTGTTTATCCTTGAATTTAGAAGAAATGATGGCCAGCTGCATTAACACACAATTAAAACCTCTCAGTTTAATTAGAACCGATGAAGAGTACTTAAAAGAAAAAAAGAGGATTACTGTTTATAGTGTATGGCTATCTCACTTTTCAGCCCCATGTTGGCTAATCTGCTGCTGAAGTATACCAGCCTACCTCCTGCACTCCAATAAATCAATCAGATATATGCTAAAACTCCTGTTGAGTCCATGTTATTATATGTCTCTCCTTGTTTGATTCTTCCTCGAGATTTCCACATGCATTCTTCGACTTGCTTGTCGCTTGAATTCTTACTCGATCACTCTCTCTTTTGACTGCTCGATTTGTTTATGTTTATGTTTATGGTAGTGTGTCTCTCAGCTATGCTCTTCGAGATCAAATTGAATTTTCAATTCTTTCTAAAAATGATTTTGAAACGAAAAAACGAAAGGGGTTTATCGATCGGAGTTTATCTCCCAACTGCACCTGGCTCCGTGCGTTGTCAAACAAATTTTAGGCATATTCTTGGGGCTTCTCTGTGTCTACCTTTCTGCCTGCTCTGTTTCCTCATGTGATGTACAGTTCCTGGTGGCAAAATCTATCTCCCATCAAACACAAATCCATTTCTAGCCTTCGAAATGAAAGTAAGAGGAGGAAATTAAAGTATTGTGTATTAATATTATAAGCAACGGAAATACACCTTTCACCATAAAAGTGCCACCAAAGCTAGCACAGTACTATGATCACAGCATTACAAAAAGAAATTATTGAAACCCCAGCATCAATTATTTGAAGTGGATATCCTAGAAACAAGTTACTTGGGGTAAACATGAGCTGGAAGACGAGGCTCGGCGACTGCAACAAGGGGGTATTTCTTCGGTGTGGAGAGCCCAAAGATTTCCTCCATGCTCAACTCCTCCTTCCTCACGCCATCAGGTAATCTCCACTTAAATCCATGAAGAAGATTTGACAAAGTTGCTTGAATCACCTTTAGTCCTAAAGGATATCCAGGACACATCCTCCTTCCAGCTCCAAATGGCAGTAGCTCATAATCGTGACCTCTAACATCAATAGAATTACCAATGAATCTCTCAGGGCAAAATTCATCAGGCTTGTCCCAGACCTTGGGATCTCTTCCTATGGTCCATACATTAACAAGGACACGAGAGCCTTTTTTAATGTCGTAACCATTAACGTTGATATCCTCTCGTGCTTCTCTAGGGACTAACATTGGTGCCACAGGGTGCAAACGCATAACCTCCTTGGCAATGGCATATATATATGGCAAATTAACCATGTCTTTCTCTTCCACCCATCTTTCTCTTCCAATTACCCTATCTAGCTCTTCGGATGCTTTCTCAAAAACCTCTGGCTTTCTCAAGATTTCTGAGATTGCCCATTCCACGGTCACAGCAGAGCTCTCAGTTCCACCAGCAATCAAGTCCTGAGAATTAATGAATTTTATATTGTTAATGGTTGTTAAAATTGCTGTGGTCCATCGTTATCATCAAGAAAGTGACCAAAGATAGATAGATAGATATACTAGTGCAAGCGAGGCATTTTTCCCTCTTCGTTGTACTAACCTAAGCATTGTAGGGTCAATCAACGTAATTAAAGACCAACAGTTTAGAAAATAAACGCTGTACCTGTGAAAATGCCTTGACACCATGTCTTTCAAGCTTGACCTCAAGATTAGGATCAGAAGCAAGCTGCAAAAGGATGTCGACCATATCCTTGGGCTCCCAATTCGTGTCTTCTGTCTTTCTCCTACTTTCGTGCTCATCCAACACATGCTCCATAAACTTGTCAAACTTCTTGGACAAAACCTTCATTCTCTTAATGTACCCTTGCAAATCCAAGAAAGCAATCCAAGGGATTGAGTCCCCGATATCCAACACCCCATTAAGCAAGAACAACTCATCAAGCATTTCCTTGAACTCCTCTGGTGTCACTATCTCCTTCTCATTTTCAGAACTCTTAACAGTGTACTTTTTTCCTAACACCATGCGGCTAATTACATTAAGACTCACATCTGTAAGGTGATCTTTTAGATTAATAGGCCTGCCACTTGATTTGTGAAGAGTTTTAAGGAGTGCTTTCAACTCCTCTACACGAATGTACTCGTATGACTCAAGGCGCTTAGCACTAAAAAGTTCCATTAAGCACATTTTACGCGCTTGACGCCAATAAGGTCCATACGGAGACCATGTAATATCTGAGTAATTATAGGTGGTGTATTTGCCTGCAGCTGTTTTGGGGCGGCCAGAGAAGATAACATCATGGGTTTTGAGGATGGTTTTTGCCATTTCAACGGAAGAGCCAACAACAACTGGGAATGATCCAAACTGGACTTGCATAATGGGGCCATATTTTTGGGAGAGGGCATGGAGGGAACGGTGCGGGAGTTCGCCTATGAGATTGAGGTTTCCAATTATGGGCCAGGGTTTTGGGCCAGGTGGAAGGTTGAGTTTGCGGCGGCGGAGACGGCTGGCTAGAAGGATAAGGGATACAGTGGCGAGCCATGCAAAGGCATAGGACACCCAAGTCTCCATTTTGCTTGTTTGGGGCTTGCTTGTGGTGGATGTAAAGGAAGATTTGGCGGTGATACTAGTAGCAGGGGGTTACAGTTATTTATAGCAGAGAAAAGCAGAGCATGTGTCTTCTGAGATTCTGAGTTTTTTCTCGTTGACTGGTTAGTTGGCACTGCTGCTGTCCCTATTGCCCAGTACGACAAGCTTAGAGTTGGTAAGCGAATGGTAGAAAATCATGTGGGCCCATTTTCAAGCAACTGTTGACCCCACAAACTTCGTTACGGAGGCATTTCGACAGTTAATTTTTGTGGATCAATGCCCATTTTCTTTTTATTATTCTCAATGTAAACCAAAATAATCCTTTTTTTTAATTTAAAATTATATTTAATAAAAAAATCTCTTTATTTTCCATCAAGAAATCCTTTTAGAATAAATAAAAAATAAAAACTGTTTCTAATTTTTAAAATAAACATGGCTTAAAGTTTCCTTTGAAACTTCTTACATGCATGGCTACCCAGCTTTGCTTTGCTTGTAATTGCAGTCACAGTTATTTTTTATTTAAAAATATATTTATATAATATATATTTTTTATTTTTTAAAATTTATTTTTAACATTACTATATCAAATCTATCCAAAGTCATAAAAAAACAATTTAAAACAAATAAAAATAAAAATAAAAATCTTATTGATTCTTACCATTACAATTTACATGAGAGGATGGTGGATCCTTAATTTAACTGCAAGTCAGTCGTACTAGCTTGACAAGTAGATGCTTTTTGGGAAATTTGCCGTCTTTTTCTTTCCATTTTATTGTTTGGCCTAGCCGATGGACCTTGATATCGAAATCCGGCACCTTCCCTCACCGATCAATAATAATTTAAGATGTTAACTCTAAAATTTAAATAAAAAAATAAGAAAATAAATTATCTTTATTAATCATCAGACCAGCCTATTGAAGTTATTAATATTCTTGATGATTATATATACTACTTGAATATCTCTATTAAGTTGATTACTAAAATCTAAATATTGATCTTTGAAAAGTAAACAAAAGCGTAGAAAATGAAGCTTCTCTCAAAAAGGGAAGAAGACTCGAGCATTTGCTATTAACTTTAGAATAAGAGAATGTTTTGAAATCGACTTGATTCAACGCAGGCGGCCGATGGCTGAATAATCTCCGATTGAGAGTATCTTTCGTGGAAGTGAGGAAAGCAGTGTGAGGCGTGACATGAAAGTGAGTATTTTGATTTTTAACAATATATGGTTGTTGGGGAAAGTTCCGTTCATTTTCTTTCCGAACATCAGTCATTTTCCGTTCATTTTCTTTCCGAACACTAGTCATTTCAACCACTCCTCCGAGTCTATGTTCACACTTGCTCTGTAAAATGGACTAAAGAGTTGGAGGTTCCAACTCCGTCCCTTGTTGCATTGAGTTCTTTGTTATAGTTGTTAATCTGGTAAAGTAATCAGGTTATAAGTTTAGTGGATTAATCGGATCAACTTGGATAAAAAACCAAGACATATATTAATATAATTGTTTTCATATAAATATCACATTAACATATATACTAATATAATTAATAAAAAAATAACACATTAACATATATAATTATATAATTGAGGCACAACATAAAACAAATCTATCTTTAGCAAAAAAAAAGAGTTTATTTGAAGGAGTTTGGTATTGGATCAAAGTATTTTTTTTATTTTAAAATATATTGTAATAATTTATAGAATTTATTTTTAACATCAGCATCTTAAAACAATTAAAAATATAAAAAAATTAATTTTTTAAAAAAATAAGCACAAAAATTAACGGAATCTTTAACAAATATAAATAATGGCCTGCCCAACTTTTTGATGGAAAGGAGTTCACGAAGCGTGGAAAGCTGATTCGGAGACCGAACCAAACCGAAAACACAAGGCTGCATTATGAGAACAGGATACAATACTTAATTCTGTCAATTCTTGAAAATTATTTTTAAAATGACGTGAATAATAATACCAGATTACTTTTTAAAACAATAAGTCAAACTATCTAAAATATAACCACACTACAAAATATGAATAATGCCCATTGACAAGACAATCCGTTTTTTGGGGATAATTATCAAAACTTTCTTATATTTTTTTTAAAAGCCCTATATATATATAATTGAAGAACAAAATACTATACATACATTTGAAAAGTTTTAATTTGTAGTTTTATAGATTAAAAAAATATACTGATTTACGTAAAAATATTTTTGAGGCTTTATAACTTTTATTATATTTGAAAAAATACTTTCAATTATTTATATAGTTATGTGTGTGTGTGTGTGTGTGTGTGTGTGAGTGAGTGAGTGAGTGAGAGATGTGATATGATGTTTTTCCTTCAAAACAAACTCGTTTTTTTCTTCTAATTATAATTGTAGTTTAGAATATGGTCGGTTTAAAATATAATATCATGGTATCACAGTTATGTATTTTATATTATAAAACATAATATAAATATTGTAAATATATTATTAAAGATATATGATATTGTAACATATTTTTTTTTGTATAAATATTATCTCATGGATAATTAATACCATGATCTTAAAAAAAAGCCTATATATAACCCTTGATCGACAAATTTACCACCACCATCATCGGAACTCAGAACTTTCACCTCGGCAAAATAAATATCTTTTTTTCGACATAGATATTGAAGGCGTTGGTAATTAGATTCAGAAAACAAATTAATATATTGAATTAAATATGTATGTGCTTCGGCATGTCCATATATTATATATCAAGAATCTAGAGAAAAAAACCAGTGACCAATAATAAAAGATTGGAACTAAAAAATTTATTTTTTTTTGACTTCAGGTTTAAATTTTGTAATTGCTTATATGATAGTCACTAAAAACTTATATAGTTATTAATTTCAAGACCTATAAAATTAATTAAAATACATATAAACTGCTTAACCATCAACGTTAAACTTATAAAAAAAAAAATTATGGACAAAAGACGTCCTGTAGCTTTTCTTTTTTTGAGGATGATGCCAAATCTGCAGTTGTTCAGTTTGCACAGTATTCAATGTGATTTAAAGCCAGTTTGCACAGTGTTCAATGTGATTATCTTCAATGTTGAATATAATTATTTGCATGGTTTTCAACTCTTCATTGTTTGAATTAATTATTTGAACGATTTTCAAAATTATATATTTTAAAATTATTGAAAGATGGAAGGATGAACAGCCAATGCTAGAAAGGCATGAGTTGAGCGGTACAAAACGATGGAGGTGTGAGCACGAGAGAGAGAGAGAGAGAGGGAGTTATTTTCTAGATGAACATTGTCATCTTTGCATAATTTTAATTAATTTAGATGCATAATTCATAAGATATCAGGATAAGTAGAGTTATTTTCTCTCTCTTTTTTTTTTAATTTTTATTCCATCAACCGATGTTTTTGTCACATGACATGGGATTTGTTATTGCCAGGGCCATGTGTGACTGCTCTGAGGTCATGCCAGGTGAAGCGATATGTGTTCCATCGCCACATGTTTTCCTCTCTCTCTCTCTCTCTCTCTCTCACTCTTTTTAATTTTTTTTTATTATAATTCAATTTTTTTTCTCGATTTTAGTATCTAGTAGGGTGTGAAGTGTGTGATTGATTAAAAAAAAAAGAAAGAATCTTAATGTGTTTGAAAAGGGAATCTGTGAATTAATTGCACTGGAAAAGAGAGAGGAGCGATTCGCTTGAATTTATTATTCTGCATGATTTATATAAAAGCCCCTACGTCAAAGGAATCCAAGTCTCCCCCCTTGATTTCTTTACAATAACCTTTGCCATTTTTATTTATCTCTCTTGATTCTCTCACCAACATTTCCCCTTCCTTTTCTATTGCCATTGTCATATATCACTTTTAATATGATTAATAGAGTTCTTAACTCTCTAAATGCTAACATTTCGATGATATTGAACTTGTCTTCTCATCAAGCTATCGTTACAATCATTTCAATTTTATCTATAATTTTTTTTTCCGAGTTGATGGAATATCTTTACACAGAATAGGATTTCACATCGGGTATAAGCTACGTTGAAGGTCGGAACAAACTCTTTTACTATAAAAAAATATTCATGTGATAATAACATTTTTAAAGAAGCATGAGAATCCAATAGTCGGATCATTGACTTGATTTAATCAAATAAACTTGACTAATTTAATAATATTATAAAAAATAGTCAACAACATATAAACAAAACAAAATAAAAATTAGTCAAAGTTAACCTGGGTTAACCCACTACACTCGTGACTTAGCACATGAGAACAGGATAATTCTAAAGAAAGGAAAGAGAAAAATTAATGAAGCTTAATCCCAATATTGAATGATGAAATTGAAAAAAAAATCAATTGTAAAAGAAGACCTAAAAAAGAATTAAGTCAACTCGGGCTAACCTTTTAAACTCATGACTCGGGTCCTGAGGTTCAGATTACCTCAAAGAAGGCAAACTCAAAAAAATTATGAACCAAATTCCCGATTAACAAAAAATCAAGGGATGAAATTGAAAACAAAAGTTTCAATAAAAAAGGATCTAAAACAAAACAAATAACAACCAAAAGAATAAGAAATAAATTTGACATAAAAATAAAATTTAATCAAATGTTAAGGGATGAAATTGAAAAAAAGATCAATTAAGAAAAGAATTTAAAACAAAATAAATAATGATAAAAAGAACGAGAATCAAATCTGATAGATTGAAAAATCTGAGGACGAGATTGAAAAAAATAATTTTATAAATTATTTCAAATAAACAAATAGTAATTAAAAAAAGAGGGGCCAGATCTAAAAAGAAAACAAATTGAAATGTTACTTTTAAAATTGAGAGGGTTAGACGTGGAAATTAAGGATAAGAGAGAGAGAGAGAGAGAGAGAGAGAGAGAGAGAGAGAGAGAGATCATTAGTGCCAGATTGGGGGAACTGTTGGCACACGTGCCACCTATGAAAAAAAGAGCTGCCAAGATGATTCAAACACCGTCATAGAAGCTAGTGTTTGGACACCGGGTGATGTCACATGCGTCATTCAAAAAATGCGAATGAACTCAACACGCACCAACCAATTTTTTTAATTAATATTTTGTATTTATTAAAAGACTAAATTGCCTGTAAGTCAACTTGATAAGAACTAAAAAAAAACCAACATGAAAATGCAGAAAAGCTTCTGAAAGCAAGTTAAAGAAATTTTTTATTAAAAGTAATTTAATCATTTCACCATACTTAAAAAAAACAAAAAAAAACCCTAGTCTCAAGTTAAATTAAATTTTCTTTTAAGAGTAAGTTGGTCATTTTATTGTACCTCTAAAAGTTAAAAAGACCAGAATGTCTCTAATCAGTTTGGTAATGACTAATTCATGTTGGAGAAAAGATTGCATTGCCCCTATAACTAGCTCATTAATTGGTTTTTGGAAGGGAAATATAATAATTACATTCTTGTGGTGAATAGTGATATGTGTTTAGGTGAAAAATAAATTCACCTTAACTCTCATTTTTAACTAGATCAGTGACTCGTGCTATGCTACGAGCTGGTTTAAAGTTTTTTTGAATGTTAAAAATGAATGCTCAAGTTATGACAATGTTCTTAAAGAAGTAAGAAAAACCTGATATCTAATTCATTAACTTAATTGTATCTAATAAAATCATGTAATTTAATAATCTTATCTAAATCACAGACAAAATGTAAAAAACAAATCTTGCAACAATTAGCTATAAAAAAGAGAGTCAACTATAACATACATGTAAGGAGAAGAAAAAAAATACAAAGGATAAAATTCATTGTATAAAATGAATAAAATGAGAATATGTCTATGTTCAATCAATAAATTCTATTTAACTCAAGAATAAAATTCATTTTGAATAAATCAACTTAATAAAGAACAACAAATAAAAAGATTCAAGATAACTCAATTAGATATATAAAACCAAAGGACAAAACAAAGGATGTAGAAAGTAAAAAACAAAGAAGCTCAATGTCCGATTAAATAAATATCAAAGGATAAAATTGAAATAAAAATAGCTTCAAATGATTAAAAAAAACAAAGTTATCTTAGATGAACCTCCTAAAGCTGGGTTAACTTTCAAAACCCACAACCCATGGAATCTTTGACACGGACTTAACCAAGAAGCTCAAATTAAAACCAATTTAATATTGAAAGACAAAATTGAGAAAAAAAATATCAACATAAAAAATCTGGCAAAGCAAAAACAAACAATAATAAAAAGAATTACGATAAAATCTGATAAAAAAATGGTGGAGGGTGAAATTGCAAGAAAAAAAATCAATTCTATGAATGATCTCATACTACATAAATAGAAATTAAAAAATAAGCACAAAATTTGACAAATGAAAAAAAAATCGATTGAGAATGAAATTAAAACAAAATTTTAATTTCATAAGTTATTTAGAATTAGACAAATATTAACTGAAAGATCAGGGATTAAATATAAAAGACTTAGATTACATAAATATCAATAAAAAGAATGGGGATAAAATTTGACAGATAAAAAAAAAAAAAATAAAGATGAAATTGAAACAAAAATCCAATTCCATTAATTATTTTAAATAAAATAAAGATTAATCAAAAGACTAGGAAACAAATCAAAAGGCAAGAGAAGGAGATTATTAAAAAAAAATACAGGGTAACACAAACATCAAGGTAAAGAGAGAAAAAAAGAGAAAAAAAAATGTTTATCAAAGCCAAATCGAAGAGAATTTCATTGCACATGTCGTCTTAACAGGAAGAAAAAGCCGAGATGAATCGACCACTATCCTGGAAAGGCGTTGTTGACATCTTAAATCAGCCTTAGTGCAGCCCAAAGACAGCAAAGCCACTGATGTGTCCGTAGCATGCCTCAACAATTATATATATATATATATATATATATATATATATATATATATATATATATATGATTTTTTTAAGAGATCAACTCACCCTCAACTTTACTAAATAATAACAAAAGAATGGAATGTACAATTACAAAAATACCTTCATTCCCAAGGTATACAAAATTAAACTCCAATGGTAAGTGTATTTTTATTCCGCTAATCAAACAGAAAAGACCAACAATCCCCTCATTCCAAGTTAAATTATTTTTGTTTATAAGTGCGAAGTTATTATTTTATTGCACCCTTTTCATATGAAAATATAAATATAACCCTACATGGCATAAAACAACTCCTTATCATAAATGGTATTAATGTTTTTTCACCGTGCATTAAGAAAATACCTCTATTGTCCAATTTATCCCTATCAATTTGAAGATGCCTTAATTGTCCTATGGCAAAGACAATATTTACCTTTAACCATTAGCAATTTTTTATGAAGAAGATAAGATGATAAAAACAATGTTCTTGTCCACATTGTCCAGTAAAGATGTTTTTATTTTTTATTTTTTTATTTTTATTTTAATGGTTCTAGTAAAGATGTCTAGTAAATGCTATGAAATTTGGTTTCTTGTTGCTTCTTTGTATGTTGTCATCTATCTTGTACTTCTCTCGAATACCCACATGGTAAATACAATTCTCTCCTCTTACTAATTCTCTCTCTAATCAGTTCTATATTAAGCATTATCGCAGCAACATCTTCATACAAGAATAATCAATCAAAAAAGAGCAGCTGGGTTTTTGTATTTTAAAACTAATTTTTTAAAAAATTAAATTTTTTAATAATTTTTTATTTCAAATTAATTTTTTTAATGTTTTAATATTATTTTGATATATTAATATTTAAAATAATTTTTTTAAGATAAAAAAATATTATTTTAATATATTTTCAAATAAAAAATACTTTAAAAAATAATTCTCACTACACTTCACGCAACCCTCGAAACACTCTCAAAACCATAATTTTAAAACTCGGCCGGCTCGGCGAGTCAACCCAAGGCTGGAACCAAGCTGAGTTTAAGAAAAAATAAAAAAGGCAAAACCTGAGGTGACCCGACGACCCAGTCAAAAACCCGGTTGCAACCTATTGACTTATGTTTTTTTCTTTTACTAAAACAATATTATTTTAATTTAAAAAAAATTAACTTAAATGATCCAATAACCCCATCAAAACTTAAAATCAAGCCTTAAATCTGGCTGACCAACCAACCGGGTTTAAAAACTATGCGCAAAAGAACAACCATGACGGTGCTGCTGGAGACAGTTTTCGAAAGCAATCCAGTAAAAAAGTCCTAGTTTTGACGGTGTTATTTACACAGGGCATGATGCCCTTTTATCAATTTGGGCTGGGGTCCAATAACTTAACCCGTCAGAGGCACCAAGTACCCACTGTAATCTCTCCCTGTAATGGAGATGCACAGGTGAAGTCACAAGCAAGCTATGGAGGAGAGCAACACAAGACAATACTAGTATTATTTCGAGAGAGAAAGGCTGAAACAAGCTAATAATATTCCATTTACACGGAGTAGAGATGCGGCGGAAGTCGAGGCTCAGCAACAGCGACAAGCGGGTTCTTCTTGGGAGTAGAAAGTGCGAAGATTTCTTCCATATCCAAGTCCTCTTTCTTCATGCCTTTAGGCAATTTCCAATTAAATCCATGCAAGAGATTTGCCACACTCGATTGAATTATCTTTAACCCAAGAGGGTACCCTACGCAAATCCTCTTGCCAGCTCCGAAGGGCATTAGCTTAAAATTTTGACCTTCAACTTCAATCTCCTCACCGAGAAATCTCTCCGGACAAAATTCATTAGGGTTGTCCCATATCTTAGGATCCCTCCCAATGGTCCACACATTCACCATCACAACAGTGCCTTTTGGAATATCATAGCCAGAAATTTGAACGTCTTCACGGGCAACTCTTGGGACCAGTAATGGCGACACATTGTGTAGACGCATGGTCTCCTTCATGATTGCAGTAACATAAGGTAAGTCAACGATGTCTTTTTCTTCTACCCATCTCTCTCTTCCGATTACTCTATCTAGCTCTTCTGTTGCCTTCTCAAAAATCTCTGGCTTCTTCAAAAGCTCGGCCAGCGCCCATTCTGCTGTCACTGCAGTGCTCTCAGTTCCGCCCGCAATCAAGTCCTGATGTAAACATAGAATTTACTATGAGAACTAGCCCGATTAATTTCGTTGGAATGGAATGAATATTCACGTGTATTGAATATGCTCTGATGGCACAAATTGAAAACGTGAAGAGCTATAAAATAGTTAAGAAAAATAAACTATACTGTACAAAAAATAATTTAAAAAATATTTTTTAAACACAAGAAAAAACATACTCTACAGGCACAGGAAATAAGTCAAGAGATGGACATGGTGCCCTACAGGCACACGAGTTTTCTTTTTCTTTTTTGTCCACCACTGCGTGCAATCAGGCAATAGAAAGTCCATTTATATATCCACAAAAAAACAAGCTTGTGGTTGTTAGGGGGGGGGGGGGGGGGGAAGGATGAGAAATATTTAAGCTGCTTCAAATAATAAAAGAAGAGTTGTCCATAAAACATACCAGCGTGAGGGCCTTCACTCCGGTTCTTCCGAATTCGACATCAAGACTAGGATCATCGGAAAGTTGTAAGAGGATATCCATCATATCCTTAGCCACATAGTTCTTAACCCCATTTCTCCTAGCATCGTGTTCCTCCAGTTCATGCTCTATAAACCTGTCAACCTTTTTGGCCACAGCCTTCATTTTCTTGATGTTCCCTTGCAAATCGAAGTAAGAGAGCCAAGGGATCCAATCCCCTATTTCCAACACCCCATTAAGCACAAACAACTCATCTAAGATTTTCTTAAACTCATGTGGTGTATACACTCCCTTCCCTTTTTCCGATTCAAGTGTGTAGTTTCTCCCTAACACCAACCGACTAATCACACTAAGACTCAAGTCTGAGAACTTCTCTCTCGTTTTGAAAGGAGTTCCACTCGTCTTGTAAAGACTTTTTAGCAGGGAATGCAGCTCCTCTACACGCACATGCTGGTAAAAATCAAGGCGTTTTGGACTAAAAATTTCCATGTTGCAAAACTTGCGCAGGTGGCTCCAATAAGGCCCATACTGTGACCATGTAATGTCTGAGTAATTATAGGTGGTGTATTTACCTGCAGCGATTTTGGGCCGATCAGCAAGGCTAATGTCATGGGTTTTGAGGATGGCTTCAGCCACTTCAGCGGAAGAGCCTACAACCACGGGGATTGACCCAAATTTGATCTGCATAATGGGTCCATATTTCTTGGCAAGTTCGTGAAGGGAGCGGTGGGGAAGTGGACCTATAAGGTTGAAGTTTCCGATTATAGGCCATGGTTTTGGGCCTGGTGGAAGTTTTAGTTTACGGCCGAAAAGGCGGCGAGAGAGGAGGATTAGCACTACGGTGGCAAGACCAGCGGCGGTATAAGTAATCGCTGGCGGAGGAGGATTGTCCATTTGTTGGTGCTTGTGGTGGTAATGTGGATCTTCAGTGACAAGAGTGTTAGGGTGATGTGTTACTTATAGTAGAAAGAAATGTACCTGTGTAGTGTCACTTTGCATAGCAAAGTTACATGTCATCATGCTGTAATTTAAATTGATTTTTTTATTCTTTTTTTGACATAAATCGAATCTGACAAACGATGGTTGTTGAGCAATTGTTTCTATTATTATTATTATTATTATTATTATTATTATTAGACTTGTGTGCGATATTGATACAATGGTTGTTGGGAAATTATTGTTTTGTTTTAACTTTTCTTCTCTCTGATCCGTACTATGGTTGTTCTACAATTTTAAAACAAGAAACAGTACATGGAATAATTATTTTTTTAATTTAAAAAAATTTAACATTATAAAGAATTTTTTTAACTATATTATTAAATTCAATTAAATGAATTAAATTTAAAATTTCTTGGCTGTAACTCTTTATATAAATCAAGTTTTCAATTACATTACATGAAAGTATACTCCATTTAAATCAACTAATTTCATAGATCCAAATATAATCCTAATGATCGATAAAAACATGATTTTATTTAAAAAAAAACTTTAAAATGATAATTTTTTAGAAATATTAAAATAATAACATATTAGATCGACTTCGGTCCCTTTATATGTCTGGTCATGGACTCTATTAAGTTTAATAAACTTTTTTATAAATGTTTTTTATTTGATTATATAATAAAAATAAAAATTTATAAAATTAAGCACTAATAAAAAAATAAAAATTTATTTTAAACAATTATCATGGTTGAAGAACCATTATTATTAGCAGTAATTGTTTAAGACCATTGTTATTCCTATTAGCAATTTATTAATAAAACTGCTCATTCATGGTTGAGTAAAGTATACTATTTTTCTTTTTATCATGTGTTATATCTTAAAATCTTGTACCAAACTGCGTACTTGTTTAGGAGTGTGATTGCGGTTGTTTTTTAAAGTGTTTTTCATCGTGAAATGCATAAAAAATAATTTTTTTATTTTTTTATTACTTTTTTGATCAACGCATCAAAATAATTCAAAACATAAAAAAATTAATTTTTAGAAAAATAAAATTGAATTTTTAAAGACCTAGAGAATCGGAGATAACACGCTTGTGTTTTTTTAAATATCTCTATCAGTTTAAAAATAATAATCATTTTATATTTTATCAATATAAATTAAAATATTTATCAATTGAGAATTTTATGAAAATAGATATTCTTTAAGTGAATTAGAAAAATGAAAATAATATGTGTGTGTGTGTGTTTTGGCTTAAGTGAATAGAGTATGAAATGATAATTACTTTTGAAGTAGTAAAATTATTTTCACATGTCACAGAAACATGAAATTGTACAAAAAGATCGCTTGACTTGACCACATGATGTGACATGACACTTTATATTATTACAAAAAAAGAATTCCGCATCAGCAAAGGTGTGCATTTCACGCTTTGACTAGGAAGTTTTAACACTTAAAAATTTCTTTAATTTTTAAATTATTTTTTATTTAAAATATATTGATTAAAAAAATTTAAAAATCAATTTTATATAAAAATAACTTTAAAAAATTTTAAAATTATTTTCAACACACTATAAAGATGACTGATCTTTTAAGGAATAAAATAAACCAATAGAATATATATATATATATATATATATATATATATATATATATGAGGACTATAGTAAGTATTCATGTATGTTTCATGTCAAATGAGTGATTAAAAGTAGCTTTACTCCCTTTTTAAAAGCTACCTACAGTGAAGATTAAATAAGGATTACTAAAATAAATATCTAGGTGGTCATCTAATAGTAAAAGTTTAGAACTAAAAGGTTTGTTTTAGGACTAAAATATTTGTTTTATCTATGATTTCAAGTTCAAACCCTGTGGTTGCTCATATGATGGCTACTGGAGACTTACGTGGTCGTTAATTTATGACCCATAGGATTAGTCGAGATGCACGCAAATTAGTTCAGACATCTATGTTAAACTTTTTTAAAAAATAATGGTTAGTAAAACAATGAGTTAAAAATAAGAAGATAGAGAATTAAAAATAAACTTTGAACTACAAATATAAAGATACGAAAACTCAATAAATAATACAGAAAAAATAAAGTCCCACAAATCTTATTTTTTCTTTATTTAAAATTACATTTTTTTAGTTTAAAAATTATATAAAAATGAAAACGAGTGAAATACAAATAATAATTAAAAAATGCTAATTAAAAAAATCTCTATTATTATTTTGATGCTAAAGATGTTCATTGGGACTTATTGAGATTTTTAATTTGGAGTATTTTTGGATGGAATCATGAAGATCATGTTCAAATTAGATCAACTTAATATATCTATTTTTTTTTATAAAACTTTACTCATGAATATTTATCATGAATAAAATATCTATTTTGTTAGTTTTTTATATAATATTTTTTAAAATTTATTATTTTTATATTTTTTTAATATATTCATATCAAAATTATAAATTCATGATTTTTTTAATCAAAACTTTTTCTTAAACCAGTTCTGTCTTCCTAAGAATTGAGACTGTCAATTCTTTGTTTTTTTTTTTTATATAAAAAAAAGACTACATAAATTGGTAATTTCCGGAGAATTAGGTAAAGGATGGTGTTTCATGCTCCACGTTACTCCCTTTCATCCAGAGAGTTTCTTTAGGCTTTTGCTGAATAAATAATGGCAATTACTCTTTGAACCTTTTGAGTTTTGAGCATAATGCCAAAAACATGGTTGTTGAACCAACATTATTACTCTGCCACGTGGGCCCACACGTCCAACGAAAGACCATGATTCTTCACAACATTATAGATTTTATTTTAATCTTATTAGAATATACATATTATTCATTCTTCTTAGATTTTATTCTTTTTATTTCTCATTGCTTTGATTTATGTTTTCATACTTCGATTCCTGTCCGTCCGACACGCTACATGAGAAATGATAATTTTATATAAAATAAATTCAAATATGTTATTAAATTTATTTCATAATCAATCTAGTATTAAAAGATATATTTTTTTTTAAAAAATCACTTTAAAAAAAAACTCAAAACAAATGACTCAAGTCAATCCGAGTTAACTTACCAAAAGCACAACCCAGATCATAAAACTAATATAACTTCATTAAAAAAAATCAAAATAAATTAAGAAGCTTATTTTCCAATCAATTAAATATTGAAGGATGAAATTAAAAAAAATAATTAAAAAAAAAGAATACAAAAAAATGACTCGAGTCAACTTGGGTTGTCTTGTCAACCTATGACCCGAATCATAAGACTGAAATAACCTCATAAAAAAAAACAAAAAAAATAACTCGAGTCAACTTACCAAACTCACAATCCAGGTCGTAAGACTAGCTAACACCGAGAAAGAAAATCAAAACAAATTATGAAGCTCATTCTCAATAAATTCATTGTTGAATGATGAAATTAAAAAAAAATCATTCTAATAAAAAAAAACACAGTAAAATGACTTAAGTCTAATTGGGTTAACTCGCAAAACCTGTAATCTAGATCATAAGACTGAGATAATCTCATAAAAAATAAACAAAAAAAATCATAAAACCTAATTCTCAAATACTTTTTGAGTCTATAAATTTCCCTTTCTTTTATAGCCATAAGATATAACATGTATTACGTGTTTTTAAAAATCTTTTTTAATTAAACAAGCGACTTGAATCAATAAGTGATACTCCCAAAACGTGAAGAGCCTTTTCATGAAGGTCATGACTTCACGAACTAAGTTATTGGTTATTATACGTGCTGATAAAATAATTACTCAAAAAAATAATTTTTCTTGATAAAACCTTGAGTCTTGAGTCAAATATTTTGCTGTTAAAATCCATAGAAGGACACCTTATTATTTATTATCAAATAATATACCATAAAAGAATCAAACAAACTATTTTAAACATCGAGTCAATTTACATTTTTAATATGCAAAATAATCAAAGAAACGCATGCATTGAATGGTGTGTATATTGGATTTATGATCAAATTAATTTTCAAAGTAATTTCAAAACTAGCATCCTTTTTGTTATCATTTCAACAATGAGATATGAATGAGCATGATTTTTGAAAGTCCAAGGTTAGCTCTCGAGAAAAAGGTTATTATGTGAAAGCAAGTGGTTCATTGATAGGTGTCGGAAATTTCTTTATGAAAATAATACAGAGAAACCTGGTTAAATCAATTTATAATGCTCATAAAAGAAAAGAAGAGTAATTTTTAGATGTATGGTCAGAATAACCAAGAGAGATCATATGATTGCTTGGAGCGCTATCTAAATTGTAAAACATCTTGAGACCCAAATTTAAGTTCAACCCATTTCTCATTAACTTTATTATATATGGCACTTGGATATGATTTATCGCAATCCTTATTCTAAAGTCTATATGTCATATACAATCCTATGTTACAAATGCAGCCAGAACTATAATGCATTATATGGACACAAAAATGTAGGAATGGCCTACTCTCGGTACCGACTCCAACTTTGAGCGGCCTAAAAATACCTAATTAATAAACTACAGGGGCAAGTTCCATGCCGCTACTCGAGTCCAGGTTTATTTTGGCTTATATTGACACGCTATTTGGGACACCTCTACATGTAACTCCAGGTCCTGAACTAGGGGCTAGTAATTCATATGGCAGCACCCCTGCACCACACCGGTGCTTAAGGCTAGGATCAGCATTCCTTCTGTCTATCTCCTTCTCGATCTGCTGAATCTCTGCCGAGAACTCATAAAATGCCTCGATTATTTCAGCATCGCCTGACCATATCGACGGCTGTTGTCGTTCCCCTATGTACTCCTCGTCCGGTGAGTGTGTTGATAACATGTCCACCACAGCCATGAATTTTGTTGCTTGCAATAGACTTGGCAGGGCCAAGAGGTAATATTTTTGTGGATCAGCCAGGAAATTTGCATACTCGGGGTCATTTTCTTCGGGAATTAATCTTCTCATTAGGGGTGGTCTATTAGGCACATAACCACCATAGGGGTACTGCCCAAAATTGAGCGCGGCATGTTGTGCGGATGCAAGCCAGATGATGGTGGTGAGGACCGAGACAAGATCATCAGTGGTTTCCAGCTTGGGCCACCATTCAGCATCACGAAGATCGAAATGACCTACATTGATGGACTCAGAATACCATGCTTGTAGCTCCTTGTCATTACAAACCAAGCTTGAATCTGGGTAGTAACGCTCAACATAGGTGCGAACCCAGTTCTCGATTGCAGACCAGATTAGTAGCCCATCTTGGGCATATGGGTAGTCCTCAATTAGAAGCTTTAGACCGTGTGGTTGTGTCGGGTCAGGTACTGCCATACCCCTGCAACGGTGACAAAGATAAACTCATGTTAAATGCGAAGTTTCTACAAATACATGCTTAATCTCTGATCCATGTTGATCCTATCTTTGCGTGCTTAGGGGAATAGTGTTTAGGAGCTGTTTATTAAAAAGTAGTGCTTAGTAAATGTACCTGCGAATGAGATCGGCAGGGAGGCCTTCCTTGTCAAAACGCCAAGAGCTTTTGTAGGCAGCTGCACTGATCTCCATACAATAGCGGCCGGGAGTGAAGCAAGACTCAATAACACCATCAGCATTGATTAAGTTTTGGCGGGCTAAGGCATTGATCTCTAGTGTATATCTCATGTGTGGATCCAAAAGTTTGAAAATAGGATGCATTGCACTCATTTGCCTGTGCGCTGCTAGTATAAATGGCTCCAGGGAAGCATGTGTACGTAACCTATAATCATCATAACATTTCCATTAATCCGCCAACGTCTAAAACCATGCATCATTGTTCAAGCAACTTAATGGTCATCTTTTGATAACTTGAGTTATTCAAACTTTTGTTCTTACCAGTGATTGACAAGCTGGTGAACACCAGCATCGTTGGAGCAAACATGAGCCTTAGCGAGTTGCCAAACCCAATTGCTAGTTGCATCCATGGGAGGTGTAACCACACGCTTTGATCTGGAATTTGGCCCCGCTGGTGGGAGGCTAAGCTCTATAGCGATGGGCTTAAGTGTCCCCATAGGCGTCAAGAAAAACATGGTACGAGTTGCATACGCTTTTCTACCATCAAGGGCATTAATCCGGTCCAAAAATGGGAGATAAGCATCATGGTAATCAATTATAAACAGTTTGTTTTCCTCCAAGGCCTGCAAAAGTGATATAATAAACAGTAATATTTAGAGGAGGCATGATTAAGAACAAGTGCATTAAGCATAAGATCTGAGCAGCATCAAAAAAGAAAGAAGAAAGTAAAGAACAAAAACACACGTGATAATGCAAGTCTTTTTTAACATAACAAAAGGAAAGAAGGAAATTTATGATTATCACCTGAGAAACGGACAAGCCATTAAGATGGCCCAGAATGTGTTCTTCCTTGAAAGCGGATTCTTGCGGACCGTAAATTTCAGGATCAAGATTGCTTTTTGGTGGAAAAACCTTGAGGCTCTCAATGCTAACTGGGTTAACTCCTGAGACGGCTTGACGAGCAAATTCGTCGTCTCTCAACCAGGCAAACTTGTCCCCTGCAATAGTGCAAATCACATGATTTTAGATTTTGGGTTTTGAGTAATTAATTATGTTTTGATGCTTACACGTGAATTGTGAGTCTACAGGAAATCCACTTTGGACATAAAGAACTGTGCAGTGCCATTAAGGCATTGAAAACTCACAAACACGTTTTTTAAAACATCCAAGATTGGTTCCCGATTAGGCATCCGACAAAGGGAAATGGACAAATCACTGGTGAACTTTTTCTCTCTTGTAATCAAATGCTAGACACGAATATTCTTCCTTGCGAACAGCTACGAAAACCAGACTATCCACCTTTTTTTTCTTGTAAAACTTTTTGAGCGTGCATGACTTGGATCCCACTAAATGATGGCAAATGCGTGGTGGGCTGCCAGAATATTTACCTGTGATTTTTATTTATTTATTTAGTGTTTTTTTTTCTTCTCGGGAGTTTAATATTTATTTACTTATTTCTTGTGTGTGTTTTTTTTGGTATTTTTATGTTAGTATAATTTTAATGGAAGTAAATCTTCAAGAACCGATTAAAAACAAGCCATCCACAGCTAAGGAACCTAACTCTAATGAATCATACGATCAAAATTCTGGCTATATAGAAAACTTAACAAGTGAGTTTACCTAGTAAATTATACAATCAAGATTGCTTCCATGTCTATATATCTTGTTTTAATGCTAGATATATTGTATGGTCAAAAAAGTTCCATAGTTCTTATGATCTTAAACGAAACAGGTGAATAAAAAATGCAAGACTGGAAAACGAATGATGCAAAAAAAAAAAAAAAGAGGAATCAAGTGTACTCACTGGAAAGGATCTTTGGCGTGTCATATTTGAGCAATCCCTCACTTGATTCTTGTATCTTAGTAACCACTTTCGGCAATGGTAGGTTCTTCCAGATTTCATCTTGCAACCCTACTTTAAGAAGAAGCCCTTCTTTGTAGAGAATATCAATGTCTGAGAAGCCACTGAAGTCATGATTTTCAGCAGAAATGGTTGCCTTCAGGGATGGTATTATGGTATGAAGCACTGCTTTAAGCCTCCCAGCTGAGAAAGTGTTTTTCTTAGACTCCTCAAATTGTTCATCTCTAGGCACGTATAGTGGCAATGGCTTCTCCACTCGGCTCTCTGCAGTGATATCTGGTACGCATGCAAGAAATTGTTCAGCAATTACACATGCAAGAGAGATCGAGATGTCTAATCGGTGACCAACATAATTAACCACATTTTCTTTTCCTGGATTCGTAAGTGTTCGAATTATCAAATTAAAGGGGAGGGGGGGGGGGGGGGGGGCGCGGGGGGTGATGGCAAGACCACACTAACCAGAGTCCATTGGGAGGCGACCAGTACGGCATCGTCTTGGGTATGGGATTTTTTTACCGCCAAGACTTGGTCTAGTCAAGTTAACGCTCTTGTCTGGATTTCCCAGATCATTGTACACATCAAAGTCGTAAATCCTATCTGACAATTTTCTAACTCCCTTTCCATCGCCCCTAAGATCCCTCAGTTC
Source organism: Populus nigra (assembly GCF_951802175.1). Taxonomy (NCBI): domain Eukaryota; kingdom Viridiplantae; phylum Streptophyta; class Magnoliopsida; order Malpighiales; family Salicaceae; genus Populus; species Populus nigra. The sequence continues at coordinate 35,527,890 of NC_084852.1, forward strand.
CTTCTCTCTCAATGCTCGAAGCCCAGCTGGCGTCTCACTTGGTAAATATGGCTGCTCAAATGAAGACCACGCACAATAATTATTAAAAATAAAAATAAATAAATAAAAATTCTACTTCATGCGTACAGTCTAAGTGGGCCCACAATTAGCCTATCTTAATCGAAGTACATGAGACCATTCTCCTAATAAAATTTACAAACAAGAGGAGCATGATCCATGCACAGCACAATCAAGGACTTTTGAAGGCATCAGTGATCAGATGACAGTTGTCTTACACAGTTACGATACATTAATACAAACAAACTGAACCGACAGATGTATCATGTGCAAGCTCGTGTAAGGAAGACGGAAGTTATTACTTATCACATCAAAGTACAAATTGGTTGAATCTATATTTTAGTGGGGCGGCTTTTTGATATATATGTTTTTTTAAATATTAAAAAAATTAATTTAAAATAAAAAACTATATTTTAATAAATAAAAAAACAGGTTGCACTCCAACCCTACCTTTAGTTTCTATTTTTTTTTTAAAAAAAAAAAAAACAGAGACAAGTTCTTGCCCTAGTGGCCCATCCATATTCTAGTTGCTTGAGGCTCATGGGTTCATGGTCTATTCAAGAGAGTGACCCGTCCAATTATAGGGGAATCAAAATAAAGGTGTTGTTGCCAATTTACTTTTTCCTCAAGGTTTGTCATCAAAGTGGGCATTCCACTACTTATTTTTAAAGTGACGTGTGTATGGAGATTCAATTTTCCTGTTTTTTTAACTCAGTCAAACTAAATTAATATCCTGCTGGGAAGAGCTGGTAGTAATCTCTTGCTGATCACTTCAACCTTAAACCCCCCATCCTCCCCTCTTGAAAGACGAGGAAAAACAATTATGATCAGAGTCCCACGCAAGCAAAGCCAAACTTTAAAATGGCCAGAAGGAAAAAAGGAGGAGTTGAAAATTCAAATGTCAGCAGGTTCTGATTTGTTCTACTCCCTCATTTGCATAGAAGTCAAAACCTAACTGCATCGATTTAATATCTGGTTTGACCTTTATGGATCGTATATTATTGAGCAACAACATACAAATTTTTTTTTTAAAAAAATCAAATCTAACCATATCTTGCTTTTTCCAAAAGGGCATAATTCCGAGAAGGAAAAAAAAACAAAAAAGCGACACATACCTTATTAGAGAAAATAATTCTCTTCCCAGGATGATCTTTCTTAGATTGTATCCATGAGTTGCAAGGGAAATGGACTGGACCACAAGCAAAACCTTCAATGGTGATACTCTCCATGAAAAACTCCTGTTGATGCTTGTTGCTCACTGTGATTGCCCCAGGCACACCGAAATTTGAGTCAACTGTAAATTCGGCAGTGTAATGGACCCTCTCAGCTTTAAGATTTGATTTCTTTGACCAGTCTCTCAACGCAGCTGGCTTGCTCCTCTTTGGTTCCTTGCTTTCTACAAGAACCAATTAAGATCATTGTTGAACTATAAGTATGATCTAAACAAAATATGCGGGTCTTTAAGGGCGCAATTAATTGTGTTAAACATGTAAATCAAGCTAGGTTCTTTATAACACAACAAAGAAAACTGAAAACTGAACGATCACTGATCATTACTAAGAATCCCAAGAGCAGTGCTAATGATCGATGATCACCCTTTTATATGGTACCCAGAAAGAGAAATACGATTTGCTTGACTTACTTGGATCAACATCAGTGCTAATAAGCTCCAAAACAACATTTCTCCCAATCTTGTCAGTGAAAGAATCCAACTGCTTCACAATAGTAGCCTTCAAGTCCTCCTTGTGCTTGTTTCTCACAGTCACCACAGCTCTCACCTTGAAATTCACTGCCTTTTCAGGCACAGTAGTTTTGTTGTTGGTCTTAATTATATCTTCACTAATAGCTGCCACAGGAGCCCTCACGGCTCTCTTCAACTGCTCCTGTCTTCTAATTTGTTGCGAAGGCACCAAAACTGGACTCCCCAAGAACTGGTTCCTCCTAACCATTCCTACCCGTTGGTTCGTCAACATTTTTGACGCTGGTAAAAATGGTGATCCATCAATCAAACGACCCCCAATGATTTCTGTAGCTAGTGCCATCCTGTTTCTCTCCCTCTTTTTTTCTCTACAACGGCTGTATGCTTTTGCGGAGATGATAGAAAATGGGTGTCGAAGACCAAGAAAGAGGGGCTCGGTAAGAGAGCAATGGATGCGCTGGAGGTGTCTGTGAAGACTGCTTTTTATTTTTCTTTTTGATGAATCTTTATGTGCCTGTGTGTGACCTTATTTATACATGTGGAACATCTTACGAAGCCAGAACGAAAATGATGTGTCCCATTAAGCATTTCTCACCGTCCACACGTTTTTCAAATTATTTAATTTTGTTGTTTTGAATCGCCTTTTCTTATTTATTTATTTCTTTATATTTGTGTTTTTTTTATGCAGAGAGTATTTGTATTTTGAAGGCTAAACTGGCTGCTGGGTCAAAAACGAGTTTTCTCGAGTAAAATAGAGACGCGGTTACGGAGGGAAGGCGAAGTGGAAGTGTCGAGGTGTTCTCCGGAGAAGGACATGCGTGTCCTTGTCTTGCACTAAAATTGACAACCATGTCCTACCGCATTAATTCAAATTAGATATAAAAAAACAACAATAATTAAATCTGTATATATCATGTAATAAATGATGTTCATTTGATTTTATTTAGATTTAAGTTTTATGGAAGCTGAGAACAAAAGTTCTTAAACTCCCCTTTTTTTTAACTAGAATTAGTGGATAGTTTATATTAATTAATAAATAATCTTTCGCCTAGGCCTGTTTGTTTTTGTGTTTCAAAAGTATTTTAAAAAAAATTAAAAAAATTTTATTTTTTTTTACTTTAAATTAATATTTTTTGGTATATTTAGATCATTTTAATGTGTTGATATCAAAAATAATTTTTTAAAAATTAAAAAATATATTATTTTAATATTTTTTCCAGTGAAAAGTACTTTGAAAACCAATCATAACCACATTTTTAAATTGCAATAGAGAACAAGCTAGAAATATAAAAATTGCTTATAAAATCATGATTTTAATGGTTTTATTGTTTTGAATCCTAAGTCAATTACGATCTCACTTGACTGCGATTTTTCAAGCTTTTTCAAATGTTTATCATAAGGTCATTCTGTCAAACGAATTAAAACGTAATTCTATCTAACCAATTAAAACGTAATTTAATAACATTGCTTGAGGAAATAATTAATATGTTTAGATGTGTTTCTTAGGAGGACAATTGAGGAGTAAATAAAGAACATGGGTTAAAAACGTTAAAATGTTGTTTTGAAAAAAACATTAATAAATATATTTGATTCTAAATTAAAAATAGAATTCATTCATTCTCAAGGTTAAAATCTTATTAAATAGTATTTTAAAAAAAATTACTTAACATCAAACATTAACAAGATTAAAATAAATTATGGATAAATAAAATATTTATTTAGCTAACACTAATTAATTTACTGTTGCTATTGCAAGAAACTTTTGACAATATTATTAAACATGGATAAATTTATGGGTCAACATGGTAACTCATCAATCCTGGATCTAGTTATAGTAAGATTTCAAATTAAATTATATGAAACTTGTTCTAATATAACTTAATTTAATTAACTTGATTAAAACTTGATTTGATAAAAAAAATTCATCTTAATGTTTTTTTTTAAATATCAAAATCAAGATATTTTAAAATGATTCGAGTCAACTCGTTTAACTAGTAACCTGAAACTCGAGCTAACCAGGTTTAATAACTTTATTTTTAAAATTTATTTTTATTTAATTACACAATAATAAAAATAAAATTATAAAAAAATAATAAAATAATAAAATTATGAAAGAGACATGTATATTTTTCATCAAAAATATTTTGTTGATTCATGTGATTTTTTAATTGTTGACAATAAAGTGGGGGTTTTTTTTATATTATCATCGTCATAATTCAATTGTCCTCCTGGCGTGATTAATTTAAAAAGACCAGGGCACGATATATCGTATAGGGACATAAATGCCATTAAGGGAAGAGGAGAGGGCATGTTTGCTGGTGCTGGAAAGCTTAAAGCAGGAAATGTTGGCATGCTTGAATTCCTTTTCGCACATGTAAGCACCGTAGAGCTTCCTCTGTTGACTGAATAATAGATAGTATATCTCACATGCGACCAGTTTGGCAGCTTCATTCTCTTGTGTACCGCCAAACAAAGAATAAATAAATAAATAATATCCGAGAAGTTAATTTTGCGAAGAAGTTTCACTAGTCTGACTCCGACTGGCAGCTTTCAGAGTAAGGGAGGAAAAGGACTCCTTTTTGTTTCCCTTTAAAACAATTAATTATGCCATATCTGAAATAATATTAGGCTTGTGATTTTTTTTTAATCTAGTATATACCGGAGATAAGTGTTAAACTGCTAAAAAACTAATTTAAAACTTGAGTTTATAGATATGGAAAATCCAAATGGAGGGGAATGTTCCCAGCCTTTTCCTGAAAGTAAGTGTTTCTTGACCTAGGATTCAGTCCTCCTCAAAAGAGTTCATTTTTTTTTAATCTTCTCTACTGGGATATTATACATAAAGGAGGTTAGGTGAAAGCATTCTTCCTTTGAACTTAATTAATTCTAAGGAGAAAAGTTTTGTTTTTAGGTGGACAGTCGTCGGTGTTCGTCAATTATTTCTCTGGTCGATCAATCAGCCACTTGGCTATCCAAAGTGTTTATTTTTGCTGCAAATACTCATGCAAAACTATATATATATATATATATATATATATATATATATATATATATATATATATAAAGACTTGAAAGTTCCATTTGATAATTTAATGAATTCTAAAGTAATTTTATCATTTGAATATCTTTGTTTTCATTTGCTTTTTAAGTGAAATATTTTTTTAGTATTAACGTTAAAATAAAGTATTAATACAATATTATATTAATTTATGATAATTTAAGAAGCTTATTCTGTATTATTTAGGATTTGCTTATTGTTTAAATAGGCTTATAACTATATAAAAAAATACGATTAACTTATTTTTTTTAAAAAATGATATTGGGGTATATATTATTTAGGAGGCGAAGTAAGATTCCATATTAGTATTTTTAGCAATTTTCTTGTATTCGCTAGCAAATTATAAATGCTAGCATTGTGTGAAGGGTATAATAGTTTACCAAAAAAAATTAAATAGTTTATACTTATAGGATAGACGGTCTAATATATCCTTATATGTAACTATAAATTTTCAATTGTGTCTATTATATCCATGTATGGTATCCAACCCTGTAATATAACTATTTATCAAGTTTCTTTTTCAAATTAACATATTATATTTTTATTTTTAAAATATTGTTCAAGCTATACTAAAATATAATTTCAGAATTAAAAAAAATCTTATTTCTTAATATTTTAATGGTTAAATATTTTTAAATTTGTTAGTTTTAAAAACATTTTAAGCAATTTTTCTGTGATATTATTATGTAACTTAAGAGAACTTCTTAAATGAAATATATAAATATGCTAATTTATATATAAAACTTGATATATTGATGAAAAATTAAATACTTTACAATAGTATAACATATCCAATTAAGAAGTTGATGATGTTCGGACTTATTCATTAAGCTTGTGGGCTAAACTAATATCTCAAATAAATAGTTAATTTTTTGGTTTGGTTTTAGTGATTTAATCCGTTCTTTCTAACCAATATAGTTAATGAATAATCTTGATATTTGCAACTGAAAACTCTCTAATATTTAAATGAGTATCGGTTAAAAAAATAATAATTATGTTTAAAAGAAGAATTCTAAAAATAAATATGTAATAGGAGTGGAGAAATTGAACCTAGGCTTACTTAAATGATTCATAAATATGGAATTATTATACTCAATATTTGATTTGATGGTCTCGGCAAGTAAAATTGGTAGAAAAACGATTTTTGTGTCATTAAGCCCGTGTTTAATAATAGAAAACATGGAGCCCTTTACAATGGACAGCCAGCACACAGTAATGAACCAATAATTTAATTTAAGCATACGATAAAGAAGGATCACTGCACCCAATGGTGTACGTGTTATGCAATGTCGAGAAAAGTCAACGAACTTCATGTGTTTAATTAATTTAAGAGACCTCTTCTTGTTTGCCCGCCTCAAGAATTTCGCATTCCTCCTTGAGTGTCATACTTAGCAATTGACCACTTATATCCCCAATATTGACGTTCTGACCATTAAAATTCACACTTCCATTATTTTGACCAGTTCCTTAGCTTAATGGGAACAGAAACTGTACACACACACCCGCACCAGTTCCCAACTTATTTTTATTCTATTTTACTTTCAGAACTTATTATTATTATCTCTAAAGTTTCATTATAATTGATGTCATGTAATACATCATAATGTTGTTTGGAATTGTGTTTTAAATCATATTTTATGAAAATTTAAATATTTTATTATTATTTTAGATCGTTTTAATATATTGTTATTAAAAATAATTTTTTAAAATAAAAAATATTATATTAATATTTTTAAAATAAAAAATATTTTTTAAAAAAACTTTTACTAAACTCTCGGACAACATATAAAAGACTTCTAAAAGGAACACTCCCATAAACATAATCATTTCCATCCTCAAACATAAATGAAGGAAAACACGAAACATTGACTTCCAAATAAAATTCAGAAATTAAATAATCAAACTCTATCATCTCTCTCTTTCTTTGAGGTCGGGTCTTGTCCAGGTCTTCAAACTCTCACCAAGTCTCAATGCCTAAAGTCGCTTGTTTTAACCGAAGATTTGTGCTTGTTGACCATCATTTTCTCATTCTCCATTTCCTTTCTTCTATTTTCTCGAGTCTGTAAACATTCAGCTCATTCTCATCACTCAGCTCATTCTCATCACAAACCCATCAACGATGAATTAACCAATGATGGTTCTAGTCCTTGTTGTTTCATCAATCGGCGATTCTCGAAAATTCAGAATAATTCTCAACAAATTATCTCCATATATTTTCACACAAGCATCTCAGGAGCACAGAGCACGGGTTGGTTATCGGAAATTCGGACTTTTCAGACACGGAATTCCTGCCTGCTGACTGCTGTAGAGATGAAGCCGTAGTTAATTGAAAACTGAAAAGCAGTAGCATTTAAGTTGTTGAAAAATCACCAGAGATTTGTCTATTTATCAAATTTTCAAACACAACTTGGAGGTGTTCATTCCACATCACAACTTGTTATTTCTCTCTACTATTCTTTATAAAAGACTATTATGATCGTAATAAATATACAGTGGGAGCCACATAGGGTCAATTACCCCCTTAATTATTATTTTTTAATTTCAAAATATTTTTTTATATTAAAATATTAATATAATAGCTTTACGTGGTAATTTTCTTTGTTAGCTACTAATTGATCCAATTTCTTTTTCTTTTTTTTTTAATTATTATCCTTGTCTCTCTTTCTTCTGTAAAATTTTTCTTCAAGCCCTAAGCTATTAATTGGTTAGGCAAGTAACCTCTTATACTTTAGAAAAGTTTCCTTCATCTTTTCTATTTGTTTCATTATCTAATTTTAGTTTTAGTTCTTTATAATTAATTATTAAAAATATTAGGGTTTATAATAATTTATGGGTTTGTTAAATTAATATGTGTATGGATAATATCATATGTTAATAGATATGAATTGAAATGAGTTTTGATGAATTAATAAGTATTTTACCATGAATTTTATATGAAAAATGATGGTGATGAATTTACTAATGATTAAAAATAAAGTATAAGACAACTAAAAAAATTAGGGACATAATATATAAATTAAAAGGAAAATGTTTAATATTTATATTTAATTCACTTGTACAAAATAGCAAGTCAGCAAGAACAATATCAATTTTTATCTTTTTAAACTATGATTTTAGATGCTATGTACCATATGTCAGCATATAATTGTTGTCAAGAACTTTCCTAGACCTTAGAAGATTTAGAAATAGATAAATGAAAGTTTGTTGTATGTAAAAGATATTCTTAATGAGATTAGAAACAAAATCATTATGAAACTTTAAAATATAAAATCGCGAGAACAATTATAATGTAAGTTTTTTTATTTTTAAAGTATTCTTAAATTAATTTTGCTTGACTTGAGTTGGTACATATATTTCAAATTAATTTCTTTATATAACACATGTCTATATAGCATATAATATTAAATATTTGTTAGTAATTTGTCTTTTTATTTAAAAAATATTGGCTCTGTTATTATTTTTTTATGTTATTTTGAAAATAACAAGAAGGAGAAGAAGATGAAAGATAATGAAAGAGTTATATTTCAAGAACTTTATTCAATCTTCAAGTGGTTCGAGTATTTTAATTTATAATATTTTTTTTAATAAAATATTTTGAAGAATCTAAATTGTAAAGTAGAGATTGTTATCTATAATTACTATATTTTTTAGTTGCTGATATATATTTTTAATAAATAAGTCATTATATCTGAAAAAATACTAAATTAATAGTAATAATTTATTATTTACAGTATACTAAAATTTTTACCCACACCCAATTTTTTTCTTTTTTTTTATTTTCCTTAAAAAAATACTAAGTTATTTTTAGGAAATTGCTTAATTTTGAAGAAATGGAGAAATCTTATTAAAAATTAATTCTTGAAAAATGTTTAAAAAATTGAGGGTAAAAATAAGATATGACACTTATGTAGAACCTGTAGGGTTATAGCCTATGTTTTGGGATTAAATTGTGTTCATCAATGCTTGCAAGCTCTCTCATATAGGCCCCTAAACGGGCGGTTTAATGACATTAAGGGTCCTTTAGGTATTGATATTTGACAAAGACACCCTTATAGTTTTAATTTAGGCAATTAGATCTTTATGGTTTAATCCATTAGATAACAGAGGTTCCTCCGTCTATGGTGAGCCCAATTTTCCTTTAATTTTAACTTTTAAAAGGGAGGGGGGACACATGCTAGCTTCTTATTGGTTCCAATTTTAGAAATAAACTTGATTAAAAATTGAAACTTATTAAGAATTCAAGAAAAAAATATTAAAATTATTTATTTATAGAAATTATTTATTTATTTTTTATTTACATAGAAAAATCTTGAATTTATTATAAAACGATAAAAATAATAAATAAGTTTTTTTTACTTTTTTATCAATTTGTGCTGCATTGATTTTATTTTATTTCATATTGTTTTATTTTTCTAACTAAGTGTTTATTTTATTTTCAAAAGAAAAAACAAAATGTTAGGAAAGGATGAATTTTATGTAAAGATTATTAAATATCAAACACATAAAAGAAAAAACTTCATGAAAAAGTAAAATCAAAATTATTTCCTATGAAAAAAAATACACCAATTGAATTAAGTATGTTTTTATCAATAAATTGATAATTTTATGCTTTATTGAAGAAGTATAAAAGTAAAGTAAAACTTTTTTCCAAGATAAAGTAAGAAAATTAAAAATTAAAAACAATGATAAATAATTAAACATTTATATAAAAATGACAAATAAATTGATGAAAAAGTAAAAATATATATTCAATTTTTAATCTTTTATTCTAAAACAAAGTTAAAAAGAATCTCAGTGTAAATAAAAAAAATTAGAAAAAAGATTCTAGCAATAAATAACCAATTTCTTAAAAAAAAAACCTTTTCTAATTTGTAATCAAAGTTTGTTTTTTTTTTTTAAAAAAATAGAACACATAAAAAAACTGACAAAGTCCCTTAATTCGCATAAGAAACCCAGATCCTTGACTAATGAACAAAATCTTGATTCTTAGGACCACTTGGATCTTCACGTGGCAATATTATAATGGAGACGGAGTGCTTCTACCCAAGTGACAAGAAAAGTCAACATATAAACGCACCGAACTCAGCACCGTCCATGAAAATTGACGCCTGACTACCTCTTTATTTCTCTTACGTGTGGGAATTTCCACCAAAGATTATGGTATGGCTATCTACCGGCCACTAGATCCCTGTCCGGAAACATGGTTCAGTTCACGTTTCATTAAAATTTAATTTTTTAAATATTTTTAAATTGTTTTAATGTGTTAATATTAAAAATAATTAAATTAAAAAACAAATAATATCACATTTTCAAACAAAACAAAGAAATTAATGATGTCCAGCATATGGTTTTATGTGATGTCCAGCCCTTAAATAATCTGCTGGTACCCATCAGGATCTGGAGAAAAACGTCTGCCTGGTCAACATATGGTTAAGCATATATTGATGATGGATGGAGGGGAGCTTGCTGCAATACTAAACAAAGTTATCCGAGATATTCTTAAGGTTAGATAGAAAACAAATCTTTAATTATTTTCAATCATCATCTAAACTTGTATCTTGCCTGAAGTTGATGAAGTTACAAAAAAATTAAAAGATATTAATTAAAAGATATCGGCATTTTATTGTTTTTTCATTGTTAACAAAGAAATTAATGGACCGTCCATGGCTACAATGCAATTCATAGTGGTTCTTTTTTGGTCTTTCAAAAACTATACATTAATACACAATCATTGAACTTTTTTTTTCCATTTTATAATTCAATGTTACGGTTATTAAATTGAAATGTTCGTATTACAAAATAGAATTGTAAGTTATATTTTTTAAAAATTAAAACAACAAAAACTAAAACTAAAATTTAGTTTTTCAAAGTAAAAACTCGTAACTAGACTTTTCAGTTATTAAAGATGATTAAAAGTTGAACTAGAAAATAATATGTAGTCCATTTATTAAAAAAAAAGGACAACTTGCCAACAATCCATTTGAAGGAAAAAAAAAAAAAAAACAATGACAGCTAGGCACATGGGCCCTATCTTCTAGCATGTGCGCGTCTAAATTTTTTTTTTATGATGACCTTAATGATATCATTAAAAATATTTTGACAAGAAGAATATAACAACAATACAAAGGTTAATAAAAATAACCAAAGTAGATCATACAAGTTATTAAAAAACAAGTGAGTCTTATTATTTTTTGTTAGCTCGTGTGATCACTTCATTAATCATTGATACCTTCATTGATATTCGATGACTTTCTATAATTTCTTCTTATTTTTTTCTTTCAAGTGTGCTGTATTCCAAAAAAAAAAAAAGAGCTGTTTTTTTGTTGAAAAATTCCCCACATATTATTAATTAAAGTTTTAATTATAAGAATACTGGATCCACAAGATAAAAGTAAAAGAATATCAATCAGACAACCAATTAAGCCGTTGAAAATGTATATGGTTGCTCACAGAGCATGTTTCATGCACAAACAGACTTTTCTGTAATATGATCGAAAGCGCTTTAATGAAGACGTACGAGAGGCACGACCACAACCAAGAGAGGGAAAGCAACATGATACCAGAAGAAGAAGAAAAGGCAAAATATAAGAGAACAGGGAAGCAACATCCACCACATGGCCACAAATCCTTCCCTGCACCGAAGAATTATTTCCTCGTGTAAAATGCACTGCCGAAACTCAAGGTATCGATCTGATCAGATCTGGACAGCAAGACATGATCATCACATTTAGTACTTTTTGCTCCTACACTTACCCCCAGAGAACTTTTTGCTCCCTAGTTTATCAAACCAATCTTGACTCTGCGAAAATGAAATTCTTCCAGTAAACCTCACAGTAACAGTAAGAATATGATAGGAATCAACAACTTTATTGCCTCAGAAAACCAAGTATCTTCCTCTTTCACCGTTCACTCATTACGCCATATGATCACAACTGTGCTTCCCTTTTACAATCTTAAACAAGAATTACCTAATTATTACAAGTAAAAAGAAATGAAATTTCAACAAAAAATAGAGAGAAGAAAGAGATGAAATTAATAGACAAGAAGTACAGTCGACAAAACAAAATTGTATGCAATAAAATTGCAGTAATAACACAAAAGATGCAGGGTATTGAAATTCATAAAAAAAAAAAGGCCAGTAAAAGTACCAGAAAGTAGTATAGCTGTAAAATTCAACATCCAAACACTTAAAGAGAAGTGAAGCACAAGAGAAACAGGTCTGCCCAAATCTCAAAGCCAGGCTACTACTTGACCCCATTGCTCCAGGCACATGCTCTTCTATCTTTCTAAGAAACTCCCCCTCTGCATCTTCATGTCAAGAACTTCATTTCAATCTTGTTTTTGAATTTTATCCTTTATGTTTTTCTAAATTCAATTTTGATAACCAAATTCATTTAAGTTATTTTTAAATACTTTATTTTTTAAAGAAAGAAAAACTTTCGTTGGAATCCAGCATATAGAAAGAAAATCGTTATTTTGCATATTTTATCCATCAAATTGGTTGATGTTGGTGTCCATGGGTTTTATTTAATGAAAGGAGTTGAATGATGGTTGTTTCAAACCTCAATATTACTTAAAAAAATAGATCAAGGTTGAAGAGGTTTGGTTTCATGTTTTGGGGTTGTTTTTGAAGTTTTTTAGGTTGCTAAATTGATTACTAGGTGTTGTGAGGGAGTTTATGAGGTGTTTCTGGGTTAAAACATGTTGAAAAAAATGAATTTTTTTTAGCAAAAACACCTTTACCTTAATTTTCCGGCCATCACAGTAGTGGTTGGATTTTGAATAAGCAGGCAACACGTCGTCTGCTTTAACATGCGGCGTGTCTCCTTATCTTTTTTCTTAATAAAAGGGTAGGATAACAAGAAGTTCGCCCCTTCAAAAATTAAAAAAGTATAGGCCATAGGCATGTGGGCCTGCCTCATTTATTCATATGCCTAGACGTGTTGGGTTGCTAGGCTCGTGCACTTGAGATTTTTTATGGGTTTTTTTTCAATTCTTTTTAGTTTTTATTTAGACGCAACATAAATTTATTGAATAAAATTATTAGACCTTGTTTAGCCCTTGATACAAATCACTGATTCGATAGGTACACATCATGTAGGGCTTTTTTAATACATTTTCCCTCTAAATTAAAAAAAATAATTTAGCCTTTTTTTTATCATAGATTTTTTTAAAATTTAACTTTAAATAAATAAAAAAATAAATTTTATTATTTTTTATCGCTTAGCTTAAAACAATCATGTCTGATTGGGATCATATTTTGACTTGGGTTCTAAATTTTGTTTGTTGATTAAAGTTGACTGTGATCAATATAGTATGAAACCTTTTTAAAGTTTTAACTTAAATTTATTTGTAACTCTTTTATTTTCTTCTATATTTAATCTGATTTATAGTCAATTAAGACCCAATGAAGGTCTAACCAGGAAGGGAAGGAAAAAGAAAGATAAATTATCAAATCGGGTTAAGTTTTATGGTTGTTTAATCCTCTTTGTTTTCACTTTGAAGCTAGAGTTAGATAAGACCATAATGATATATGTTTTTTTTTTTTACAAAATCACCATTTGAGTTAGGCAACTAGTTTATTGTTTGCTCGCTTGGTTGAACAAGTCACTCCAACCTTTTCCTTTTCATTTATTGACGTTTATGGTGGTCAATTAATTTATTCGGATACACTAGTATAATTTTTAATCATTGTTTCAAATATTTCATTGCATAAAGGCAAAAATAACATTATTTATATTTTTTAATGCAATTATATGTTTTTATTGCAACTCGCAGCGAAGCGCAGGCTCAAAGCCTAGTAATATACTAAAACCCCTTGGTATTTCATTGTAGTAATGAACAATAAAATTGCAAGGCATTGTACACTTTAGTTCTCAAAAATAAAAAAACAATTTAAGAACTGTTTTTGTTTTTTTAGTGCTCAACCTTTTTTTTTTCAATTTCATCATTCAATATTAGGTTTACTGGGTATTAGACTCCATAATTTATTTCAATTTACTTTTCATGTAGTTATCCTAGTCTCCTCACATGGGTTTGATAAGTTAAGCCGGGTTAACTCAGTCAGTTTTTTGTCCTTTTTTTATTTGATTTTATTTTCAATTTAATCATTCAATATTAGATTTAATGAGAATTGAGTTTCATAATTTATTTTTTATTTGTTTTTTATAGGGTTATCACAATCTTATAACCGGAGTTGTGGGTTAAGCCAGTTGAATTGGGTTTTTTTCTCTTTTTTTAGTTGATTTATTTTTTATTCGTATCCTTTAATATTAGGTTGACTGAGAATTAAACTTTATAATTTGTTTCAGTTTGTGTTTTATGAGGTGTTTCTGGTCTTATCATCCGAGTCACGAGTTTGTTTTGTTGACATTGGTGATTTATTATGTCTTATTTCTCATTTTTATAATCTAATCCTTCAACACTTAGTTGATTATGAATTAAACTTCATAATTTATTTTGATGTGTTTTTTACAGGGTTATAACAGTCTCATGACTCAAGTTTAAAAGGTTAACTTGGGTTGTCTCTGTTTATTTTTTTTAATTGAATTTAGTCTTTAATTTCATTCTTCAACATTGGATTGATTGAGAATTGAGCTTAATATTTTTTTTTTAATTTGCTTTCTACAGGGTTATTAGGGTCTTATGACCTGAATAATAGATTTGACAAATTAACCCGAGTTGATCTAATATTTTAGCATTTCTATACTTAAAAAAAGTTATCGCCTTGATTTTTTTAATTAAACCATATTTTTCTTGGTCATCCAGGTTGTTTATGAACCTACTAGGTCGACTAAGTCACATCAAGTCAATCCCTATATAATTTTCATTTTTTCATACTAAAAAACACATAACAACATCTATATATTTTTTATGTCAATTTTTTAAAAAACCTTTGACCTTTAGTTTAGACAAGAAACTTATGTAGTATTATACTAAAACCTCTTGGAATTTCAATGTAGCAGTGTTCAATTTATTTTTTCAATTTCATCCTCCAATATTAGGTTTAATGGGTATTATACTTCGTAATTTGTTTTTTATATAGTTATTCTGGTCTCCTCACCGAGGTTTGCCATGTTAAGCTGGATTAACTTGGGTCATTGTTTTTATATTTTTTTATTTGATTTTATTTCTAATTTAATCCTTCAACATTGGGTTGAATGAGGATTCAACTTTATAATTTGTTTTTTTATTTATTTTCCATGAGATTATCACAATATTATAACCTATGTTGTGGGTTAAGCCGGTTAACTTGGATTTTTTTTTCTTGATTTGTTTTTCAATATCATTATTTAATATTAGGTTGACTGAAAATGAGGCTTAATAATTTTTTTAGTTTGCGTTGTATGAGGTTTTTTTGATCTCATCACCCAGGTCACGAGTTTGTTTTGTTGACTTGGTGGTGTTTTTTGTCCTTTTTTTTATATATAATTTCATCCTTCAACATGGAATTGATTGTGAATTAAGTTTCATAATTTATTTCAATGTACTTTTTTATAAGGTTATCATGGTGTCATGACTCAGGTTTGAAAGGTTAACTTGGGTACTCGACTTATTTTTTTAATTGAATTTAGTTTTCAATTTCATTCTTTATCATTGAGTTAATTGAAAGTTGAGTTTAATAATTTTTTAATTTATTTTTTTATAAAGTTATCAAGGTCTCATGACTCAGGTAATAGATTTTGTAGGTTAACTCGAGTTGATCCAAATCAATTTAATATGTTATTGTTTAAATACTTAAAAAAATATCATCTTGATTTTTTTTAGTTAAACTATATTTTTCTCGGTTATCTGATTTGTCTTTGAACTTGACAAGTTAACCAGGTCACATCAAGTCAATTCCTATATAGTTTTATTTTTTTCTACTAAAAAACACATTAACAACACCTAAATAATTTTTTATATCCAAAAAAATTTTAATCTGATTCGCAGCGTAACGCAGATAATTATTCAGCGTTACCTTTAAAAAGGTGTAAGATTGCAGATGAACGAAGACATTGACAAATTGTTTGGACTGAATTTGAACAATGATTTGATTTAAGTGTGTGATAGATTGCAATTTGTTTTTTTTCCTACAATAGTTGACAATACAATAAAAAACAAAAGACCAGACAACTTTAGGCCTAGCTCAATGCTAGATAGATTGGTCACTTGGATTACTGCCCAACCAAACAATGACAAACTTGTTGGGCAATTTGTTAGGCCCAATAACCTAACCAACCAAAACTCTTATGTCAAACACCCAACTAGGTAGAAAAAGAAAAGAAAAGAAGAAAAGGTTATCATGTTAAATAATATTTATGCTCATATTGCCACAACATTCTTTGTTTTTATTGTGCCGCTTAACACAACTAAATTACCTATTTTAGAAGTTATAAGTGTGAAGCTTATGAAATACATTATTTCATAAGTTATCACATATACAACTTGTATTATTTGTTAGCAATATAGTCATAAAAGATATCCATGTGGGTCATACATTATCGTGCAATTAAACAATTCATTTTATTGATGAGTTATGTAGATGTTCAATAAAGGTATTGTTCTCCAAGGTTTCTCCTACAAGTAGATTTCACAATAAGCTTGCAACCTTATTCATTTGTAAGCAAATCCATATGATCAAAATAATCAAAGATTGTATAAATAATCAAAGGTTATAAGTGTTGGGTTTCCCAAAACATATATATGCAACATGAATGGTAAATTTACTATTTTTCAAGAGTTATAAGGATATTGCTATACTGATATAGAATTGTTTACAATTTATCGAAGATTACCTGAAGATAAAATGTTTTTTAGGCTTTTAATAATTATTTCAAAGTTGGGTTGTCGTAAACACCAAGTCATTCAAATGTCCGACCTTTAACGGTAATTCACACAAACCACTAGTGAGAAATCTTCTAAATCCTTTTAGGAGAGAGGGATTGCTATGCTTTTGAGTGCTAACTCTTTTCTTTTGTGTTTTTTAAGTTTTCTATAACTTGTTTAGTTTTCTTCTCTCTATAGAAAATAAAAGGCATAATATTTTATTTATAAGAAAACCTAAAAACCGTATAAATAGAAAAATATCAATTTGCCCATTAAATAATATCACATATATTATTTTAGAAAATTATTCAATCAAGTTGCTACTTGATTTTTTTTCTCGATCTAGAATTGTAATAGCCTATATTGACTGTATTTTAGCCCTTAATTTCTAAAATTTATTTATAATCAAGTCACACTTGATTAATCATCCTAGTTTAATTTATAACTAATGGTTTTTATATATGTGGCCCCTTAGGTTCCCAAATAAACTGACTCACTATAAACCATAATCCTAAATAAAATAAGATTAAATAAATTAATATATTATCATTTCAACAATTGATAAATTTATATTTGCAGATCAAGTACAATGTCTAGCAACGTGTCATGATTCCCAAATATTAGAAAAGGCATAAGTGATTTGAATTAACCTTTCAATGACCAATTTCTTAATGTAATTATTCTCCCTTTATTAATAATGTTCTAATTTAAATATTATAGCGTGGTGTGTATCTATTATGTCAAATCATGTTTGTTCTTAACACCATAGTCATTGATTTTTTTAAATAAGATTTAAAACTCTTTTCAAATCTCATTTCACCTTGCACAAGAATTTACAATCAATATTTTTAAGGATATATGAAACATTTTCTTCTAATTCACTTAGGATGACGAATTCTTTCTTGATTACTAAAATACCTTTATATAGTACCCAATATCTATTTTCTTGTTTGTTAACTTTTATTAGGACAACGTGTAGTAGAATCAAAACATAACATACTCTATATAATATAATTTAGTGATATCAAGTTTAAGGATTACTTACATAATTTTCATATTAGTCTTTTCATAGACATAATTGATCTCTCCATATAGAATTTTTGTGTGGGTCAATTCAATTTGCATGTAATCTAATAAGCACCTATATATTAGTTCTAGGTATCCCTCGTACATCATTTTAGAAGAACAATTACTTCCTTTCATAAAGAAAAGAACATAATATATGTACTAGTCGCAATGACTTTAACTAATGTTCAATTTTAATAGAGCATTGACAAGAAAAATTTAGGAACAATACTTTTATACAATAGGTGTAAACCCTGAGATAAATTAAAAATAATATAGTAGAATTTAAGGTATAATAAAATGAAATAGGAAAAATAAAGACGAAAAAAAAAGAAAAGTTAAAAAGAGAAAAGGAGAAAGGTATATGACAGAGTATGTAAATTGTTCTAGGACCATAAATGGTCTAACCACTTTGAGAAATGGCTAAACCGATTTAATAAAATAGTCAAACCATTTTTCAAAACGGCTACACTGTTTTGGCTATTTGATTTCTTAAAACTAATGGTGTACAATCAAAAGAAAAAAAAGGTATTTTCATTTTTGCTTCTTTCCTTTCACCTTGAAGGGCTAAAGAATGATGTTTAAGAGTAAAGAAAGAGTGTTGTGAGAGAGAAGAACACATCCACAGTAGAAATTAAGAAAGTTCAAAGAGAGAGAAGACTATCTTAGAGAGAGAAAATGAAGAAAAAAGAGGAAAAAGGAGGAGGCTTGGGAAGATTTTAACCGGTAGTTGTTTGAAACTCAAATTGTAACCAGGTAAGGTGTCTAGAACCCATCTATGTCAATTTAAACAAGAACTATATTTTTATCAAAATAATAGCAAAAATTGATTGGGGTTCTAATATAAAATTTAGGGGAAAGTTAAATTTCCTTGAAATTAAACTCTTAGGATCATTATGGGTTGATGAATGAGTGAGTTTATGAAGGAATAATGAAGAAATTTTTGTGGGCTAGGGAATCCCTAGATGGTCGACCATTGATAGAGTTATTCGATAGTGATGCATTTATGATATCTCTTATAAATTGTGTTATTGATAATGTGAATAATAATTATAGATGATTGACATTATTTTTAGATAATGACAATGAATTTTTAAGGACTTGAGAATTTAATTCAATTGGAGAAAATTGTTGGATGAAAGATAAGATTTGATTATGTTAGATGCATGACATACTTGAATGAAGATGTGTTTGGAAATTAAAATGAAACATTGAAAATGGATGATATAAAATATGTTATGGAGGAAAAGTTATTATATTGAACGTGTATTTTCAGTTTACTAATAAATAATGGTATTAATCAATAGGTAAATTGATTCGAAGGGGATATTTTGACAGCTAGACCACTTGCTCGAGCCAGAACAGGGACTTAGAACATAACAAGTAAGTACCTAACACCTATAAAATTATTAAATTAGGGCATTGTTAATGTTATTAGAATTTATTTCTTCATCTTCAATATTGTTGTGTAAAGTAAGTAAACAAATGAATAATGGAAGAAAAGAAAGGACATGGGTGAAAAACTTGATTAATTACTCCTAAATGGAGGCTAATTAAGTCAATAGACTCTTGATATTGGTATTAACTAAGGACAAATTAAAGTATTAAAAAGAATTTAATTCGCTATTTCGGGTTTGGATAACTAATAATATCAATTGGTTGCATTGATATCATCATTAAAATGAAGTTTGATTAGCTATCCCGAGTTTGAGATGGCTAATAATATCAATGTGTTGCATTGATGTCTGTATTTTTATGGAACTTGATTAATTGTTCCTGAATGGAGGCTAATAATATCAAGGGGTTTCTTAACATTAGCATTCTTAAATGACGAATCAAGGTACCTATAAGAGTTTGATTACTTACTCTGAAATTGGGTAATTAATGATATTGATGAATCACATTGATATCAACATTATTTTTAACCTTGATCAGTCAATACTAGGTAAGGAAGGCTAATGATACTAATATATTTATTAGCATCGACATAACCCTAAGGATTGAGAGTGTGTTTGGTATTGCGGTAGCTGTTGTGGTTGTGGTTTGAAAAAAGTTGTTTTTATAAAAAGTACTTTTAGTTGAGGTTGGTTTGAAAAAATAGGTGTTTGGTTAAAACTGTGGTTGAAATTGAGGTTGAAGAAAAAGTAGTTTAATGTGTTTGCTTAAGAATGCTTTTGAAATTAAGGTTATAAAATAATTTTAAAATATATATATTAATATTGATGGTTTTAAATTTAAATATTGTAGAATTAATTACTCCTATTACATCATGAAATAAATAATACTTTATATAAAATATTTTTTATTATTCTATTAAACTATTTATAATTCCATTACGTACAAAATTTATCCGATAAGAACTACAGTTTTCATAATATTTTGAACGTGTAATAAAATTAGATAAAATATTATCAGGTATAAAATTGATATTATAGTGTGAGTGATTTTAATTCACTATATAATAGTTTTTCAGGAAAAAAAATATTATTCACATCACAATACGAATGAATTTAATTTACTCTAAACTAGTTTTTAAAAAAAATATATATTAATAAAACTAACGCTAAAAAAAAAAGAAAAAAAAGTGTGTGAACAATGCAAGTGAACAATGCAAATCTCTTACACTATTCACTGAACAGTGTATGCTACATTGTTCATGCTAATTAAAATTAACATGAACAGTGTGCACAAAGCAGCAAAATGCTGCTTCTTCTTTTCCTGCATCTCGAATGCGAAAAAACGTGGGACCCATACATAGTAAAATGTGTTTTTTTTACCAAACGGTTGCATATACGTTTTAAACAAAACGCAGACACAATCTCGTTACCAAACGGGTTCTGAGAGAATGGAAAGGAACTTGATTTACTATTTCCAAGAATTTAAGGAAGCTAATATTATCAGAGGATACCTTGATATTGGTGGATTTCTAAGACTTGGAGTAAATTTCTAATCAGTGGTAACAAATTGATACTAGTGACTTATTATTAGCACATTCTTGATAAAACCTTCTACAAAGAAGGAAAATGTTACCTATTAATGATTGATAATGAAGTCACAAATATTATTTTAATTCTAGAGGATCAAGGATGATATGGGAAGTTAGGGAGAAATGCATAAAATAAAAAAAAATCATTATTATATACTAATGTTTTAGTATTGTGTTGAAATCACAAGAATGAATATAGCGATATTGTTTTAATGTATTTATTATTGTTACGGTTGCTTCATTATTGTAATGTTTATGTTGCACTTTTCAGGGTCATCTCATTCATATTAGGAGTATTCCCATCTTATTATGCTTTCGTTATCATAGACTAGAAGTAATATGTATCATTTTAGGACCAATTATAATGTACTTAATGATGTAATAACTATGTTAAACCTCTACTTTTGATGCATGAATATAGACAAATTCTATTATTAAGATGTTTTCATGAATTTTATGTGTATGTTTTGATTTCTATATTCCTTTAATATGCATAATTATTTGTGAGTATATTCTTATGGATTTAAGTGAAATAATTAGTAGAATTGATGTGGTTAAGATCCAATATGATTGGATCATGGATGGAAAATGTGAATTAGAAGTGTAAAAGGTCATTGTTGATAACGTAGGACCTTCTATTACAAGGAAAACTGCTAAAATTTTGATAGATTATAAAAAAAGATTATGCAATTTAATAAGCTTGATTGTGAGTTTCTTTGTCTTGGTTATTTTGGATTGTTACAATAAAAATCTCATAGTTATACTAATTTTATAATTTCTTTTGCAAAATATTTTTTTTCCATGGATATTATCCTTACACTAGATTCATTAATCAAATATTTAATGAATATTAAAGTTAAATAAAGCTTTTATGAAAAATTGAATATGTTTACATGAACAAAGTTAATGCCACGTGTAACCAACTGATTGGTTATAAGGCATATACACCAGCAGTCTTCTACTTGCACTAAAGTCAGTCAATCACTCGTGTATCAAATACCATACCACTCCACTTGATTATAATGCTTTTGTTGGGACAATAGTTTAGTAAGAGAATTTACAAGATTCTTTTTAGTGGATACTCGCTCTATCTTTATATCTTTTCTTTATATTACTCTTTAATAAAATGAAATTATTTAAGTATATTTTTGGATAATTGATGAAATCTTGGTTTCTTTGCTTATGCAATGACTCCATTGTTATCACGGTACAAAACTACTGGATCAACAATGCTAGGAATCACGCTTTATTTAGTGATGAATTTCTTGATCTAAATAACTTTTTTTGTCTCCTAAAATGCAAATGTGTACTCAGTTTTAATTTTAAATTCTACTATGGTTTTTTATTTGCAACTCTTTCAACACCAAACATTATTATTTAGAGTAAAATATAATCAAAGTAGATTTTTTATTTTTAAATATCTAATTGAAAACTAGTATTCAAATAATCATAAACTATTAGTTCATCTTTTATATATATAAAAAAGAAGATATTTTTAATTCTTCTCAAATACTTCAAATATTATTAACTATTTTTTAATGATTTTTCTCTCGATGAGAATGATATCTACTTTTTAGACTGAAAGTCTAAAATACATGTGGTCTTATACACAATATAACATATATTATGCATTCTATATCTTAAATTCGTAGAACCATTTTCATCCTAACTTTCTCAATTTATATTTTATAGCGTGTATTTTCAAGACGCATCCTAGAAATAAGTTTGTGGTTTTTAAACTCGAGCTTGGAAAAAGAAAAAACATGTATAGGTCAATCGACCTCTAGACAGAATACACTTTTGTATCCACCGCCGGCCACCGGTCGAAGTGGAGGCATCTTTTGTTTGCGAGAAAACAAAAATCAAGCATGGGATGCAAGGCAAGCCTGCAAGAAAGGCCCAAGAGCCAATGGCTTCAACATTCTTAAGTTCGCACATGCCGTCGTGGGGCAAAATGTTATTGCATGGCCCAAAACTTGTAAGCGGCTACACATGGCGTAATTGATTAATTCATTTTGATGGATTTCGACAGGGTAAAGCTATAAATATTTATTTTCGAGAAAGGATCTCATTAATTATATAAAAAAATTAATGAGATCCTATTAGTGAGAGTAATTAATGAGATCCTATTAGTTATTTCATGAATAGGATCTCATTAATTACTCTCTAAGATATATATAAGAAAAAAAAATTAAGTTGGGATATTTTTATCAATTTTGATGAATTATAATTTTTTTCTTGTATCTAAAAAATAACTAATATAATATTATTATTTATTTTTCTTGGGTATCATAAATTTTCTCCGCACAATTAATGATATATTTGGAATTAATGAAGTTTTACCTTATAACACATCAATGTCAGGACTGATGCATGAAAAAAATTCTCATATTTTTTGCTTAAAATCCAAATTCCCGATATAATAAAATCCAATTATAGTTGTAACTAAGCCTTTAAGCTTGATCATGGATGCCTCAATTTGATTTATTATAGTTGGAGGGCGACCCTATACTGTAGGGCCTGATTTGTTTTATATATAAAATAATATCTATAAGTTGAAAAATTCATGACTTGGATTATAAACTTGTTCGAATTAAATAAGTTGGTTTTTATTTTAATTAAATAAAAAAAATAGAAAGCAATAAAAAATAAGCCAAATAAAAAATAAAAGTGATCACAACAACCTAAAACAAAACTTTATCTAAAATAAAAAAAATGATGTATCTCAATTCCCAAACAATTAAATACGAAATGATAAAATTAGATTAAAAAACAACAAAAGTAAATCTAAGTTAGTATGATAGACCTGTAGCAGTGGTAATAAGGGTCGAGACATCCAGGGTTAACCAGTAAAATGTGTGATCCAACTCACGAGGTCGGGATAACCCGATAGAAAAGAAAATTACAAAGTCTATTTTTTTAAAAAAAAAAACTTTTGAATAATGAAATCAGAAAAAAAATTAATAATAATAATATCAACCCGCGTTAAATTTTCAAACCCGTGAATGAGGTCATTAGACCAGAAGCACGCTATCTGAAAAAACCACAAAACCCAATTCGAAACTAATCAAATGTTAAATGTTGAATGATGAATTTGAAAAAAAAACAATTATAAAAAAGATCCAAAATAAAAAAACAGCATAATGATAATCAAAATTAAAATACAAAAAATTAATTAAAGGACACCTATAAATTTTTTATATAAGGGTGAAATTGAAAAGAAAAATCAATTTAACAAAAGGACCTACAAAAATCAAAAGAATAAGGACCAAATTGAAAAACAATAACATTTCACAAATTGGATTGAAGGATGAAATGGAAAACAAATTAAGATTTTATAAAGGGCTAGGAACAAAAACTATAAATCAAAAGAATAAGGAACAAAGTTGAAATCTCAATAAATAAGAAGACAACTTTTAAATTTTGAATAACCAATGTGAATTTCGAGGAAAAGAGAAAGAAAAGATAGGCAAAAAAAGAAAAAAAATCACATCTAGAAATAAATCTCCCCATCACCACAACAATGTGCATCCCCAATAGAAAAAAGGTGTTGCAACGATTTCAACAACACAACGAAAGAGAAATTATGGCCATAATGAGATGCCACACAAGCTGCTAGAAGACCACGAGCTCCTCCCACACATTGGCGTGTATTTGCTTTTTTAATGATATTTATATTTATTACAATATCAAATTACCCCTCGTTCAACTTGATTATAACTAAAAAAATCAGGTTGAAAATATTAAAAAAAACCTTGGATGCCATTTTTACAAATTTTGCTTCAAATAGTAATTTAATCATTTTATTGTGCTTTATCGATTTGAAAAGAATAGGTTGTCTTTGATCAGTCTGATAATGACTAATAAACCTTATGAAAAAACTATACTATTCTTAACAGTCAGTTCAATGATTTTTTATGAGAAAGACAAAACCTTCATTAAACTGTTTCGTCTCTTTATAAACAATTTTTTTCGAATGACAATTAACTTTTGTTATTTTTTAGCGCAAAGAAAAAAATCATCATTACACTATTCTAATAAATAATAATTATCTTTCTATAAAAATAAATTTTTTTCCAATGTCAATTAGCTAAATAACTAGATAATTTATGTGCTACACTGTGGTCGAATTAAATTTTTTTAACATAAAAAAATATCCAGGTGTTGCTAATGTATTTTTAGTATAAAAAAATTAAAACTATATAAAAATAGACTTAATGTGATCTAGTCAAGTTGGCATGTACAAAGACAACTCAGATGACCGATAAAAATGTAGTTTAACTAAACAAAAATCAAAACAACATTGTTTTTTAAAGTATTGAAACGACAACATATTAAATCAACTCGGATCAACTCAGGTGAACTTGCCAAATCTGCTAACTAAATCATGAGACCCTGATAACCCTATAGAAAGCAAATATAATAAAATTATTTAACTCAATTCTCAAAAAATTCAATGTTGAAGGATGAAATTGAATAAAAAAATAATAAAAAACAATTTGAGTCAATACACTGAACCCATAACCCATGTCATTAGACTGAGATAACCTTATAGAAAAAATGACCTGATTTAACCTGGATTAACCTGCCAAATCCATGACTTTAATCATGAGATTGAGATAACCTTATAGATAGCAAATCAAAACAAATTATGAAGCTCAAATCTCAATCGTCCCTATTGGACCCAATGTTGAATGACGAAATTTGTAAAAATTTTAAGTAAAACAATTACATAAAAAATGAGTCAAATCAACCCAAGTTATCCCGTTAAGCATTATTATCAAGTCATGAGACTGAGATAACCTAATAAAAAGCAAAGCAAAACAAATCATGAAGCCTAATTCTCAATCAAACATAATATCAAATGATAAAGTTGGAAAAAAAAAGCAAATAAAAAAAACTGAGTCAATTAGGTTAACCAACCAAACTCGTAACTCGAGTCATGAGATAGAAATAACCCATAAAAAACAAATCCAATGTTGAAGAATTCATAACTTCATAACTCGGATCATGAGATCAAGATAATCTCTTAGAAAGATAATAAAAAAATAACATGATTTAACCAAGGTTAAATATATCAAAATCCATGACCTTGATTGTTACACTAAGATATCTCCTTAGAAAGTAAATCATAACAGATTATGAAGCTTAATTCTCAATCGATCAAGTGTTAAACGATGAAATTAAAAAAAAATTAAAAAAAAGATACAAAAAACAACCTGAGTCAATTCTGGTTAAACTTTAAGCATTATTTCTGAGACACCAAAATAATGTAATAGAAAGTAAAAAAAAATAAAAAAATCATGAAGTCTTATTCTTAATCAACCTAATATTAAAAAATAAAATTATAAAAAAAAAGTTAATTAAGAAAAAAAACATGACTCAACTTGGTTAACCCACCAAACTCATTATCCATATCATGAAAGTATGGTAACTCAATAAAAAACAAATCTAATATTAAATGATGAAATTAAAAAAAAAAAAAACAAATCATTATTCCAATGCATAGTGCTTTATGAGGAGGGACACGATAAAACCTCATCCTCTAATTAATTAATTAGTTAATTGGCTTGCACTCCATCATGGATAAGACTGATTTTCTTGAAACCTTGCAATCTAACTGTTTATCTAACTCGAGTTTTCAAATAAATCAGGCGGGATCTGACCCGAATTAAATTGATTGATTTCATGGGTTCAAATACAATCTTGATGATTGGTAAAAACGTAACTTAACTTTTTAAAAAAATCCAAGATGATATATATGTTTTAAAAAATTATTAAAACAATGACATATTGACTCGATCTTAATCCCCAGGCAACTTGTGTAATGGATTCCATTGAGTTTAATAATTTTTTTTTATTTTTTTTAAATTACATTTGTGTTTTATTTCTCAATCAATCCAATAATTAAGGATAAAATCGAGAAAAAAACTATTAAAAAACATTAAAGGACCAATAACAAAGAAAGCATTCTCGGGCAGTGGGTGAACTCGTCAAACCTATAAACCAGGTAACTTGAGCTAACATGTCAAACCTGTGAATTGAGTTATTGACTCAAGTGGGATTATAATATGTATTTTGAAAAAGTATTTTTTTATTTAACTACATAATAGCAAAAATAGACGATCGCAAAATCAAACAGCAACCTAATACTGAGATACTGAAACTGGTAATGAAAAAAAGAAAAAAAAAACTTGTTAAACCTTTTCTATGAAACTATTTTTCAGAGTATGAGAAAAAATAGATGAAAAAAGAGAGAGTCAAGTTTAGTGAGACTAAGAGTAAGAGTGAGATAAGACACCTCAACAAAATCATTTTGGGTTAGTAAAATTTTTTTTTAAAGAGAAAAACAGAAAAATATAGATCAATATATTTAATATAATAATATGGGTAATTTACCTAGTTATATTTATTGAATTTCTTTATTCAAATCAATTTAAAATTGAAATTGAAAAATAAATAAGATTTATTTGATAAAATAAAAAGAAAAAATTACTATGTAAAGCTGCACATATTAAAAATATCATAATATATTAAACATTTTTCATTTCTAAAAATAAATTTAATATATATAAACTATTAAAAAAACTACAACTGAATAATACAATCTCTTACAAAAAATAAACAAATCCAATATAATTAAACATTAATCACTATTTAAAAGAGGATAAATAATCATAAAAAATTACAGAGAAGTAAAATAGAAATTTAAAAGTAATTTTTTTAAAAAAATCTAAAAAGAGGAAACTAAAAAAAGAGTAAAGAATAAAGTCAGGCCTAGTGTCCGGCCCATGACTAACGGATCGTTAGGCCTAGTCACATTGGCCTATTTTTGTAAGATAATGGGTCAGGTGGTATGTTGTCCACCCTAATTCAATTTGAAAAAGAAAGATGATGCGTCATTTGGCATATCCCAATTCGACCCAAGTTTAAAGAAAAAAATAACGTGTTGTCAAACATATCCAAATTCAACACAATTTGAAAATTGGAATGCCTGGGTTTTGTCCTCTAAATACCAATTTTCAACCTCAAACACTTAAAAGACACCTTCATAACCTTTTTTAACCCATCCTTAACCTTTAAAAATGCAAAAATCCAATTCAAAACCAAATATCAATTCAGAATCCAATGTTTTCCCTAACTCAAGTGTGTGTTTTAGGCATTTTTAAGGTAATAAAATACCTAATTTAAACTCTTCTCAAAACCATTTAGAACAAAAATCTAATATTTTGGTGGTTAGAATTGTTGAAATGACACCTTTCTTGAATTTCGATGATTGCCTCTCTCTCATCTCATCCAATAAGAACTAAAAAATGATGAAATTGAAGTTAAGTATTGAAATGAATATTTAAAAATGCAAAATATGGAGGAAAAATGGTACTTCACCAAAAAATTTGAACGCATCACTTATGTTACTTATATATTGTTTTTTAGTCACATGTCTTGTAATTCAATTCTCGTCCAAAAAAAAATGAAATTAGATTCTAAATAGGGCTTAATTGTGTAAAAAAAAATGTTTGAGAATCAAATAAAAAATTCTCAAAAATTCCACTTTTGTGATTCATAATAAAAAGGTGAAGAATGATATGGCCATGGTAAAAACACCATGCCATATAGCTTTACAAATAATAATAATAATAGATAACATAATATAGTGTATCCATATGGTCAGCCTATGTCATTGAGTTGTCAGAATTTATATTACAAACATGGAGCTCGAGATGGGACAAACCCCTCTACTTATGATCCATTCCGCATAACGTGACATGTTCATCTAACTTTATCATAGTATATCATGCTTTTGTTATTAAGTTTGTTCCATTATTGGTTGTGGATACGTCCCCGTTAATATTGTCAATTCTGTTTTATTTAGTATTTGGTTTTTTTCAATTGGAACATATTATGTTTTAGTTTTAAGTATTTTTACGTGTTGTCTTGAAATTGTATTGTGTGTGTATATACATATTAATATAATTTAAATTTAAATTTAAAAATAAATTAACTTAAAATTATGCAATTCAAATTTCAAATATAATTAAAAAAATAAGAGTTGAACTGATATGACCCAATAGATTCGACAGGTCCAAAAATAATTTAGACAACTAGTAAAAATATTATTTAACTAAAAAAAATTCAAAATGACACTTTTTTAAAAAAAAAAAATATTGAAACGACAACATATTAGATCGATCCAAATCAACTTGGGTTAACCTTTCAAATTTATAACCCGAGTCATAAGATCATGATAACTACAAATAATGTAAATCAAAACAAATTGTGAAACTCAATTACCAATAAACTTAATATTGAATGATGAAATTGAAAAAAAAATGAATCTAAAAAAAGGACACAGTAAAATGACTATTTTGAACAAAATTATGAACTTCAATAAAATTATAAAAATATCTTTGACAGTCTCGTAAGGCCTTTCTAAATTCTAATTGCCATAAAATTTTAACTTGAGATATAACAATATGTAAGGAAACTCCTCGTAAATTTTTAATCTGATCTAACAATCAGATTAAGAGATATAATTGATACCATAAAACTGAATATTATTTTAAAAAAATCAAAATAAAAAAACACTATTTGGCTAAAAAAATATGGTCAGAACAGAATCAGAACAATCTGATCAAAATTTAGACATAATTGATTTTTGAAATATGATGAGATTCTGAGTGAGATAAAATATGTTAAGGTGAACACATTGATTAACAACAAAATCATCCTTTTTATTTCCAAAATGTAGCTAGCTAAATGCCTTTTCTCTCCTTTTTTTTCATGTGATTTTCCCTTTTATCTCATAACATTGATTAGAATACAATAAAAATGAAATTTAAAACCAAAATATAAATATCTAAAACTACATTAACCAAATATATAAAGATAAAAAAACATTTAAGAACTAAATTGTATTTTTATACGCCTTATAAATAATTAGTTATAATATGAACTATAGCAATCCATGAATAGTGCATTTATATTTGCCTTTATAATAGCTAGCACAATAAGTGCTCGATTGAGAATCACTACTTTGGATGTGGCTTTATATATGCTTGAAATGTTTGGTAATACTTTAAAAGCTAATATATCAAGCATTTCCATGTGTTATCTTCATAAAGTACAATAATTTATAGTTTTTCAAAGTTCACGAGCATCATATTTTAATTAAAACCCTCAATTTTTCCAAATAGACCCTATAAACATGCTAACTAATCTTTTTTAATTCTACAGCCAAAAAACAAAAAAAAAAACTTATAATTCGAAGAAATTGTATAGAATAATAGAAAACGAAAGGTATTAGAACACCAGCCATTCTATGATCTTAGATTTTCTACCATAAATATTATTATTTTCTTTTCCATCAAATGATCAATAAAACATAATCCTTTATATAAATGCAATCATAAACGAGACAGAACCCAATACTACAATTAATTAATATAAAAGAAAACGAAAATATTAAGAAGCAAAGAAAGAAAGAAAGAAAAGATTCACAATTAATCTAACATCATTGAAATTAAACTTAATTATTTTTCTTAAAAAAAAACACATTTTACGTCATGAACGATCGAGAGGGATTGGATCCAGCCTGAACGGAAAGAAAGTTGGAGAAAGTAATACCCATGCCAGGAACAGCAAAAGAGGTCTCCATTAAAAGCCTTTGTTGATAAGCCTCTATAGTCGCTCCAGATACCGACAGATCGTTAATAAAATTACGATAACATTCCTTAAGCTTCTTTAACATGCATAGGTATCGCAATTTTAGCCACCTCAACCGCGTTCCTCTTAACATCCTCAACAAAAGCATCCCTCGTCGTCGAGGCTTCTCTCCTCCTAGACGTATTATGGGCAGTTTACGCCTACGTAGGGAAAGCCTCCGTCGAAGCGGCCACCGGGAAGTGGTGGTGAGATCGGTGTTCCTGGGAGGGATTGGGTGATGATCTTGAGCCATGTGATCAGTGATCTAGCAGGAAAGGAACGAGATGTGGGAGAGAACTTATTTGAAGGGAGAGGTCAGGATATTATTAGATGTGGTTGGTCTGACTTGAGAGGGGAATTGAAGGATATGATAAGGGAGCGCATGGCCTGACTTGAGAGTTGAGGCTTAACACATGCAGTTGAGACGAGTACAGTACAGTGGTTACAAGTATAAACATTAATTAATTGCATTTCCCATCTCCACATGATCAATGTACATTAATGGAACTTTTTTTAAAAAAAAAAATCTCTTTTTTCCTTCATATTATGTTTGATTTTCTTTTGATGATGATAATAGACCATCAAAGATCGACAATCAAACGAAACGATTTAACAGCCAGTTGTTGTTGGGTTGAAAGACCACTTAAGCTATAATTTTATTTTTTTTACAATTGGGATGACACATTATCTATCTGGGTAAAAAATGTCTTCTACTATAACAAAGTCTGACCACCTCCAGCGGCTACAAAATTGGAGTTTATGTAATTTAGATCCTAAAAATCTAAATTTTAACTATTTTTACCCTATAAAGACCTATACAGATCCATTTCGACGCCAAAGAACCCTCTAATGGGTTAAAAACTAAAGTCAAACTGAATCAAAAAAATAATTTTTTAAGCCTTAATATATATTTTTTTTACATTATTAAAGGATCAAATTATCTCCATATTAATTTTTTCGAAGTTAAAATGTAATCAACCAAAGTTATTTTCTCTCGTTTATTTTTTTATGAGTTTTTCTCTCTTCATTCACAATAAAAAGAAATTAAGCTTAGGATCTTGTAGTTTTGTTTGTAACTATTGTAATTGTAACTGTGATATTGTTGTCCTAAACTCCATACAAATGAGCAGAGTGAGCGGCATCTTCTTCTCGACCACAATGTCCCGAGACAAAGAAAATGTCCATATCAACTGTTACTTCAAAATATTAATGTCTCTTAAATTAGCTATTTGACATCCAAATCATCCTTATCTTGCTGAAAGTGCATTTTTCGTTATGTCACTCTGATCATGACAGCCTCCTTCTCTTCTTCTATTTCTTGATTATCATTCCTTTTCTTATTCTTATTTTTTAACTAACATCCCAACAAACAAACAAGGTTAACCACTATCACAATTTTTAGATTCATAGATGAAATTTTTTATCAGTTTTTATACTTACAGTTTGCTAGCACGAAGCTTACCAACAGACTCACGAACAAAACTAATCCATCAAAAAAATTCTTATATGTGATTTGTGGTCCGTTGGTAATAATTTTATCGATGAATGTACTTATGGACAAAGCACGCCAAAAAACATTATTCGCTTCATTCAATCGGTATTTTCATTGTTAAATATAACATATCACCGATAAAAAAACTGTATGTCATTCAATCAGTGATTTTTTTTGTCCAACGGTATTTTCTTCGGGGAATTTGACATATAATCATCATACAATCCGTCTGTTATTTTATCAGTGAGTAAACAGTAGCAATGATATTTATAATAACTCTTTCCAACTCTCTAGAATATACTGACATAATAAGTTCTTCAGTAACCCCATCAATAATAATTTTAAAATATATTTTTTAAAAAAATCTATTAAACAAAATTAGAAAATAATTAAAAATTAAATAAATATAAAAC
This sequence comes from Populus nigra, assembly GCF_951802175.1. Lineage (NCBI taxonomy): Eukaryota > Viridiplantae > Streptophyta > Magnoliopsida > Malpighiales > Salicaceae > Populus > Populus nigra. The sequence continues at coordinate 35,560,170 of NC_084852.1, forward strand.
TCAAATATTTATTACAAATTTAAACATTTATAAGTTAAATACAATTAATCTATGTTCAAATACAACATTTATAAGTTGAAAATTTTATATCCTTGATACATCATATGTCAAAGCCCTAGATGACTATAATTTTTTCAACTCATCAATTAACAGACGAAGACAAATATCTATAGAAAAAAGCCTAACAGGGATAAATTTTAATTAATAGTGTTAGTGAAATATGAATACAATTTTACAAAATCTCAAACAAACTCTAACATGTACAAATCATACATTCATACAATAAATTTCTATGAAAAAAAAGCTATAAAACAAGTAATCACTCAAACAAAATACATATACTAAAAAAATATGCAATAAAAATTAACATTTTAAAATTGAGTTCAAATAAAAAATGAGTAGTATTGCTTACTTAAAGTGGAGAATCCTCAATAAAATTTGAATCAGAACATATATGCTGACAAACTGAGTATTGAGGTGGTCGAATTTGTAGTTGGAGATTGGAGGGGTCGCTCGTCAAGTCATAAATTAAATATTATAGATAGATTTTTCATCGGTAATTCTATTTGTAAAAATACATTTACTTCTTGGCTTTTTTTCATTTTTTTTTCACACTGTATCCCTTGATATATGCCAAAAAAAAATATTTTCTTCAATATTTATTGGTGGTAACTGCGATGACATATTTAGTCGAAAAAATTCACCGTAATTTATCAACAGAAATATTTCATAGGTGTATCTATTTATATTTTTCAATTTCGAGCATTGAACCTATAAGAAAGCTCAAATTTTATTTTGATTGAGAAACCAGATCATGTATACAAATTTCCTATTAGCTATCGAATATGCATTTTGAACGCAGACTATGATGGATATATAGCAAGCCGATCTCCTAGGATGCTAGTATTGTGACCATTCAAATAAATGCTTCCAATTTTCATCGGTCCCCGTTTCTGCAGACTGGTCCTGCAATTAACTACTAGAGGAGTCCAAAAACTTTGGTGATCAGTAATTTTCATGTGATATAATTTTCTGGGTGGGTTGGTTAGGTTGATCGGTAATACTTAATTAAAACTTTATTAATATGAATTGGTTGGATGATAAAAGAGAAAGCTTATTCAATTATTCACATGATGACATCAATCGTATAAAATTTTATTTAAGCTTTGCCTCCTTGTCCTTAAGCTCGTGTACAAACCCTTCTAATCTTGGATCTGAATAATTTAAGGATTAAATAAGTACGTATTTTTTAAATCATCTGGGAAAAAAAAAGTGATTTACGTACAATCTGGTTTGATAATATATTCACTGTAAAATAAAATAAAAATACATAAAGAAAAGTTTATCTAACAGTTTCTTCAATACAGACTGCATTGGAAATCAGAGATTTTGATGGGCTTGGAGTTTAAATAAATGTTTGAGATTGTAAACTTTCATGTTCATTCTTTCATGGCAGTAGCTCGACCAATATACGTTCAGTGTTGGTAAATACAAGTGTCCATTGTCATTCGTTAGTTACCAACATCTACCAAATCGCGAACCAACTTTGAACTTGGTTTTCTATGGTGCAGTTTAGCAATTTAAACCCTTTTTTTTTTTTTTTCCAATTCGAGGAAACTCTACTTCTCAGAAAGCGTATTTTGTGGGTCCAGGTAAATGAGTAAAACCCCGGTTGTCCCAGGCTCTTACAAGAGGTGCACGCCCTGACTCGAACTCGAGACCTGCTGTGTAGATCTCAACCCTTTACCACCACGCTACGCCCCTTGGGGACAAAATAAATAATGTTAACATAATATAAATTGTTAGAAAATAATATAAATTATATTTTAAAAATTTATTTAATCGTTTAAATTTTTAGATTAAGCTTATTTTTTAGCATGATATCAGAGCCTTAATGACTAAGTGATTACGAGTTCAAATCTCACAAATCTACCGTATAAACTTTCACTTGAAAGTATGAAAGTATGCAAGTTTCATATAGTATGAAAGTTTACGAGTTCAATATAGTATGAAAGTATGCAAGTTTTAATTCTAAAAAACGTTTACTTGAAAGAATGTGTTAAAAAATAATATAAATCATATCTACTAACTTCACTTAACAACTTAAACTTTTAAGTTGAAATGATTCTTTAGTATAAATAACGTTTCATAAAACATTACTTTTTTATATATATTTTTTAGATTGTTTTGATGTTCTAATATCAAAAATAACTTTTTAAAAAAATACTTTAAAAATATTTACTACCATACTCTTAAATACCCACAGATCTACCGTATAAACTTAAGATGTATCCAATCATGAATGCATTAGAAGACAATTTTAAAGAGCGAAGGAGACCCAGATGTTGAAACTGGTGTTTTACTAAACAAAGAAACGAGCTAGGTCCCCAGGAGCAGCTGAAGCAGCATAAGGGAAAGAGAGTTAAATTAGGAGAAGCTGACCTGGATTTGGATGATTCTCAAAGTCCATTTTCGTTGGCACAAGAAGCAATCAAAATGTTCGAAAATGGTCATCATCTGGTTTGTTTTGGCCATTCTTCAAGTGCGTGCCTGCAAACGCTGAAGGTTGGAGCCACAGCTGATTTTACAATCTTGCTTGTTCCCTGATGTAAAATCTAGCACTGCCTTTTTATGGCTGCCATTCTGATGAAACATTTTATGTGTTGAGATTTTCTTTCTTTACAATTTTGTTTTTGAATTTAAAGTATTTTGAAAATTTTAAAAAATGAATTAGAGATAAATGTATTGAAATAGTATTTTAATTTATAATTTAAAACTATATATATAAAAAATAATAATCAAACTAAATTTCAAAAAAATATGACACTTTTAGATTTTGCATGAAAAACTTCATTCAAGTTTATTAATTTTTGGTCATTATAGTTTCTATAACGCATGTATAGATACTCAATTTTATTTGTTTAACTTTGAGTTTCTGAGTTTTAAAGAGATAGCAAATTGCTAGGAAAAAAAAGAGAGATAGAAAACAATTTACCATTTTCTGACTATAAAAAAAAACTAATTTTGATATCAATAATAATGTCATTAAGGTTTTCTATAACTTTTATTTTTCTAGAAAAGATATATCAGAATTTAGGAAGATTTTTCATTCAATTTAATTTTAGGGGTTTTTTTACCACAAGTTTAAGGATTTTTTTTATATTAGGATGGGTTTAATGTAGTGTCTATAATGTTTATTAGATATTTTTAAATAAAAAAAATATTTAATAGATTTTAAGAGTCTAAAATCTTTTAAACTAACTTTTCAATTATTAGAGATACTCAAAATATACATTACATACGACATGTCATCCATTTATTTTTATTTTCAAAAACCAATAAGGTGGGTGCTCTGCGTCTAACCTCACAGGCCTATGCGTGTGGTCCTTTTTTATTAGCTAAGCACGCCTAGTTTATTTTTATAACCTTTAAGTCTTTTTTTTTCAATATTTTTTGTTTTCCTCTAACTTTTTTTTTATTAAAATCCATTATAATTAAAATAATATTCAAATTATTATTCAATTTCTCTATAGTTTTTAAAACTGTAGAGAAATATATTATTCTAACTAGCTTATTATTTATTGTTGTTTATGATACAAATACACACACACACACACACAAATATATATATATATATATATATATATATATATATATTTCTCATGAAAAACAATTTAAATTATAGATGAAAAAATATATTTTATTATACAAATTATTCTCTTTTTTATGTATTTTTTATTGGAATAAAACAAAACAAAAATTATTAACAACATAATTTTTTAATAAAGATAACGACAGCTAAAAAAAATGTTCTAAAAAACTTAAATAATTTGAAATAGGTATGAAAATAGTATCTCTTAAATATAAATTATATTAATTGTAAAAGAACTTGATGATATAGATATAGTTCGAGAAAATAACTTCATTTTTATCCAAAAAAATCTTTGTTTATGCATTTTTTATCTCTTTAATTTTAAGCTTTTAAATTTAGATTCTAAACTATATTTTTTAAAACGTTTCATCCGAGAGGAAAAGGAAAATCAACAAAAAAGAATTTGATGGTATAGAATGGAGTTGCTTGTAGTCAATTTTTGTATCGATTAGTTTATTTTTTCGAGAGGGTTACCATCGAAGAGTTTTGAAAATTTCTTCTTGCTTAGAAAAGTAGATGTAGACTTAATTTTTTTTTATCCGGTTTAATTTTTAGTTTTTTTTTCTGATTTATGAATGCTTTTAATTCAGGATCTTAACTTTAATGAAATGTCAACTATTTTTTTTTTTTAAATAGGATCAATGTTGTGTTGTTTATTCACTAAATAGGAAAGGAAAAAAAACTAATTTTAAAGGATGAAGCTTAACTAGTCAGGTTCTAAGTTTGTTTCCTAAAAATTATTAGATCGAGTTTTACAAGCCTCAAGGTCATTGAAGATTTACATGGTAATTAATTTTAGAACTTGTAAAATTAGTCAAGATACACACAAGTTAACCCAAATATCCATATTAAAAAAAAAAAAAACCAAGCATGTAAGCCTAGTGCTAGAACTTGATTCTATTGGGTCAAACGTGTTACCCATCCTTCTAGGTAGAAGTGGTTTGTCTCTTTTTATATTTACCTTTGTTTTTTTTCTTAATTATTATTACAATACACTATAAATAAAATAATAATTTTCAATTAAGTATCATTATATTATATTATGTCATGGATTTCAAATAGGATTAAGCTCTTTATTGTTATATTAACAATTATTTTGTTAATTATTATATATGAATCTAATAGATTTTGTTTTCAAATGTGATTATAAATATTCAATGAAAATTTTACATAATTTTATATTTATTATTTTCCCTCTTAATTTCATACAAAATGTTAGAGAAATGATCTTTACTATTTTTTTATTAAAGCTTATATTTAAGATCATAATAAGTTTTTTATTTAAAAAATAACATTTCTAATAAAAACAAATTTGCCTTAAAACAAAAAAAATTCACTAATATAAAAAAAAATCTGGATTAAAGAGATATATTTTTTACTTATTTCAAATTATTAATATTCTTACAAGAATTTATTTCAATTGCCTATGCTTTTTATTAAAAAACATGCTATTAATAGAAACTCATGTTTTAGTAAAAAGAAAAAACAAAATGCATGAATAAAAGAAAAATAATTCTTCTAGTAAAATATATACTTTTCTCTGTCTTTTTATAAATATTTATTTTGACGGTAAAAAAACTAAATAAAAATAAATTTGAAAAACTACCTCCAATTTCTCTAGTAAAATCATATGACAGTTCATAAATAATTATTTTGACGGTAAAAAAAACTAAATAAAAATAAATTTGAAAAACTACCTCCAACTTGGATAAATAATCAGTACCACGCTAGTAAGAAAAGAAAACCCAATGATTAATCCACCTTCTCACGCTCCTTTTTGATTTTCTTCGTTCCTTCCCCAATTTCTCTCTTTTGAAAAGAAAAGAACAAACCAAAAACTCTCTCTCTTGCTCTCTAGAACCCAAGCCCAGATGGACACGGACGTGACGATGGTTACGGCAGGCGAGGCAAGTTCGTCTTGCTCAAGGAAACCGAAGCGATTCGAAATCAAGAAGTGGAATGCTGTCGCTCTTTGGGCTTGGGGTCTGTCTCTTTGATTATACCTCCTTTCTTTATTTTAATTATTTTCTTCATGTTTTTGTGTTAATTATTTGATGGGTTTGCAGATATTGTTGTGGATAACTGCGCTATTTGTAGGAATCATATCATGGATCTTTGTATGTCCCTTGCTTTCTCTCTTTCAAGATTTCCAGGGTTTTCGTTTTTCCACTTATTTATTTATCTATGTATGTATTTTTGTGTAGGCATTGAGTGTCAAGCAAATCAAGCGAGTGCTACAAGCGAGGAGTGCACTGTTGCCTGGGGTATGTGTTCTTCTTTCTTGAATTTAGGGTTTTCTCATGGATTGGTAATTTGTATTCTCCTTCTTTGTTTTGAGCTTGGTTTCATGGCTGCATGTACTGAGCTTGGTGTACCTTTTTGTGACTTAATTATTTGCATCGAACACGGATTTAATGTGACGGGGGCTTTATAATTGTTGGTGACAGTGTTTGTTAGATTAGTGTGGCAGACTTTTTCGTGCTTGGTATGGTTTTAATTATTTATGTGGTTCTCTTTGTATCTTCTTTGAAGAGATTTAGAAATCAAAGGGCGAATATGTCCAATACCTACTAGGAGTTTGCTATGGTTGTGTGCTTGGATAGTTACCTGAAAGTCCCAAACCTAAGGATGTCTGCCGATAGGTGTTGATGACTACCATTATGTCTGTTTCAAGGAGTTGGTCTTTTTGTGAGTTTGATGTTTGGAGAATTCATTCTCTTAACTACTAGACTTCAGTTACAAGATATTTTCACCCTGAATATCAAGCTACCGACTTAGAACATTCTCTTATGCTAATTATCCCGGTTGCGGCAGTTGTCTTAGGCCTTTCATTATTTTTAGATTCTCCCTGGATATAGCATGCATTGATTGGTAGTCTGCTCTTGGGAATAGGTTGTTAATTTGAGCACCTCAAACTGTAACCATTTTGGTTTATATCTAACTAAAATATAACCATTTATATTTTAGGGGTGTTAAATAAGGTAATTATATAGTATTAGTAGTACCTGATATGCCAACTATTACAACAATTATGCCCCTGTGGCCGAATTTTGTTTTTGGTACATTCATAAGCAATTCCTTTTGTGGGAATGTGTGCCATGTCTGGCATGCTCTTGCTATTTGATATTAACCTGATTGAGGTCACTGCCTTCAATTTCTTACATGGCACTTTAGGAGAAAAGAGAAATCTCTTGGCCTTATATTCTGCTTCTTTTTCTTTCTTTCTTTTTTTGTGGCTGACACCAATTATAGCATGTATGAATTTGCAAAATTCATGGTATAGTTTTTGGAAATCCACAAGAATGGTGGGGGTCAAAAGGGAGATCTTGATTTTGTTTAATTTTAGCTCTCAAAGATATGGGTTAGAAATGGTAGGTTTAGATGCTGGTTCTCCAGCCAACCCCTCTTTCTCTTTATTATATATATATATATGATCTATTGATTCTGCCCATTAATCTTGCTGAATTTAAACCATGGTTCCTTTGGTAATTTCTTATCACATCTAGATTTGTTACATGCATACAAGCATGACACTTGATCTAGGGCTATTTGTATTGATTGCTAACCGTAACAAATTTCTATCTGTATTGGTTTATTCATGTTTCTGTTGGTGGATGTGAAGGTTCAATAGTCTTGCTTATGTGATCAATTTGGATGTACTGCTTTAGTTTGTCCTGTAGGTTTGTGTTTTATTTGCTGTCAATTTCCTTAGACGTGCTAAGAGACTTGGTTTGTGCTACCACAGGTGTGTGCAATCATGCCTTCCACTTCCACTGTATCAGCCGATGGCTCAAAACCCGCCAAGTGTGCCCTCTTGGTATGCTGTAGTGAATGCATAATTTTTTTTTTTTAATTTCATCTATCAAACTCCTCAGCAGCACTTATTTGGCCATTTAACGCTTGCAGATAATAGCGAGTGGGAGTTCCAGAAGTATGGCCACTAAAATTGATGGAGCGAGCAGAACAGCTGGATGGGCTTCTTTGAGGCCAGCACTTGGAAGTAAAAGAACCTGTAGACAGAGATGTCTTTAATGACTTGACATTATGTTAGATTATTATAAGTAGCATATCGGAACAGTATTAATATTTGTATTCTGAAGTTTTTCCAGTTAGACCCAGTTTATGTTATGAGATGTTGTGCAGTTTGCTCTACTGTTTGTGTGCTCAAATTCATGTGACGATCAGATTTGTAGTTGTGCAGTCTCGGAGTGGAGATTTGTTTTCTCCAAATGCCAAAACCCAAAGTCAAATTGTTTTGACTGCAGACTGGTTTTATATAGAGGTCCTGTCTGACAGCTCCTTGTTCATAGCCTTGCGAGTAGCAAAAAAACAAACAATTGACCTGGTTAATTGTTAGTTTCTATGGCGTCGAAGCAGGTTCGAAGTGATCAATATGTGAATCACCTAGAGAAGCATTTAAGGCAGATCAAATGGTCACAAATTAGTAGTCTGGTTTCTATGGCTTGTATTTTACCTGCTGAGTGCAAGCGGAGTTGTGAAGATGAGGTGCTCATAAACAATTACCAAATTCCAACTGTAGTAAACATGAGGTGTTCATAAAATGCAGTATTAAGGCAGACGTATCAGCTAGACATGGGGAAAAAAAAGGTAAAAATGAGACGACGCCTGAGAGATTCGAACTCTCGCGGGGAAACCCCATGTACTTAGCAGGCACACGCCTTAACCACTCGGCCAAAGCGTCGTTGATGCTATCCACTTCTAGTTTACGTTTATTATTACTTTCTCATTCACTAAGAGTCGAGTCAAATCCACTAGCCTTCTCGTTTCCATATCGTAAATCGTATGGTACTGCTAATGCTCTATATCCCCACTTGAATTGGCTAGCTGCTCATTCAACAATTTTTGAGAAAAAAAGGCTCGACTGGTTCCTTGTGCATTTTGATGTGCGTAATTTTCCCCGTAGGGTGTAGACAGACCATGGAGGTGCATTTGAATGATCAGCCTGTATCAAAGCTATAGATCTTAGCTTGTCATCCATCAAAATAAACAAATAAATAAAGTCAAGCCAGTGGCTATGTGTTTGCGTGTGTGTTTGTCATCACCTGGTGACTTTGGATGCAGGCATTTTCCCACAAAATCATGGAGATGGAGATGCCTGCGTGTATGAATGGTTGACAATCTTCAACAGCTTAAAACAGGCACAAGTTGCTCCTCATTCACTCTCTTTTCTGGGTTAAAACTCTTGATCATTACAATTGCAGAATTAATTAAGCATTATTTGATCTAATTCACTGTGGAAAGTATCGTTACGTTACATTCCACAAAATCTCCAGATTGAAATCTTGGTAAAATGAAAACTTAAATCATGATCACATAATTTGTACATGAGGCAGACGATGCCCCAAGTTTGAATCTATTCCAAATAACTTCTCCCGTGTCCAGTTCTTAAATGGAATCCCGGGATGATCCTTGACGCCACTTGACAGCAATTGGACCTCTTACTCCATGAATTCCATCGCTCCACTCGATTGATCCAAATGTTGATGGGATAATGGTAGGCCAATCCAAGCTAACACTGGAGAAGGTAATCTCATAGGACAAGGTCTTATTCTCTGCACTGAACACAAGCTTACTTGGTGATACCTTGATGTCAACATTTGCCGGAGAATTCACTTTAACCTCATAAACTGCATCAAGAGAACTCCCAACATTTTTCACCACTCTCTTGTAAGTAACCACATCACTAGTAGACTGGAAAACAACAGAGAATGATGGATAGTTGAGATTGCCTGGACTGCCCACTTTTCCACTGCATATGTCCGAACTAGGAGGCTCTCTGACGAACACGGCAATTCGATTAGAATCATACCCGATTGCACAAAGGAATGAAATATAGTCACTTGTGTCCATATCATACACCAGTCCGGGATCAAGAGCACTATTGGGATCAACATGTCCAGCTCCATGAATGAAGGGTGTTGATTCTTCACCACTAGCAAGATCCTTGATATTCTTGCCAGAATTGTCTAAATTATAAGCAGTGGTCACTAAAGCAGATTTTATAGCAGCTGGGGACCATTCTGGGTATGCTTTTCGAAGCAAAGCAGCAATTCCACTAACATGAGGACAAGACATTGAGGTACCTGATATTATGTTGAACTCGACCCTTCTAGGATCAAGTTCCAAATCTGTTGGTCCAACGAATCCAGTCCAACCAGCCAAGATGTTAACACCAGGAGCAATAACATCTGGCTTCAGAATCTCCGGTGTCAAATAATTTGGACCACGACTTGAAAAGGCAGCAACCTTAGGAGCTGCAGGTGAAGTCCCAATTATTGTTCCACGGAACAGAATTGTTGCAGTAGGAGACTGGTCCGATTTGATATATTGTCTAATCTTATTGGCAGCAATTTCACCAACCTCAGTAGCCGGCAGAAGATGAGAATCAGCAATCAGCTCCTCACCACTATCTGCTGTGTTTGCCAAGATCATTCCAAGCCCACCAGCAAGCTTCACTGCAGCTCCTTTCTCCACTCTTGCATTCCCTCCGCGATCGCATACCACAATCTTCCCTTGAACTTTTGATGGACTTACACTCCCCATATAGCAATACCTGCTCCCAACGTCACCAGCATACACCAAAGGAAGCTTGTAATCAACAAGTGGGTCACCAGAGTAGAGTGAGACCCCACTAAAAACCCATCCATTGCCCAGGACTACATCGGCCGGAAACTCTCTATCAATTGTTGAAGCACCAACAGTAAGAATCCATGGAGCAATATTAACAGCAGTGTATGGACCTGGTCCTGCATTCCCAGCAGAGCAAGACACAACAATTCCATGCTGTGATGCACCGAAAGCCCCAATCGCAATCGAATCATGATCATATTGAGGAGCATGACCAGTAGCACCAACAGATAAAGAAATCACATGGACTCCATCATAGATAGCCTGATCCATCGCAGCAAGAATATCAGAGTCATAACAACCTGAACTCCAACAAATCTTGTAAGCAGCAATTCTGGCTTTTGAGGCCATACCACGAGCTTCTCCTGTTGCATACTGGAAAAGGCTCGCGTTATGAGCTAAAGATCCAGCTGCAGTTGTTGCTGTGTGGGTGCCATGACCTTCAGTATCTCTTGGAGATGCAGATTCTTTTGATTCATCAATAGGGCTCCCTTTCTGAGTTATATAGCCTTGATGAAAAGCTCTGGCGCCAATAAGTTTCTTGTTGCAAGAAGAGGCTGGAAAGTCAGGTCCTGTCTCGCAGATCCCTTTCCAATTGGCAGGAACATCAGACAGACCGGAATCCGATAAACTCTTATGTTCAGGCCATATTCCAGTGTCAAGAACTCCAATAATCACACCATCACCATAACCAGAATTTTGCCAAAGGCGAGAACTTTCTGATAGGCCTAAGAAAGAAGGGGTGTGCGTGGTGTGAAGCTGGCGAATTTGATCAGGAATGACTGAAAGAATGCCCGGCACAAGGCGGAGCTTTGCCAGTTGGGTGGGTGTGAGGTGGGCTGAGAAGCCGTGGATGGCATGGTTGTAGTTGTAGAGGATCTTGGCAGGTTGAGGTGAAGGAGGGAGGGATTGAATGATAGAGGTGTACCAATCATGGTGAGAAGAGAAAAGGGAGGGCTTGTGGGATTTCGAGACGTGGATGATGAAGGTTTGTGGATGGTCCGATGATGATGATGATGATGGTTGGTTCAAGAGGAAGAGGAGGAGGAAGTGAAGGAAGGAGACGGGGGAAATGGCCATGAAGTTTTTTCTGATCCCTGGGAAATCGTCGTCGTCGTCGGAGGTGGTTGGAGATTATGGTCTCTTTATTGGGAAAAGGAGCATAGCGAGCCAAAGAGACTTCAATTGGGACCACATGTGTTCCATCCAGCCAATGGCAAAGTTTAGTTGATATTTTTATTATAGAAATGTTTTATCTGAATCATTATTGCATTCGCGGCTATGTTCAAAATTCAAATACAAATTATTTTTCTTTTGTAATGGTAATGACAAAGATGTATAGGATTTATGTTTTCTTCTTCTGGTTTAACAGTGTTTTTTAAAAAATTTAAAATTTATTTATTTGCTTTAAATTTATTTTTATATATTTTTATATTATTTTAATATGTTGATGTTAAAAATAAAAAATTACAAATAATCACATGACTACACTAACTGAGGTTTACACTAATATAGTTTAGAAACATACTAAATCAAAATCATAGTACATGGACATACTGCCATAAATCAATATAATAGAAGAAGAATTTGAAACTTCAACTCTTTTTTTCCCTACTTATATTTCTAATATTTTGAATGGAGTGAGAAAAAAAATCAAAAAACTAATTAAATTGAAAAAATTAGAAAAAAAACAACAGAAAAAAAAACAAACCGTGAAAAAAAACCGAATAAAATTTTAAAAAAACAGACCGGTTCGGTTCGGTTTTGGTTTTATAAGCCTGAAACTGAAAAAATTAAACCGAACTCAGACCGAAAAAACTGAGCCAAACCAGAAAAACCGAGTCAAATCGAAAAAACAAGCAAAATCGATTGGAACTGGTTTTTGTCCTAAAAAACCGAACCGAACTGAAACCGGTTGATTTGAACTAATTTTGATTTTTTAAAAACCAGTTTGGTTACTTATTTTTTATAAAAACTAAACCAAATCTAAAATAATCACTCCTAACTTTTGATTTTAACTTTGAAAGTATCTCTAAGTTTTCATCTAACTTATTTAGTTTCTTAATGAAAGTCTTGAAGTTATTATGTCATTAATAGTAATTTCATTTCAAACAATACATCACATCATTTCATTATGAAGCAATTGAAAGATTTTACTTTCAACACAACACTCAAAGCACAAAACAATAATTACAATATAGCACAATGGAAGCCAAACAATCTATGTATCCAAAATAATATATTTCATAAAAAAAGATAATTTGTTTTACTACTTCTTCTTTTTTAAATCCAAACCTTAGATGATAACATGTATTAAAATTTCCCAATGCAAAACAAAAATTTTATAGAATTTGGATAGAGATTGCCTATTCCACTATTGTTTCTTGAAAAACAATTCTAAAAAAAAAATTAAAAAATTTTCAACACTAGTTATAGCTTGTCAACTCAATATGGATGAGTTGGAAACCCACCATAACTTGAAAAGATTTAAATATTTTACTAGTTTAATAACATATAAACAAATATAATATTTAAAGGTTATATCTTTTTGGACAAAATGGGGAAAGCATTTATGTTATGTGGTATTTGAGTATAAGATTTTGTGTAAATAAGGGGTAAGTTTAGAATATCAATTAGTAAATACTAATTTTATTACTCTCTCTACTGATAGAATTTTAAGTTAATTTCAAATATAATAAAAGAATGTGTTAATGTTGTGGATATTTTTTCAATTATCATGATTTTTTAACTAAAAATATTCAAAAATGCTTTTTTCTTTCTTTCAATTTTGATGTTTTTATTTATATTATCTTGGAGGCTAATTTTTTTACCAAGAACAAATAAAATTTTATTTTTATATATAAATACATAATGAAAATATAATTTATTTATATAAAATATAAAAGGAAAAATTATAGATAAATTAAAAGAATCTCTTTGAAAGATTATTAAATTAAAAAATAATTAAAAAAATAAATACTAATTAAAACAGTTCCCTGTAAAATTAAGAAAATTAAAGGCTAGGGTATTATTTATTTGTTGAAGCAGAATCATAAAAAAAAAGGGATGTTTTCATTATTATCTCGTCGATGCATTAAAAAATTGTAAGAATAATACATCGAATTTTTGTTTGGAGTATGTTTTCAATGTAATTATGTCAACAATAAAAACAATTACTAGAAAAGCAAAAAAAATGGTCGATAATGTTATTAAGAAACTATCATATTAATATTAAAAATCATAATTTTTAAATATAATATTTTTTAATTTCAAATCCTTAAAAGAAAAAAAAATTGACTAAAAAAAAAAATCAAGAAGTTGGGTTTAAATGGTCAATGTCTGATCCATTAATAAAAAAAAAACCTCGTGTGTAGGCCTGCAAATCTAGAACCACGCACCCAAGCTTTCAAAGCTAGGACCGTGTGTTGAGGTTCTTTTTATTTTTTTTATTTGATTAAAAGAACTTCTCTCATCCACTCTTTTTTATTTTAAAAAAATTAATGTTAATAATGCGTTGTTTACTTACCTAGTTTATAGCCACGGGAGAGAGTACTTAAAATTAGGTTAAGGTTTTTTGGAACAAAAAAATAAATTTCCAACATATTTCATCTAAAGACATGTAATAAACACCCTTGTAATATTCATAAAACAATTTATCAACTTTTAACAGCTAGAAATTAGTCTAATAATACATAACCAAATTGGATAAAAAGATCTTTTTCACCTCCTATTTATGTTTTCTAGCAAGTTGAAGGCCTCTAAAAGCACATTCATTGAATTGCTCTAAAGAAAAGGACCCTTGATACAAAAATGTTTTATTTTGGAGGTCTGAAAGTAATTAATCAAAAACTTTCTCTCTTTTATTTTTTTTGACAAATCTTTTCTTCTCTCTCAAACTTCAAGACTAGAAAAATGAAAAAAAAAAACATTTAGATAAAAACAAAAATCATCAATAATTCAGGATTGATCATGAATTTTCTCTATATTTTAAATTGTGATAGTCTCCTTTTTAACTTTGTTTTTTACTACAATTTGAAACTCTTCCAGGTGAAATTAGGGTGCAAAAAGGATCAAATTAAAAATAATTAAAAGTATGAGAATAAAATTTTAAAAAAAATTCATTGTTAATATGAATAGTTAAGCACCGTAAATAATAATAATAATAGAAAAAAACCTAGTTATTTTAGTATTTTGGTTAATGAATGTTGGTTACATCATATTAGATATGAGTAAAACAATCAAGATGATCCATTCAATATTTGGGGATATCAACATTATAGCTAAATTTTAATCAGCCTTACTAACAAGTTTACCTTCCGTTTGGATACCATGAAAAGGATCAAAGAATCAAAGTTTGAAGACAATTTGTATACTAATTAAATGAACACATAAGAACATAGACCTGATTAGTACGTGGAAGCCATCAAGGGGACAAGAAGAGGAGCCTTCCCATATAATATGTATCCTTTGGAAGGATCCTACAAAAAATCCAATCAACTAGCCAAAATTACTAAACATGCTAAGACGCATAGGCATTTTACGGTAAATTTTTTTAACATCCTCTATTTTTTTTTTAATTTTTTAATCCTCAATTTCTTTTTTAATTGCAATTTTTTAGGGGCTAGAGTAATGACGAATTTATGATAAATTGTTAAGGATAAACTATTAAAACACAAGGGATAAAAGTGTATAACATGGAGAGAATGCATGGTCAATCTAAAATTCTTGAAATTTTTAGTCCTCACTCTTTTTTTCCTCTCTATAATCCCTTTATTTTTTATAATTTTAATTTTAGTTTAAAATTTTATTTTCTTGCATTTCACTCAACGCGTTAGATAGAGAAAAAAGAAAGTTAACTGAAAATAGAAAGGAGTGAGTAAAACATAAACTTGTCGTTATTACTGTTAATGAGTTTTATTCAACGAAAAGAATTTGATGATGGTGATTTTTGTTTCTCAACATACATGAAAAAAGAGGTCAAGTTTTTTTTTATTATTGATTTTTATTTTTAGGTATTTTGAAGTCGTTTAGAGAGGCTTTTATGATGTTTTAAAGGTGAAAATAGCTTAAAAAAATGAATTATTAACCCAAAAAAATCATTTTCTTGATTTTTCAACTACCACCGGTGGTCACAATCTTAGCTTCAGTAAGTGATGCATCCTTTGTTTTTTTCTTTAAGAAAAATGACATGTCATCTATTTCTTTAGAAAAATAAAAATAAAATTGAAATGACCCCAATGTGTACCCCTAGGCTTTTTTTTAATGGTCAGATACACTAGGCCAATCAGGTTAGGCTCGCATGCTCGTGTCTGTTTTTTTTTTATATTGATTTTTTTTTAATTTTTTATATGGTTTTCAAGTTTTTAATTTTATATTTTATTTCTTTAAAAAAAAATTTACTTTTGGTTATTCGAAAGGCATTTTCATTAAAAAAAGAATGAAAATTTGAATATATAAGGATGAAGAAGTTTATTAAAAAAAAATAAATTATTTCATTAGATATTTTAATTGCTAATTAAGAAATATTTTTTGTTTTTCTAAAAAAAAATTCTATAACAAAATACACAACCTAATATATATGTGCAACCAAATTAATAATTAAAGATATATTTAAATTGTTAAAATATAATTATTTTTTCAAAAATAATGTTAGAATATAGTAATCACCACGTGAAATGTACAAGTAAAAAACCGATTAAAGTATCATTTAATTAATTTTTATAATACAACTAATAATTAAATAGTTCCAAGAAACTATAAAAACTAAACTATAGACAACTCTTAAATCCATATTAATTTTTTTTTAAAATCATATATTAACCTCTAGTTTTAATGTTTTAAAAAAACCATTTTTTTTTTTTACATTTAAAAATATTTTGATCGTAGCGCAAAGAGTCACCTATTCTTATCCAAACTCACTAGGCAGCAACTAGAATCTTTGCCCATGCAGCCCCAACCAATCCCGTATCTTTTATCTCATCCAAGACCATCATATCTTCAAACGAACCTATGCCCCATGCGCAATAAAATCATTTCATCCTCGGAAGCTGCGTCATTTGTCGAGAAGGAAGGCAAAATATGCTAAGCATCAGAAGCGATTCAAAGCCAAAATACTCTTGGAACTCTACATAAGAGAAGACATCATTGAACTGTCTATGATAACAGTCCTGTGATTCATAAGAAAATATCATACATCAATCCTGGCTCCTGGCATTGCGATTTACTTCTCTACATTTGCTCATTCTCGCCCAGAAGCCTAGAACAGGAAACAACACCTAGAAAAAAAAAATTACTTGACCAATACAGCAGTGAAAGCACTTGAGCATAAACACCACATGAAGGTAACCTCTTGGCATGACAATAGTTCTTTTACCATGTGAAAGTTTGAGCCCCCTGAAAGGGAGGTCATTCAAAATTTGACAGCAAGTGTTACTAGAATATACAGGCGCTATGATAGAGTTGTCAAATTGCATTTTACAAGTAGAATGTCATGACAATAAAAGTCTGACTCTAGCATTTCTGAAAGATAGCAGCTGGTCAACTAGCTGCGTATACCATGGCAGCGGTCACCCTTGCTGAGAGAAAAATTACATAGAGGGTTATAAGGCCCACCCCTAACATCTTGCTAGGACGCATGTCGTTCCTAGGTAAAACAACAAGTGCCCATAGTAATCCAGATATGAGAAATCCCATTGTGTAAAACAAGCTACTGTCTTGAGGAACAATGTATATACCAGTGCTCTGTGACCAGGCTCCAAGCAGCATTGAGATACCTAAGCCAACAAGAGTATTGAACATAGGACCTGCATAGCATCCGGACATTGCAATCTGTGCACTGTCACCACCATTCATCGCCAATGCAACATTTGACACTAAATCACCCATCGAGTTGCCCCATGCTAACACAGTTAATCCGAGGATTGATGGATTAATTCCGAGGACTATCCCAAATGCAACTAACAAAGCAACAAGCTCATTAGCTATTATGTAGAACCACACGATGCTCATAAAAAATCCCCCAAGAACCCAGGCAAGCAAGAACCTCTGAGGTGGATGATTGGAGTTTGCATGCTGATATGCAAGAACACCAAGCGTGCAACCAACCACAGTGCCTATAAAATAAACTAGAATTCTGCTTTGAGGACCCACATCATCTTGGCTATTCCACAAAAATGCCAGTAAAAGAGGAGCCAAGGCAGCACTGGCTACAGCATATGGCTTTGACCATGTTTCATCATCAACTAATGGGATTGTTAACCGTCTGGGAACTGTCAATGGCAACTCCATCAGTGACAACAAACTTGAACATGAGAATGAAGAGCTACTGATTCCCCTGCCCTCATCAGTCCAGCCCCATGGAGGCCTTTCTTGATCCAGCAAACTGATTTTTGACGAATGATTGGAATATATGGCCACATTTGAAGCCCACATCCACGATGGCAGGGAAGAAGGTAGATGGGGCACATCACTGTCAGTCTCAAGGTCAAGCAGAGAACTATAAATGTTTGCATCCTCTTCACTGCTTGTTTGGGAAAATATACTTCCTCGCACGGGAATCAATGGTGTAACAGCATCCAATTTCAACCTCCCTGCATGTTTCCTCAACATCTCATTAGCAACCACGGAAAATGCATAAACCACATAAATCAAGACAAAACCAATTGCTGCCCCGACACTCACCTCACCAACCATCAAAATTATCAACAATGCCATGAGTGTAAAAAGGAAGAAACAGATATCTCTAATGAAGCATCTCCTGTCAATCTTAACTTCCCTATCCGCAACACATAATGATACAGCCCCAGCAACAATGCAAGTAACAAACACTGCACCACCCAACACGCTATTAAGACCCACATCACCTGCATCCTTTCCAACGAAGGCAGCAATACTTGCAAACACATCTGGAGCTCCATTCCCAAGTGGAAGGAGTGCTACACCAGCAACAGTAGGAGGCAACTTCAAAAGATTCGATAACTTTTCCAATGAACAACAAAAGTAATCAGCAGCTGTATTCCCCAACAAATAAAACAAAGCAGCAAGCCAAATACCCAACACCACATAACCCAACACTCTAAAATCACCACAATCACAATACAAAAACTTGATGTAATCAAAGAACCCACCCGATGAACACACCGGGTTAGCTTTCAAGTACTCGCACTCATTAGCATAACCATTATGATCAATCAAGCCATTACATAAAGCCGGGTTCTTTAAGCTCAAATCATTTTGATCACCAGTCACATTAACCAAACTCGATGAATTAGCATTGATCTCAATGATTTGTCTATGAATTATCGCATTACCCCTCGACCCATCACCAAAATCACCTCTTTGAATAGAATTTTGACCAATATAAGGATTTGTAAGTATATCTACCCGGTTGTAAAACAAAAACAATAGGATCACGGTACAGAATCCATTGAAAACCCCTTTCAATTTGGGGTTTTTTGAACTATAAAAGCTATTAAAACCTATCATTTTAATCCTAAAAAACAATGAAATAAACAAAAGAATAAAAACCCAGATGGAGAATCCAGACCTAGGGTTTTATTGTCATGTTTTGGGAAACGAAACCCTAGTTCTCAAGCAAAGTTAAGAACTTTGCCTAGAAAGAGAGCCTGTATAGAAATTAAAGGGAAATTTTGAAGACTTACCAATGAATTTGAAAAGGTGTGGGAAAAGTTGTTCAAAAAAACAAAAGATTAGGATTAAAGAATGGTAGCGTTGCTGAAGGAAGCAGGGAGAGGGAGCGAAATGATAAGAAATTTTGGGTTTGGGTTTTTTTGGTTGATCTTTCGTCGTCTGTTTGTTTCAGACAGACCTAAACGAGGATATTTCACACGTTTTAGTTTACCTTTGTTTTGATTTTCCAAGAACAATAATTTGGACTTTGTTTTGATTTTTCGACAACAATAATTTGGAGTTCGCCTAATTAGTAACATTTGAGATTATTGTTATTTAAAATATTTTTTTATTTAAAAATATATTAAAATAATATATTTTTTAATTTTTTTTAATAATATCGTATCACAATAATTAAAAACTATTAGAAAGTAAAAAAAAAATTAATTTTTTTAAAAATAAAAAAAATAAAAAACAAATATATCAAACTTTGCCCAAAAGGACAGGATAATTACATTGCAATTACATTACAATTACAAAAAGTCAAAACTAAGCAAATTAAAACTGCAATGCTCTAGGTTCGTGGTCCTTCAGTTTTACAATTTGTACAATATGGTCTTTTACATATTCGATCCCTATAATTTTTTATATTTATGTTTGAATCACAAACTTTATTTTATTATATTCTAGTCTTTAAATATTGAGATATGAGAGAGAAACTTGTTGAAAAAGGTTTTGGATAATTATATTTTGATAAAAAAAATTAATTTTAATGTTAATATGTTCATTTTGAAGAAAGAAGTTTAATGAAGATAGTTTTTCATTTTAATTATACTGAAAAGGGTAGAATGGTTTTATGCAAAACTCTCTTGATTTGACTTTTGACTTTTTTTTAACCAATTAAAAGATATTTTTGGATTGAAAATAAGTTATTTTTTACTTCTACAATGTTTTTAGATGAAAACCGTTGAAATTTAGGTTTTTAAGACTCAAATTGCTTAAATTCTAATTTTCAAACATTGAAGATAACTGAAATGTATCACAAAGAGCGACATGTTGTCTATTTAAATGGATAACGTGTCGTCTTATTTGTTTAAAAATAACAGCTCAGGTTGCTAATACACGTTGTTAACCTTTATATATATATATATATAAAAGGTGCATGGGCATGACCTTCCATGTCTAGATGTGTCTAGATTTTTTTTTTATTAATGTAGATATTCGGGTTAATTTGTGCGTATCTCGATTAATTTCATGAATTTTAAAATTAACAATCATGTAAGTTTTCAGTGGTTTTAAGATTTGTGGGACTCAAACTGGTGACCTCTATAGAACAGATCTAGGACCTAGACTTTTTTAATAGGTTAAATGTTCAGCGTTTGATTTCTTTTTAGGCTCTATGTGTATTTGTATTTAATTGTTTTTTTTTTAATTTTACAATGAAATTCCTTTTTAAATAAAATTCTTAAAATAATATATGTTAAATCATCTTTATTATAAATGTTTTCAAATTAGTTTAGAGGTTTTTATACTAATATTAATAATTATATGTGAAAATAATGTGCAAGTTTCTTTTTAAAAATATTACTAACAAATATGAGAATAATTTTCTTATAAATTATTTATATAATTTCTCAGTTTAACTATTCTTTTATCTTTTCATATAGTCACATAAAAATAAACAAACTTTAATTATTTTTTTTTGAAAATTGTTTTGTTTGAAAAACTATGTTTTTTTTAATAAATAATACATGCTTTTATCAAAATAAAAAGAGAATAAATCAACAATGAAAAGAGAGCTTTAACTAAAAAAACAATTTTTTTATACTGAATTTGAACCATCTAAATTTTTATAATTACTTATTTAACTGCTTTAATTTTTTATCCAAATAATCATTTTTTACGCTTCGATGTGCTGTATACTTTTAACATCTATTTTTATTTCATTTTATAGTTATTAAAAAAAACATTTCTAAGAAATCAGATGATAAAAATTCTTGAGTAAAAAATGTATTATTTTAGTCAACATTCTACATGGCTAATCCGTTGATTTAATTAAATTAAAACTAGAGGATGTGTGGTCTTTTATAATGGTAGACGATTAAATTTGTATCTTATAAAAAACGGTCCCGTATCAATTTAATTAAGGATCATAAAATTGAAATATCAAGCATCTAGTTATCCTTTTTAAAATCACTCACCTGTGCTTGTTACCATCAAACATTTTTTTGGATAATTATCTTATCTTAAGAATAACAAATATATATATTCTCAAACGGATCCGAATACATACATACACTTGAAATATATATATATATATATATATATATATATATATATATTATTTTATCTTTCATTAAATAATTTATAAATATTTTAATTTTTTTAAATATATCACATATGAACAAAACAAAAACATAACAATAGGCCGCTCATGCTAATGTTGCTATGCTTAAAAGAGACAAATCAAAGTATAAATTTAATGGAATTATTAGAGATAGAACTTAATTGATCAGATTTTAAATTTATACCTTAAAGATTATCAGTTTAAATCTGATAAATTTCAAGATCACTAGATATTTACACAATCGTTAACTTCAAAACTTATAAAATTAGTTGGGATACGCGCAAATTCATCCGAATATTTATATCAATAAAAAAAAATTGAAACATAAATTTAACGAAGAGTGATCATAAGAAAAGAATGGAATTAGATTTGAGCATCCTGCTAAGCACCAAAAATCATCCCCCACAGAAAGAAATTGATAGTCACACTCACAGCTGGCCGAGCGAGCAACATTACCTCGCCGATTTCCCTTCTTCAAAATCTGATGTGTGTGTGTATTAGAGGGGATAGGGAGGAGGCACATCAGATGACGGGATGCCATAATCGTTTGTTTCCTTCAATAATCATAAATGGACAAATCATCAACCTCATCCAAACACACTAAACCCTCACGTCTCTCTCTCTCCCTTTTTTGTTTTTTTATTGAAGTAATATATATATATATATATATATATATATATATATATATGG
The DNA here is from genome assembly GCF_951802175.1 of Populus nigra. Taxonomy (NCBI): domain Eukaryota; kingdom Viridiplantae; phylum Streptophyta; class Magnoliopsida; order Malpighiales; family Salicaceae; genus Populus; species Populus nigra. Next base: position 35,582,135 of record NC_084852.1, read on the forward strand.
AGGCACGGACACTCTCTCCACGCTCCTCTTCCGTCTGTCTCCGTTCAATACCCAATCAATCAAAACTATCAACTCATTTCATACCCCGTTAGCACGTTACGCTCTCTCTTCTAGTCTCCTTACTTTGCAGAGTTTCTCTTCTCATTCCAGAAAACAACGACGACGACAAATCAAAGTTTGTATTTTTTTTTGTTTTGATCCTTCATTCTCACACACACATGCATCACCCCTACTGGGTTTTTTTTTTTGGTTCGGGAAGCCAATAAAATGAGAGGATCGCAAGTGAAGATTGAATAGAAATAAAAACTGGGTTCTCTTTAATTTGTATTAGTATTTTTGTTTCCCTTCTCCCTTTTTTGTGTTTTAGGCATGGTTGTATTCTTCTTAGAGACTTTGATTTCACAGTGAATGAAAATATGTGAACTTCTTGTTATTTCTACATGTGCTCTTATTTTCTATTATATTTTTGGTTTCTAAGAAATTATTGCTCAAAGCTTATAATTTTCTCGTTTTTGGAACCCTGATTTTTTTTCCAGCTCGGTGTTTGGTTACTGAGAAAGTTTAGAAATCTAAAGGCATGAAATTTTTAATCTCACTTCTGAACCGTAATAATTAATGAAGCGCCTGCATACGTGTTTCAATTCTAAAAAAGAAAAGGATCGATTGTAATTATACGTTTCAATTCTAAAATCATGGGGTGTTATAATTTTGAATTTCAGTTTTAATGTGTGAAATAATAAATTATTTTGTTAATTTGTTTATGCAGAGATGAGTTTTGCTAGGAAAGAGTATGAGTTTTTGAGTGAGATCGGGCTGAGCTCTCGCAATTTGGGGTGTTATGTAGATGGCACGTGGAAAGCAAATGGCCCCGTGGTCACCAGTGTGAATCCTGCAAACAATCAGGTTGCTACTGATTCTTTTACGTATGTATAACATGTGTTTCTGTATAATATATGTGTATCTGTGTGTGTATCTATTGTATTCTTCTGTGTATTTGCTTGTATAAACAGCTTTTATGCTCCAGTGCTAAGTTGCTATGAATCACAAACGAGGCCATTTGAGGCGCCGTGGAATTTACTAACTCCTTGCCTCACAACATTCATCGACTTTAATCATTTTCTTTTTTGTATTGATCTAGGCTATAGCTGAAGTTGTGGAGGGTTCTGTTGAAGATTATGAGGAAGGCATGCGAGCTTGCAGTGAAGCTGCTAAGATATGGATGCAGGCAAGTCTTTTTTCCTTGCTGTAGAACCTATTAAAATTTTTTTGGGGGACAAATGCATGAGTTTGATGCATTATAGAATTCTCTAGCACGTGAACTTCTAATATGCTTACAAGCACTATTCTATCCTATGCATATATTCTGTTTGTGATCAACTGTTGAGACCTCCCAATTGCCTTGCATCTTATTTTGCAGGTTCCTTCTCCAAAGAGAGGTGAGATTGTCAGACAGATTGGGGATGCTTTGAGAACTAAACTTCAGGAGCTTGGTCGTCTTGTGTCACTTGAGATGGGAAAAATTCTTCCTGAAGGAATAGGGGAAGTTCAAGTATGTTGCCTAGCTTTAATTTGCTATTTCATATGAAATTGTTTATAGGATTTTCATTTCACTTTCTGTAAAACCTTTGTGATTTATTATTCGTGATATATCTTGTTCTTCAATGAGCTCTTCTAACATCATAAGCACCTATATTTTGCAGGAAATAATTGATATGTGTGATTTTTGTGTGGGCTTAAGTCGACAGCTGAACGGATCAGTAATACCTTCTGAACGTAGGCTCCTTGATTAGTTCTCACCATTTTATGTATAATTTGTGGCAGTTTTTTTTTCTTTCATTGCCTTTTGAAAATAGTTTTCAAGTACATGTTTAAGTGCCATAGTTCAACTGGGTGCAGTATGTTGTGGATAATGCTGGAATTTAGGCATTTATCTACAGCTGTCATTTTGTTTAAAAAAATCAACTCTTGAAATTGGGTTTCTTCCCCAGTTTTCTAAATGTTAGTCAATGAATAACTCATTTTCATCTGTTAACAGGTCCAAATCATGCAATGCTGGAGGTGTGTTGATCACCTCTACTTTTGAATTCAAATCACTGCATTAGTTCTTTAATACTGTTGACATTTTCAACATTTGTTCTGTGCATAGATGTGGAATCCTCTTGGAATTGTTGGTGTGATTACAGCTTTCAACTTTCCATGTGCTGTTCTTGGTGAGTGTTATATCCTGTTTTAAAAAATATTAGCCTTAGAAATAATCCAGAAACACACACACATTTACATTTTGCAATAAACAAGTATAGGAGATATATCCCATGTCTGTGTCATGGGAGGTTGCTGTATCCAAAACACTGTGTTTGTCTTCACAATTATAGTTATTTCTTCTGCCAGTAGTACTTTTCTTGATGGTGAAGTGCGTCCTTTTGGATGCACCCTGACTGATAAAGTAGTGTAACTTGAATGGTATTCAAACTTTTTACTGATATTGTTCCTCTCTAACATCAAAATATTTTCACCAAATTTGTTTTAATGAAGTCATCAAATGGCTTTCTTCCAGTTATGACATGGATTTTTATGTGTGCTGCTGTTCTGCAGGATGGAATGCTTGCATTGCACTAGTATGTGGCAATTGTGTTGTCTGGTAAGTCACTGTACCTGTCTTGGCTGGGACATCATGCTTTATTTCATTCTTAGATAGACATAATGTGCATTTCATTACTGGTTGAATGTGCGCACTGCAGTCTAGTTTCTTTTCATTAAATGTCTAATTTCAGCTTTTGAAGCTCATAATTACATGTCAATTTGTCCTTATTCAATCAAATACTTTCAGTGTTTTTCTTTTCTTTTTTCTCCATTATGTGATTATGCCATCCTGAAAGGTTCGGGTTTCAGTATCTTATTGGTGGACCACAAGCCCATTGTCCATTTCTTTCCTTGGGTTGTATTCTAGAAAGATCTATGAACTGTTTTAGGGAATATTTACGTTGACTTGCTTAGCATGCAAATGATTAAAAATAGGCAGCATAAAACCTGTCCTTGCTGTGGTTTCTGGATGGTGTCATATTTAACAGGCCTATCCTTTCAAATTAACCAATAATTGAAATTTGGATAATCCACCTTTTCTCCATAATCAGATAGATTATGTGGGTTCAATGTCTAATCGGCATCTTTTGCCTTAGAAGAGACATTAGTCCGCTAAGCTTTTTATGCTCCCTTATTGGCATACTAGTTCCCACTTTGACCTCATTTCATAGCTGCTTATTGTGATTATCAGCATAAAATTATATGAATAAACGCCTACATCTACTTTGCTTTCCTTTGTTGCAAATACAACTTACAAAAGTTTTGTTTGTGCCTGACTTTGAGTTGTTCCTTCTTAATTATAGGAAAGGTGCACCAACAACTCCTTTGATTACCATTGCAATGACAAGGCTGGTAGCTGGGGTGTTAGAGAAGAATAACTTACCTCCTGCAATTTTTACATCCCTTTGTGGTGGTGCTGATATTGGCCAAGCAATTGCAAAAGATACGCGCATTTCTCTGGTTTCTTTCACTGGCAGTTCAAAGGTGTTTAAATTGTTCTCGTTAGAAAATGTTTATCGTTCATGATCTTTACTGTACGAGAAACACTTCTGTTCTTGGTCAAATTATTTATCCTATTTGATCTATAGGTCATTCTCTTCATTCATTATATTCTAAGGTTTCCTAATATATTAGTCTTATTCCTATAGTATTGCTATAATCATCTGCTGCATGTATTCAACACTGAATTTGGATTCATATTCTTTCTGCCTGTGCAGAATAAATTACTGAATTTGTGGTTTTGTAATGTGATTTATTGCAATTTCAATGACTATTACTTGGATAATGTTTCCTGGATATTCTCTCTAATTTGTGCCCAGATGTTTGAATTTTGTCACAGTTTAGAACATGTACATACAAATTTACTCTTATAAAAGGGGAAATTTTGATAATTATAATTGGTACATATTTCTTACACGCAAATTCTACATGTTGTACAGGTGGGCCTAATGTTGCAACAGACAGTTAATCAGAGATTTGGTAAATGCTTGCTTGAGTTAAGTGGTAATAATGCTATAATAATCATGGATGATGCTGACATCCAGCTAGCTGTTCATTCTGTTCTGTTTGCTGCTGTTGGGACAGCTGGTCAGCGCTGCACAACATGCCGCAGGCTGGTACTCTAAAATCTGACTTTTCCATGACATTCATGCATGTCAATGGTAGTCAAAATCAATCTTAATATTTTTCTTGCTTGTGCTGAAGCTTCTACATGAAAGCATATATCAGAGAGTACTTGATCAACTACTTGATGTATACAAGCAAGTTAAAATAGGGAATCCATTGGAAAAGGGCAACTTGCTTGGACCATTGCATACTTCTGAATCAAGGAAGAACTTTGAAAGGGGAATAGAGATAATTAAGTCCCAGGCATGTTCTGTTTTTCACCTATCTACTGTGGTTATCCAGCTATTCCAATACTTTAAATATAAGCTTTCATTTGTCCTTTATGTTCCTAGTTCTCTAGGTGAAAAATGACTGGAAATACAAAAAAATAAAACAAAAAAAATCACTGACTTTCATTTTGCAGGGAGGTAAGATCTTAATAGGTGGTTCGGTGATAGAATCCGAGGGGAATTTTGTGCAGCCCACAATAGTTGAGATTTCTCCAAATGCTGACGTTGTTAAAGAAGAATTATTTGCTCCTGTTCTTTATGTTATGAAATTTCAGGTACATTCTTCATCCAGCTCTTTCCTTTGGTGAGTTTTTTTTTAACTGATTTTCTTTCTTTCGTGAGATATACTGTAAGACTAAAGTTTCTTTCTTTCTTTCTTTCCCTTTTTTTTCCCCTTTTGATAACTAATCTCTATTATTTTTCCTACAGTTATTTTATACATGTAGAGATTGCTGAATAATTAATTTGCATTTGGTGTTTCATTTGTTGGGTTTCACTTAATCTAAATTCTGAAAGCTGAACCCTCTCTGCAGACTTTACAAGAAGCAATTGAAATAAACAATTCAGTTCCCCAAGGATTAAGTAGTTCTATCTTCACCCGCAAACCTGAAATTATCTTCAAGTGGATTGGGTGAGTTTTTCCATAGTCATGTCTGTAGAGTGAATTATGTTATTCTATGCTCTCTACATGCTAAAAAATCCTTGGATGTGAATTATGTGGTTGTAGGTTCCATTTTTTATCTAAATAAAAATATTTTGCTCCTGAATTTGGAGTTTTTCACTCCCATGCAATTTCTGAAGGCTGTTCTTGATTCTCACTCACCTTAATGATCTTCATGAAAATATTTACAAGAAGTGACATTTTGGTTGATATTTCTTTAATTCCTGTACACAGCCGAGTTCCTTGAAATGATTTGTGTGTTTTATAAGTATTCCTCTTTTGTTGCTTAGCTAAAGAAATTCCTCACTTGATTACCTAATGCAGGCCACTAGGAAGTGATTGTGGAATTGTGAATGTAAATATACCAACCAATGGTGCCGAAATTGGTGGTGCTTTTGGTGGCGAAAAGGCTACAGGGGGTGGCCGTGAAGCAGGGAGTGATTCTTGGAAGCAATATATGCGACGCTCAACTTGGTAAATCTAAGAATCATTGACAGTTCTTGGATTTCTCTGTTTGATGCTTGAATTGAACTCTTGCCCTTTTCACGTTGGGAAATTAGATATAACCTTCTTTTTTTTCGATAGAGAAAAAAAATGCAAATAAATAGAACTTCCAATAAAATTGCCACTGATCCTTTTTATTAATTATTTGACAGTACAATCAATTACGGTAATGAGCTACCACTGGCACAAGGAATCAATTTTGGGTAGACACCCATCAAGGTCCAGCATGTCCACTCTTCTAGCAAAGCAAAATTCCTGAAGGATTCTATATTTCCTGAAGGTTCAAGAGCTGTTCTGCCACCCTTTGGGTATTATTATCAGGTTTGCTGGCCTGAAATGTTCTAGCAGAGCTGTGGTCAAAGATCTTTCCTGTTTACAACCAGCTTTTCCCTGGATTAATTAGAATTACTTGCAACAAATAATAACAATGATGTCTCCCAAAGAACAAAGAAAATTGATGTTTCATTATAGTCATTCTTTGGTGTTCTTGTAGCTGTAAAACACGATTTACATTTTATTATTTCACGGACAACTTGAATTAATGTTCTGTGGACTTGGTTTACATTTCTCCAATATTTTTCTGTTTCCTTGTGCATATGACTAAAATATTCCATTTAACTTGTAGATAGCATGCATAATTACACAGTACCTTGCTTGTCTAACTGTAAACCTTGATATGGGAGATTATCAGTTCAAAATTGCATTACAGGTGACGTTCTTCTCCTGTTTGATCAGGCAAGGGCCTTCTTTATTTACAACCATAAGTAAAAGAAAGAAAGAACACTCAAGAAAGGGTTAGGAGAACACGATATAAAGACAAGACTCGGATAGGAAGGAATACCGATGGTCATTAGAAACTAGAAAGCGAAAGAGATACAGAACTAGGGAGGAAATGGAGTCGAAGAATGATATGCTGAAGCGTATAATCAATCTCAATGAAAGGCCATTCAAGTGCTGATCAAACAAGAGAAGAATGCCACATATAATTACCAAAACCGGATATGGATGTAACTTTGATCTCCTGTCCTTTGCGAAAGCTCCATGCTCCCGATTCCCTACCGGCGAAGCCAATGTTTAGGCTCCCTGCCAATATTCAGCCCCAGCCCCACCGCCCTAAGGCGATGGTATATATCAGCATTTTTAATGTTTCTTGATGGCTAATGCCTTAAAGTTATGAACTGTACATTTATTTGTTGCGAAAATTTTTAACTAATGACTCCCTCATTGTCTAGCTACTAGTAAAGACGCAGTTCAATTGGAATTGAATAAGCACTAGTTTCTTGAAAAAAAGAAGATAATAATATTATTTAATTCATAACAATACAAATTGTTTCGAGTTTATTTACTTATAAAGCCATAATAAAAGTTTTATCTTATCATTTCGTCATTTAACTAATTGTACCATAAATTTGATTATTATGAATAGTTTTGATAAAGAGGTACGTTGTTAACAACATTTATTTTATAAAAAATATTTTTCAATAATTACGAATTAATAATCACTTGAACATAAAGTATAGTAAATCATGTTTTTCTTTCTTTCTTTCGTTTTTTTTTTTTTACTTTGTAAATATGGTCAATAGAATTCCCTTTTCAATGAAAGACAAAAAAGTTTTCGAGAAAAAAATGTTATTATTGCATGTAATTTATCATTAAAAAGTCTTAAATCCACATAATAGTGCTACAAAGTACGTTGTATTAATGCTATATTGCACAATAATCATACATATTAGATTATATAAATTATATTATAAAAATAAAATATCATAAAAATAATAATTTCAATATACATCAAACACCATAAAAATGTGTAAAAGTGTTATTTAGAAAAATGTTAATAACCCAAAAATGTTATGTACTACCTTATTTTTTTATTATATGACCAAATCCCGAAAGGATATTCAATTTTTTTTTTCATAATACAACCAATTATAAAAAAAATAATCCATTTATCTCAAAAATATAAATCTCAATTTGAATTAACAGGAGAGTTCTTAATCACTTATGTTCTTCCATTAACATTAAAATAAAATAAAAAACTAAAAGGTATAGACCATTAACAGTGTACCAAGACAATTTATTTTGGATTGGTATGATGAAATGATTATTTTTTTAAAAATAAAAAACCTTGTTATTTAAGGCAATACGATGATTTTTACAAGATTCATTGTTATTTCCAAATGTATTTGGACAAATCAATTTTTTTTTTTGGCATAATAGAATTACTTAATTACTCTTCAAAGATAAAAAATATTAAACTTGTGTAATTGAGCCTTTTTATCTTTAAAATTTTTTAAACATAGTAAAACAACTTAATTATCCTTAAAAATAAAATAAAATAAAGTTATCATTCAAGAGTGTTTTCATCTTTTTATTATGATTTTTTTTATATTGTTGTTATAATTAAGTTCACTTAGGAGTTGTTTGATAATTTAATAAATATAAATATCATTAACAAAAAAGATCAGGCATATGAGCTCACCTTGTGTATTTTTGTCGGCAAGTGTAATTTTGTCTGATAATCAAATGTTGTTTTCTGTAGTGGTGTTTGAATTATTTCGGTGACCTTACCATGATACAACATGTATAGCTAAAAAGGCCTTCAATTAGGCGTTGATGACCTTTTCTCTCTCTCATTGATTTCCACTTATGACACCCTTCAAAATATCAAAATAACCATTTAATTTGTTTTCCTTTTAGATGTGGTCTATTTTCTTTGATTCTTGTTTGTTTTTATATGAAATAATTTATAAAATTATATATATTTTTTAATTTCATCATCTTTTAATTTTTTATAAATCATATTTGGTTCCTATTTTTTTTATTGCTATTAATTTTATTTTAGATAATTTTTTAAATTTATTATTTCTTTTTGCAATTTCATCATCTGTTTTTTTCTTATCAAATTAAATCCTCATTCTTTTGATTATTATTTTTTTTACCTTGAAAATTTTTAAATTTTTTTTTTCTGATTTCATCCTTCAACATTAAATTGGTTGGGAATTGAGTTTCTTGATTAAGCCAAGGTCTAAGATTTCATGGATTGTGAATTTGAGAGACTAACCCAGGTTTAGAAGACTTGCCCGAGTTTATTTGTTTTTTTCCTCCTTTTTTAAGCACAAGTTTTTTCAGTTTTATCATTTAACATTTATTTAATTGAAGATTGTGCATTGTTATGTTTTTTTTATTTACTTTCTTTTAAATTTCTTACTTCTTTTATGAATGATATAGATTATCTCGCCCTTCAATATTGAGTTGTTTGATAATTAAACTTCATAATTTTATTCAATTTCTTTCGACGATGATATCTTAGTATCACAACTAAGTCGTTGATTTTGCATGCTAACCCAGATGGACCCGAGTTGGGTATTTTTGACCTTTTTTAGATTATATTTTTTTCTTTAACTTTGTCCTTCAATATTTTGTTTGCTAGAAATTGAGCTTTGAATTTTTTTATTTTACTTTTTATTGGGTTATAGCATTCTTATTTAATTTTTTCTTGTTATTAGATAAGATCCTTCAACATTTGATTTCTTTAAAATTAAATTTTTATTTCAATTTTATCCTTCAACATTTGATTGATTGAGAACTAGTTTTTATAGATTTCTTCCCGTTTTCTTTTTTATAAGTTTATCTCAATCATATGCCCATGATCACAAGGTTAGCGGGTTAACTTTTTTTTATTCAAATTTTTTTCATTGTTTTTTAGAAAAAAATAATTTTTTTTGAAGCTTCATCCCTTGACATTGGATTGTTTAGTTATTGAGTTTCATAATTTTTCTCAATTTTCTTTCAACGAGGTTATCCTAGTGTTACGATCAAGTTGCATACATATTTAGTATGTTAATCTGGATGGGCTCGAGTCTATAGATATAAGATTGAGATAACCTTATAAAAAAAAATATATTACTTGAAAGGAAAGAAAAAAAATAATAAAAAAAACAATGATCAAATTTGATAGAAAAAAGACCTCCAAGAGATAATAATAAAAAAATGATGATCATATTTGATAGGAAAAAAAATCTACAAGGGATGAATTATATATATATATATATATAATGATTTCAAGTAAAATAAATAGTAATAAAAATAATGATGATCAAATTTGAAAGATTAAGAAAAATAAAAGGGGTGTGAAATTAAAAAAATATTTGTAATTTTATGATGTAGCATGTTTTAATTTTTTTTTGTAGAAAATATGATTTGGAAAGATTTAATTGGAAAAAAAAGCTAATATATGGACAGAAAAATAATATGGGAAACCACCAAAAAAGAATGGTAAAATAAAAATTGTATAAAAGGTAGATAAAAAAAAAACCACCACGGCTCATCTACACAAAACCTGCTTGCTTTAGTTATTCTATCCACATGCCAGCGCATACTCCAAACCGATGCCAATGACAAGTATTGGAGTGCTGTCCTCCTCGAAGATAAAAATAACCACCGACACATATGTGGCTATAAAAGTGGATGATTTAAGGAGTCAGAAGCACATTACCACTCCACTTTTAAGAAAATCTTAGCTGTAAAGTATGATATCTACAAATTTGAAAACTAACAATAAAACTATAAAAATATCAATTTTAAAATAGAAAAAATAAAACAAAAAATCCGAGTAAATTTTTTAAATCTAAATAAATATTTCAAACTCATTTGCAGTTGATGTACAGTAATGGATGTCCCACCACGACTCGAATATATGCATGTCGTTCCATCGAACTTGATAAAATCGTCGATCTGGGTCGCTGCCATGTGGGCACTGTTAGCGATAAACTTTCTGTCAGTTCTGTTAGTACCAGATAATATCATGTTCATCTCTATTCGGAGTTGAACTTATCTCTTCTTATCTCATTGTATCTCTCTGTTACAATTCAAAAGATTCTGTACTATCTATAGATATAATTAATAATGAATAATAATAATGTGAGGACGAAGATAACTGGATTGCTGGAACAAAACGCAAGTAATTAATGATTTCCAGTTTCACTCTAAACTTGCAGGGAGAAATTACTTTTACTCTTGTTTGAAAAATAATAGCCTGACCAAATTACTGTGAGCATTGAACTGCTTTCATGAGCGAATGTAATTGGAGAGTAGCTGATTTCCAGTTCTAACCAGTGATTACAGCACAAGATAAACGAAAAAATCCTTGCAATAAAGAACTGTTACAGAATTGATTTGCTAATTATGTCCTATTTCCATGAAATCTTACTTCACATATGACAAGGAATGCACAGGTTATTGCAAATCATCTGCAGAAAAACCAAGCTCATCATCTGCAGGAATACGTAGGCCGAGCTGCTCCCCTTCATTAAACAAACCAAATTCATTAGCATCTAGCAAGACCACTTTCTTCATGAGAGCAGAACCAAGCAAATATATTTATATACCTACGGAGAGGAATGAACACCAGTACACCACACAGCTGGTTTAATGGAGGTGACAATATTCAATCATTTCGCTCAACAGATTGAACAGGAAGAATAAAAACAACATTTTGCAACTCACAATCATCCCAGCATGAGCACAAATGTAGAAGTCATTATTTCTTGGATGACAAATTTTGTTGTCAATGACAGTACCTGCAGGTAAGTTCAGGCAAAATTAGAACCAACCCTTTCTTCCTATCTTTTTATGTTAATGTTAATTTTTATTATTTCTTTAGACACAGGCTTGAATAGATTGGCGATCATTTCAGCTCTTGGTGATTGGGTACGACCTGAAGCTCCATAGCGAGAAAATAATGGCCAATTCATGCAACTTACCGCCAAAAAGTATGGAGCATGAAAATATAGATGGAAGAAGTAAAGCTTTTACATAATGGAACACAATTTGAAGCACGAATAATTAATTCTACGAGCTGAACATATGATGAAAGAAAATTAGAAAAATTAGCAATTGAATTACCGCAGCAAAAGATGCCGCAGGCCGCCCGTCCAGGAGAGCCATGCGAGACATCCTTCCCAGTTATTAACGTGGGAGTGTTGGACACCAAAGTATTGAAGAAGAATACTTAGTTGGTTTGCTTCTTAGATATTATTAGTTTGTGTATTATAAATTTTAAAGTTATTAGAGGTTTATATAATTATTAATTTTAGAATTTTAGAAGATTAGTTGAAATGCATGTAAATTAATTTCCACTCATAGTTAAAAAAAAAAAACAAAAAAAAAGAATGCTTAGTTGTTAACAGATAATTCATTAAGTGACAATTGAATTACCGCTTGGCTGAAAAATAAACCAAAAACGGAGACGGCCGAAAAATAATGACCAGTAGCTGTCTCCCCCAAAATGTGCACAACCCTTCCAAAATAATATTGAACATTTTGCCTGGTAAACAAGATTTGTACGAAGATAACAAGCAATATTCAATGAAAAAAAAACAAGAGAGATGAAGTAAAGAAGAATCAGAAGGAATAAAAGAGAAATATTTTCGTTTATTTCATGTTGCACTTTATTACATTCTATCACATATATATACATAGATTGCATTTATTACAAGAGTAATTCTAGTTATGTCACTGATATTTATCCTAAGATAAAGCCTAAGAATATGTAAGCAACAACTCATAAAGATAAGAAAAATCATGATAGAAAGGTAAGAAGAATCATATCAAATCATATTAGATTTATCAGCCAATACTCCTCCTCAAGTTGGATTACGAAAATTGATTAATCCAAGCTCGTAAAACAACAATTGAAATCGAGCAGAGGACAAGGCTTTGGTAAATAAGTATGTGAGTTGATCCTGACTCCTAGTATATTGAGTAACAATCATATGAGACTGAACTTGTTCCCGAACATAATGACAATCAACTTTGATGTGTTTGGTTCATTCATGAAATACTGGATTAGAAGCAACATGCATTATGGCTTGATTATCGCAGCAAAGGGACATAGGTTGAGGGTGAAAGACACCTAAATCAGCTAACAATGCTTTCAGCCATATAAGTTCAGAAGTAGTGGAGGCCATGATGCGATATTCATCTCCAGCACTGGAACGAGCAACGACTAATTGTTTTTACTTTTCCATGAATTTAGATTTCATCCAACAAAGATATAATATCTCGTGGTAGATTTGCGATCAAGGTTATTTCCTGCCCAATCCGTGTCAGTGTAACTGAGTATTTGTGTGTGACCATGGTTTTGCATAAGGATTCCACGTCTATTAGTACCATTGAGATATCGAAGAATCCGTTTGACAATCATCATATGGGTTGCAGTAGGTGAGTGCATGAATTGACTTACAATACTAACCAAATGACTCGGATCAGGTCATTTGATTGTAAGATATATAAGCTTTCCCACCAGTTTTCGATAAAGCTAAGGTTGATCAAAAGACTCCCCATCCAAAGTCAGCTGAAGTTTGCTATCCAGAGGTGTCTTTGCAGGTTTGCATTCAAGCATATCAGCTTTCACCCAACAAATCCAGTACATATTTGTGTTGATTCAAAAACAACCCTTTGTGAGAAGTAGCCATTTCTATGCCAAGAAAATATTTAAGAACTCCAAGGTCCTTAATAGCAAATTGCTGATGAAGAATACTCTTAAGATTAGTCATAGTTGCATGATTATTATTGGTAACAATAATATCATCAACATAAATTAAAACCACCAACTTTTCATCAGATTTGATACAAACAAATAACGAGTGGTCAGCATTGCTTCTGGTGAACCCAAGTTCAGTAAGTACAATGCTCAACTTAGCATACCAAGCACTAGGATATTGCTTCAAGCTATAGATAGATTTATGCAATTTGCAGACCAACTTTAGATCATTACTCTGAGGATGGCCGGGTGGTAACTTCATATACACTTCTTCTTGGACATCACCGTGAAAAAGGCATATTTGACGTCCATTTGAGATAAAAACCAGCCATGATTTATAGCAACTGAGAGTAGAGTTCGAATGGTGTTCATTTTTACAATTGGTGCAAAAGTTTCCTTGTAGTCTATGCCATATGTTTGAGTGAAGCCTTGTGCGACCAATCTTGTTTTATGTGTTTCAATGGAACCATATGACTTGAATTTGATTTTGTATACCCAACAACTTCCAACAACCTTTTTATTCTTTGGAAGTGATACAATACTCCAAGTGTGATTGTCATCCAAAGCTTGAAACTCCTCGTGCATAGCCTTCTGCCAAACAGTTTGATGACAAGCTTCATGAAAACTTTGTGGTTTTGTTACTTTAGTGATAGTGTTGAGATAGGCTTCATAAGATGAAGACAATCAATGATAAGCTAGAGCATTGGTTACAGGATGCCTCACTGTATACGTCACATAATCATGAAGCCTGAATGATTATCTACGGTTATGAATAGGATTACGCCTGAGGGATGAACTAATGTCACCTTGATGTTCAATCTGCAGATCAGCACCCTCTGTTATGACTTGAATAGGATCAGTATGGAGGTCCATTTCTGTATTGCAGTAAGACTGGTCTGGGCAATATGCCTTGACTACTGGAGTTGGCAATGGAAATAAATATGATGAAAACTCCCCCTGACTAATGATCTCACTGGAAGAGGAATAATAAGGTGTGTTTTCATCAAACCAAAACTCCCTTGTAATAACAAGCTTATGAGTGGTGTGATCATAACACTTATATCCCTTTTGTGTTGGAGAATAGCCCAAGAAAATGCACTTGACTGCTCTATGATCCAATTTGTCACGCTGAGAGGATGGAATGTGCACATAACAAGAACAACCAAAGACTTTAAGATGTGATAAAAATGGTTTATTCCTTATCAATAACTCAGCTGGAGAAATAAGCGTTAGACTTTTACTAGGCAATAGATTTACAAGGTAGGCAGATGTGAGTACCCCTTGAGACCAAAATATTTTAGGAACATGTATTTGAAACATTAGTGATCTCGTTTTCTCTAGTAAGTTGCAGTTCTTTCACTCTACTATTCTGTTTTATTATGGAGTATGGACACAACTAGTTTGGTGAATAATGTCATGCATGCTCAAGTATTGTATCATAATATTGGATAAATATTCAAAGCCATTATCTGATCGTAGAATTTTGATTTTGGATGAGAATTGAGTATGGACCAAATTATGGAAATCTTGAAATACAGTGGCAACTTCACCTTTTGCTTTTAACAAATATAGCCAAGTAAAACGAGAGAAATCATCAACACATGTAACAAAGTATTTATAGCCATCAAAAGACTCAACGACTGGTCCCCAAACATTGGAATGGACTAAATCAAAAGGTTTAACTGAATAAGATGAGGAAGAAGGAAATGGTAAGCGAGTAGATTTTGACAAAGGACAAAAATCACAATTTATTAACTTGCTTTTCAAATTTGGAAACAGTTTTGCCAAAATAGACTCTAAAGGATGTGCCAAATGCTGATGCTATAACTGTTGCTCTGAAGCTAGACAACTAATGACTTGAAAACTCTTAGGTATGCAAAAATCTTTAGAAAGGTAATAAAGACCTTAAAAGAGGAATCATTCACCAATCGTATTCTTGGTGATTAGATCCTAAAACACAACATTGTAAGGAGAGAAAACAACACGACAATTTAGTGATGTTGAAATTCTTCCAACAGAGAGTAGTTTAAAAAGAAAAGAAGAAACATACAAGAATGGAGATGCAATTGTTTGAGAGAGTAATTTAATCTTTCCTTCCCCAAAAACTGGTGCATATTTACCATTGGCAACAAATATTTGAGATGTTTGAGAAATTTTTTTAAAGTCAAGCAATTGATTATATTTGTTGGTTATGTGATCAGTGGCACCTGAATCTATGATCCAAAAATCATGCATATTACTTACAATAAGAGCAGAAGAAAAGGCATTCAAAATACCTAGTCCATCCGGAGCCAAGATATTTTTATTTTCAGCTAGAAATCCTGCAAACTGACCAATCAATGCTGATGAATCTTTGTTCTCCTTTAAATCACTTGCACTTTGTTTTGCACTCTGCTTTGTGTAAAGATAGGATGCAAATTCATTGATGAGGTCGACTGGACTAGAAGTAAATGTTAATAATCCATTTGCAGACTAGTTGGTCACAGAATTGGATTTATACCTTGATGGTTGAAAAAGCTTATATCCTCCCTTGCTGTCTTTTGAAAACTTTGGTTTTAGTTCAGGATGAAGATCCCAACATCGATCAATTGAGTGTCCAAGATTGTTGCAATGGTTACATTTCAAATCGGGTATTCTACTTTTATACCATTTTCTTTTCATAACGTCTCTGATAGGATATAAATGCTCGAGCTTCAGATAAATCAGATTTGATGTTCTAGTTCATAACATTTTTTTGAGTTTCCTCCCGTTGAATAATCGCACAAACATTTGCAAAAGATGGTAAGTCAGAGTTCATGAGTATACGGCTACGAAAATCTTCATAATCAAGAGATGAATTGGCCAAAAGTTGAAAGATTTTATCTTTTTCAGCTCGTTTTAGTAAGGTTGCAGCATCTATGGTGTGAGGTCGATAAATTGCCAATTCATTCCACATGTTTTTCATATTCCTAAGGTATTGGACAAATGCTTTTTCCTTCCTGGTGCAACCATGAAATATCTTTCTTGAGCTAAAACACACGGGCAACATTATTCTGATTTCCATACATCTCTTTGACTGTATCCCATAAATCTACATCAGATTCAGAATAGCTGAAGATTTCGACAATCTGTGGTTCCATAATGTTGAGTAGCCATGAGCGAACCATCTGATCGTTAGCAAACCATGATTTGTATTGGGGAGATTTGACATCAGGAGAAGCATTACTTTTATTAATAAATTCAATTCTTAACCTTCCATCAAACGCTAATGACACAACCCTTAATCAAGGGAGATAATTGAACTTATTCAATTAAACAGAACACAGATGTTGATTTGAATTCAAATTAGGAAGATTCAATTCAGAACACAGATGTTGGTTTAATGATGAAGGAGCAATAGAACTTTCCATATCCTCCAATCCACGAGAAGCCATCTAAACAAATAATATATGAGACATGTAAATATGAACCTGCTCTGATATCATGAAGAAAAGAACAATCAGAAGGAATAAAAGAGAAATATTGTTGTTTATTTCATATCGCACTGTATTACATTCTATCACATATATATATACACAGATTGCATTTATTATAAGAGTAATTCTAGCTATGTCACTGATATTTCTCCTAATATAAAGCTTAAGAATCTGTAAGTAACAACTCATAAAGGTAAGAAGAATCATATCAGATCATATTAGATTTATAAGCCAATAAGAGAAGAGAATGGACTACACAAAATAAAACAGAGAGAGAAAATAAAATAAAAAAGAATGATAAGACACTAAAGACTCATCGAAACTCCAATAACAATATCTTTAGGATCATTTGAAATATATCTCAATAAGATGAATCTATAAATACTATCTTTGAAATCGGTGATGAGTCACATGCACTACCTTAAAGCAATGATATGCTCATATATTGGCATGTGTATAATATGTGTCAATCATAATTTATTTTTAAATAGCTTGTTTGAGACATGGCCTAAATGGGTTGCTTTTAGTTGATTTGCACTAGCCTAAACAAACTCCCTTTCATTCTCTCCTATTTTAACCTGAAAAATAACTTGGCCCTCGACCCGGTAACATTAAAGAATTCCTAGTTAGGGCATGATTCACAATGCAAAGTGACGAGTTAAAATACAATGCGTTAATCTTCTCTCTTGAATCATTTACTACAATGCCTACTTTTTTTCTATCGATGAATCGCTAAGATGTCAACCATCTATCAATAACACCAGCACTGATAAAAATCACCAACATTTTCATCAATAATAAAGAAGATATAATAATTAGTGACTCAACTTTTTAAATTTTTTTTCTTTTTCATGGAATAAGTTTAAGTGATTAAGTGTGTAAAATACATTCAGCCACAAGCAAAAAGTAGACGTGTCCTGAGTTGTTTTGCACTCCATACACATTAAAAAAATGTCTCTTGATACACACATTCTCTTCTCACACATTCTCTCTTTACATTCACACTCCTTCTATATTTGTTAATTCAAATATTAGAGGTTACATGTTCAAACGAGTAACTTGTTCTATAAAAAAATCATGAAAACTGAGCGACGAACATTAGTGATTTTTATACTTACATATGTAGAGGACTCTCCTGCTCTAGTAGACTAGTAGTAGTACTGTTATGAGGACGACACCATCAATGTAAGATGTGAGACATAACATTTGTTTTTCCATTATTATACTGGCTTCCAACTATTTACTTTGTGAATACTATTAATTATACTCTTGATTAGAAGTGATCACGGGAGATCTGTTTAATTGTCTTTTAGCATTTTTTCACATTTGTCTGTCTTCTACCCTCTCTTGGCGTTGTAGTAATTAAGATACTGTTGGTTAAATCCTTGCTTTATACAAGAATATTGAGAAAGAAACATAAAAACATGTGCGATATGACCATGATTAATTAATTTCTATGGTCAAAAAATGGTGCACCCTGGAAGTCTAACTCCAATAAGTGAGCAAGAGATTGCACGACAACAGACTCCAATTATGCAGCCCACATTTTGTTCGTTGTAAATTAAATACCTAAATATTATCTGATATATAGGTGTTAGCTCCTAATAAACCTTCTCAATATGTTTTCATGGAAAAGGAATATAATCTGTTTTCATGGAAAAGGAATATTAGCAGCTTTTTTTTTCACTAGCTTCTTGACCAGAGTTCCAAATATTAAGCTGCCATGTTGCTCTGAGTTGGAGATGTTACATCTGACTATTTTTTGCTTAGTGAGTTTCGTCTAATAATTATTGTTCAGCCCACTTGGTTTTAATCAGGAAAATAAAGCAAAATAAAGCCCTATTGACACTTCCCTAATTGATGTCCACACTTCTCCCTACCTTGTCAAGGGTAAATACCCTAAATTTTCATGTTAATTGCCTACTCGAATCCATAATTTTAAAAACCAACAATACTAATCATCTAATAGATGGTTTTGTAGTAAAAATTTGTGACTAAAATGTTTGTTTTTCCTATGATTTTAGGTTCGAGTCATGTGGTTGCTAATATAATAGCTGCTGGAGGCTTACATATTTGTTAATTTCAGGGTTTGTGGAATTAGTCAAAGTACACACAAGCAAGTCTTGATACCTTCATTAACAAAAGAAAAAAAACCAACAATACTCCCTCTCTATAGCAAGCCATTAATTTATTTTATATAACTCTACAATATATTAATGTACACCACAGTACTGTATCATATTTAATAAAGTATACATTCATAAATAATAAAAAAACACATGTAACATAATACACCTTGGAAGATGGGAAAAAACCATTAAGTAGGCAGATCAAATCAGACTGATGAATCCCTATTCAATAATGAATAAGGACAGACCGTATTCATATATATTAGCACATACAAGATCTCTGACAAAACAAAATACTAGTGTTTTATTTTCTTGAAATAGCCTTATATAGTAGATATAAGCCCGCAAATAATTTTGGGTTCACATGATTTTGATTTTTCAAACATCTTTTTTTATCTTTGTTATCATAAATATATTTTACAAGGCATCTAAAATATTTTTTTTTATTAAAATATAATTAAAAATAAATTTTTTTATCTAAAACTTGACACCTTGATTGATTTTCTAATGATCGGGAATTATTAGAATATGAACAGAACAAACAACACATCATTTACGTTATTATTTTTTAAAATTTTAATGCCAATTAAAAAAATTAAAAATAAATAAGACCTAGATATTTGGATTGCACGCGTCTGAGTCTTTTCTCGAGACTCATGTGCTCTAGGTCAACCAGATCCAAGTGCCTGGGTCTTTTTCCTTCCCTTTTATTCTTCAAAATTTAACCCATCATAATTTGACCTTTTTTCTTGCTTATTTTTTTTATTTTAACTGTTTAATATCTTGTTATTTATTCAATGTAATTTGTTTTGATTTAGTATTTTTATCTAATTATCTTGATATTTGATTGGTTCTCTCATTTCATTATTTTTTTTGGATTGCATTGCTAATTTTAAATTTATTTAATTAAATGCATATATAAATTTTTTAATTTATAATTAAGATTTTTTTATATTAAAAAACATGTAAAAAATGTTGTTATATTACAAAAAATTATTTAACCCACAGTCAAATGAAGAATCAAATAAACAGGAAGCAGTAAAGCATGTTATCTATCTTCGTTTGGACTTGTAAAGAGTACATTGAATTCATTATTAGTAAAACCAAAAAAGCGTCTTGTCTTTGGTACAACCTTACTAGCTGTTCATTGTCAAAAGAGCGATGATCTTGAAGGTTGGGAAGATATGATCAATAGATTCATGCAAAGCCATTAGCCATGGGCAATCATTCTTGTCATATACAACACAGGAATACTTCACCCATGACACTATCTCCCTTTTTTTAGAAGAATCAAATAAAGAAATGCCATTAATGGAACCTAGAGCACCGAGAGAACCGAAAAGTAGGCCTCCCACCATTAGAGAATTCCATGCTCACCAAAGCCTTCTGTGGATCTATTCGCATCCTCGATTTCTATGATCAATTTCCTTTGATTCTTTAATAATATCACACCAACTTCCAACCAAATGTTGAATTATGACAAATATCATGCGGGGACCAAATTATTATGTTTCAATTATGGTGTGAAAACGGCTAGACATCAATACTGAATGGTCATCGAGAGTTTGAAACCATGGAAACAACTAATCTACGAGTTATTCTAATCACACCAAAAACATGTCAAGATTACTAAGAAATATAATTTGGTAAAGAGGAAGCAGAGTTTCATAAGAGATAGATTATACATGCAGGTACAACTGAAACAAAAAGTTTCAGGAAAAAGCTTCTGACAAGAAGTTCTGTAACAACTAACAAGTAGCGCTACATTAGGCACCTATCTTCGATTTTTTTTCCCCTTTGATCTTTCTTGTTTTGCATCAGAATGAAATGTAATTTTCTTTTTTTCCAATATTTTCACTGTCATTTTATTGATCACCGCTTATTCCACAGAACCTCATTAGTATACATCAACCAGACAAGGTAGGGAAGCAGCTTTCGGACCTAGTAAGCGCAGCAGCACGACTTTCTCCCTTCGTTTTGGTAGGACTACTTGGAGTTGACCTTAAACCTCTTGGTGAATCCAAGCTTCTTCTAAGAATTTGTCTCATGGCAGCTATCAAATGAATGGTTGGATCAGGAGGTGGCCCTGAGGAAACAAACTTCTTGCAGAAGTTCATGTGCTTTGCCATTGCTTCTTCAGTACTAATAAGCCTCTCAGTCCTTACAATTTCATCTTTTATAGCCTCTGCACATAACCCACAAATCCATTTACCATGATATCTTTCGCGAACTCTTTCAATGTATGCCGGTGTGCACTCTTCGGTTAGGCCACAGCATTCACATTTGGCAGACTCGACCTCAATCTGCGCGATGAGTTTTGTTACTGTCGTTGCTGCTGCTGTTGCTTGTGTTTCTGGTGCCGAGACCACCATAGGGTCACTGATAATAGTAGCAGACATTGCCAATTACCCTATAAATTCATCAAACAACGTTAATCCATTAATAAAGGGTTACACAATATATATTATGTTTTCATTTCAACTTGGATGCCAGCTACTTGCAACTTAATCGATGTAATAAAAGATAGAGTTGTGAAATGCTCTGTTTTCTAAATTTGATTTCTTTGTTTCTAAAACATGAGGGAAAAAAGGCTTGATTATTGCGCGTAGAATGCATTAGGAAACCAGCTGGACATCCAAAAAAAGGGTTTTGAAAACAGCTCAGCGTCTAGAAAAGTTGTGGATAAAAAAGACAAAAAAGAAAGCCTTTAGGTTTGGTTTTCCTTCGATTCTCTGTTCAAGGAAAACAGAGCAGCAACACCTTCAATCATACAAATACAGCTCTTAAAACATCCATAGCAAGGAGAAAGAAAAGACACAAACATTTAAAACGATCAAGAAAGATGAAAACAAGTAAAGAAAATTAAAACAAAAACATTTTTCCTAGAAAAAGATAAAAAAACAAAACCATACAGCAAAAGGGCTAACAAAAACAAGACCATATGCTTGAGTGCTTTGCATGAAAAAGCAATATATACAGGCGAGTAAAATCAAAACAAAATCCTGATGAAGAATAATAATTATTACCAGAAGCAGCAGATCAAACTAAAACTCCTTAATGGTTTTTTCTTTTGTAGGTGTGTTGTTAATAAATGTTATGTATGTCTCTCTGTCTCTTTACTTCTGCTGGCTACCTTGGCTTTGGTAAACACTCTCTCTTTTTCCCACTCTCCTTCAACCTTCTCTTCTCCAGCAAAGAAGATTTCATGAATCAAATTCATTTCAAAGGGAAATCTTCTTCCTTTTTCTATTTTTTCCTGTCTCTAAATCTTAAACTTGTATGAATCAAGATGCAGAACCCCTTTTCTTTTCTTTTCCTCCCTTTCCTTGATGACTAGCCGAGAAAGAGCCCAAACCAAAACTTCAAAAGAACAAAAACCCAAGAGACAGCTTTTTGTTTCTCTTCCACAGAAACAAAAAGAAGGAAGAAGTCGCACTTATATTATAAGAGAGAGAAGAACAAGAAGGAGAAGTGAGGAAAAAAGAACAATGATTGGAGCCTTAAAAGAGTAACAATCTCACGTCGACAGTAGATGCTGTCATTGAATTCTGACCGTTGATTTGCTGATTGCCAGCTAAGCATTTATCATGTTTTAGAAGAGACGCCTATTCTTAGACAATTGTGTGCTGTTTTAGAGGATTTTGCCTCTTCATTCTGCCATCCCTCAATCCAATTATTAGATGCCACGTGTAGTACACAAACGTGTAAGGTACCGGTTCTTGCCTTGGAGATTTCCTTTACAGCCAAGTTGCCATTTAAGTAGTTATTTTGTGTGTGTATAATAGGGTTCTTGGAGTTGATGCTGATTCATTCAGATTGCTAATTTTGGGAGTTTGCAACTAATCAATTTGAAGTGCAGGGTTAGTGTTCTCTGTCATTTGTGATTCCCAAGCAATTATTGTGTCATTTGCTGGACTGTTCTGTACGTACCAGCCCTTTTCTTTTTTTTTTTTTGTTTCCAAAACCAATTTTCTATATGAAAATTGGATCATAAAAGGAAACACAATATTATACCATTTTTGTGTCATTTACCAGACAACCCCATGTATATGGTAACTGATTAGTACTTAAAAGTGCATTTTTATCAAGGTTTTATATCATCATTTTGCACTTGAAGTATCAATAACTCCTTAACTAAAGCATGTTTTATAATAACATATCTAATTACATAAGATACCTTTAATTTATGGTAAATGTTAATCTTAAATGCAGGCCTATCATATAAATAAAAGAATTGATTGATGAGTTGAAGTACTGAAATTGAAAGGACAAAAAGATGGCCAAAGAGATGCTGGTGCAGTTCAAACTGGAACACAGTTCGGTAATTGGGTCATATCTGGAGCTGTAGATCTTGGATTTAGGTCCATTTTATATGGATGGAAAGATAAGTCATAGGCCTACAACATTTATGTGGAGCCCAAGATTTAACAAGGTCGTTTTCAAGTCCAAATTGTAGCAACAACAAAGAAGTCCGAATCTGTCCTACAGCCCAGACACTGTTCAGTGTTCAGCTCATATCTCAAGTTCTAGAAGTCCAAATGATCTCAAATTTTTACCCTGGAAAGATGAGACAATTTCTTAGAACTTTCATGATTCAAGTTTGTTCAAATTATGACATCATCAATGACGTTTTTGGCAGACAAGAAGATAAGAATTGTCACCAAGTCAAGATGTGGCCACCCACTCATCAATTAGTCAACAAATCAATAGTTCCGAATTTTGGCCTATAAAAGGAGGCATTTGCCATGTATTTAGGCATCTTGGTGTTGAGATCAAGATCATGCTCTTGCTTTCTCTCTTTATATTTTGTAATGCTTAAGTTTTGCTTATATTAATCTCTTGCTTATGCTTTTCATTTCCTTTCCTTGTTTATTTATGTTTCTTTCTTTCATTATGTCTAGCTAAATTAATTATGTCAAGGTGAAAAGGGTACACTAATGGTGTAAGAATAAGTATAATATAAACTTAACATGGACCTTAATGTTGGATACTAACATGCTTTATATTTGCTATCTTGTTCACTTATAATACTTTGCTTGTTAAATGGTTAATCTAGATTTATGTTGTATAACATTTGGTACAACAAATACTTGGCACTTTCATAGCCCATACTGTATGGTATAACCGACACCTGAGCTATGAAAGGAACTTGATTTGTTGTTAACATAAGTTATAATCATGAATGCCTGACAACATTTACAAGTATTAGCATTATTCGAATAAGATAACTAATGTAATCATGTTAACAATTTATAATCCGATTGGAACCTCCTTTGTGTGTGGTTTCCAATTGAATAATAAGAGTTTATACTATACTTGTTTGATGTACCATTAGTGGATCCTCTAACCTTGACATTTGTTGTTATCATTGTTTAATCCTTACGTTAATCTTCCATCTCAAAAGTTCTCATCAACTTCTTCCTCTTCTTCTTCACTATTATTATTATCATCATCATTATTATTATTGTTGTTGTTGTTATTGTTGTTGTTGTTGTTACTTTTGTTTTATTGTTATCTATAATTTATACATTTAACCTCCCTGTGGTTCGACCCCGGTCTTGCCGGGTTATTTATTACTTCGACACTCCTGCACTTGGAAGAAGACATCAATCTTTTGGTCGTGTCAGTAACTCTGCTCACCGTGGACGAATCCAGTGGGTGGGGATCCCTAGTTTTTCAAACTTTCAGGGATCTTGAAGAGCGAATTGAATGCAATTTATTTGTTGTGTTATTAGGGCATTTATGAGTAATTATAGAGATGTCCGGGAATCTTGGTAAAATTCTATTATATGGTAATTGATTTCGCGAAAAATTTAGGATTGGATTGGTGAGATGTGTGGTCTTCGGTATAGACTAGACTTCTGAGTTCTTCAGATATTCAAATTAAAACTGATTGTATGAGGTAAATAATAAGTGGTGTATTATGGATTTCACAAATTTTAAATAATTAGCTGAGTATAGAGTATAAATAAGAACAGAGTAATTATTGCACGAGTTTGGAGGAAAATCTTGTATAATTTGTAAGGACAGCATTCCTCAAAGAAATTAAAGAGAAATTTTAATAAATTAAGCATGACTTTATACTGCCTATGTACGTATACAGGACAATTGAAATACACACAACTTACTAATTAATTGCCATTGATTTCCCTAAGGCTATGTCATTGCGTATAAAACTTCGAGGCACAACTTTCTCGTTGAATTAATTTAGTGTTGTTTTCACATCTAGAAGTCTATCAGAAGCTTTGATGAGTTCATACCCTAACTACCCAACTGCAGAGAGTTAGATAGGCACGACTCACGAGTTAGTTTTTAATATCCTTTTGGAAACCTGCAGCTAATATTATAAAATAACCCGCGACTAATTTGTTGAGCGGAAGCCTAATGGTATTCTCATGCAATCTTATAATTATTGAGTTCAATAAGAAGCTGTGTGACTCAAGCAACCCGATGAGGCACCCACTCCATTGTTTTTTCAAGCTCGGGTATATACCTTGTTGGCGATTCCTCAAGGCTCAGCGATCCTAGCTAGCTAGTTGTATATCAACCATATTGTCATAGTCAGTTGGTATTTGTTTACCATACAAGCACTGCAGAGCTAATAAAGAAAAGAGTGATGAAATGAAATAAGCGTTGGTATCAATTAATTGTGATAGAGACTTGCACGTCTTGCAAAGAAGAAGATAAACGACATTAACCCACTCCATTAATTTCTTGTTCCCATCTTTCCCATGATTCGAAGTTAGTTTTCCCATCACAAAAATAAGGGTTGTGTGCCTTAATTGGAACTGTGGGCATGTGTGCTTTCCACACTGCAAAAAACCCAATAAATCACGTTCATGCATGTGAAGCATGCATCACAAGGCAATCTATGGAAAAGGTTTAACATACAAGGTGGGAAACGCATCTATATACAGACGATTGGATTTTACTTTCTTTCTTTCTGTTGGCCAATATTTGATTTAGTCAAGTCCTTTCTCAATCGAAGAATAGTTCACTACTAGTTATGTTGATATGGATTCGAGATGTCAACAACAATATTAGTTTCTTCATTTGAATCCTTGCAATCTAAAACCTGTCGTTCGTAAAACCTAAATGCAAAATAAATGATAAATAAAATGAAGTGAAAAGAAATGGTGCAGGCATGCACTAATAAAACAATATCAGTTTCCTCATAATTAACCCGCATATTATTTTTGCACCCTTCTCATAATTTTGCTAAACTATTGTCACCAATATCTGCCAAATTCTCCATTCTTTTCAGCAACAAACCGAAGCCCATCTTCGTATTACTACTCTACTATAGGGCCATCTCATCCTTATAATACTAATACCAATTACTTTAGGTATATATATCCCACAACCACGATCGCTTGGTCTCTACATTACTAGCTAGCCAAGCCAAGCCAAGCCCTGTCGTAGCAATGTTTGTCCAAAGTCGCGAGGATGGAATAGGTGGTGATTGCAAGGGTCAGCACTGGAAGCAAAAGAGAGGAGATTTTAGCAGATATCATGGTTCTTTCAAAAGTTGGAATTGTGATCTATAAAGGAATGAGTTTTCTTTTATTTATGTCTATCTCATGTTCTTAATCGTTCCTTAGCTTTTTACATTACATTTGGTTCATTATTACATCCAAACCTTTCAATTGTTAAATCCCGCTTAAGAAGTTAAGCTATTGATCCTATTACATGTGATTCATTATTACATTCAAACTCCTTCCATTATTACATTCATATAAATTACCTTGACCACGTAATATTCATATAATTATTTTTAAAAAAAATATTAAAAAATAATATAAATTATATCTTAAAACATTACCTAATAAATTAAGTTATTAATCTTGGTCATACACCATATATGCTTCTCTTACAAATCCCAACTTAACCAATCACACACATTTATTTATTCAACAATCAATTTAGCCCATCTTAGCCTATATAATATAAGCACAATTTATTCATTCTTTATCAATAATATAAGTACATTTGGTCATTCATGCATTAACAAACATACAAACCAATCAACTTAAAAAGCCATTAGTGAATCAAATTAATTTGGTAAGATCAGATTAAAAGAAGAAAAAAAATTCAAAGGCAAAAAAATAAAATAAAATTAGAATTGTGCGAATCCACGTAGCCAATGAGGATGCAATGGTGATTTAGCCTTTCCAACTAGTTTTCTTAATTACTCATATATTTTTTTTTTTTAAAAAAAAAGCAAAGTGGGTGATTCTAAAATGTCCGAGAAAGGAAATGAATGCAATCTTTTTGGCAGTTTTTGGCACGTAATATGTATTAATTAGGCGTAATATTTATTTAAGGTCAAACAAAGCCAACTTGCACCGCATCCACGTATGCAATATGTTAAAAACGATAGAGACATTATTGCATAAATGCAAGTGACCTGCTGATTATTTAAACAAAATGTGACGTGGCACTTACGTGTCAAACACTAATCATGTTCATTGTTAATTTAGCCATAAAGTACTTATTCTCTCATGATTTGGCATATGCCTTGGTTGATATATATATCCATCGGTTTAATTATCTAGATTTGTAGAGGAATAGCTTTTGTCGATTTTAAAATTCAGAGAAAATTTTCAGGCTAATCCTCGAAAATATAAGATTTTCATATTAATCTAGAATATAAAAGATTTTTTTATTTAAAAAAACTTGATGTTAATCTCTAAAATTATTTAAGAAATTTCATCAATCTTGAAATCTTAATGAAAATCTTTACATTAATCTTTAAAAATAAAATATTTTATCTATTTTTTTATAAAAAAATTGACGTTAATCTCTAAAATATATAAGATTTTTTGTTGATTTATTACATAAGAAATACTTTTATTTATTACAAAAAATAATAATGTTAATCTGTAAAATGTAACTAAGAATATTACATAATAAATACTTTTATTTATTCACCAAAAAAATTAAATAATATGAATAAAATTAAAGAAAAAAAATTAATATATTATATATTATTTTATTAAACATATATATATATATATATTTACAATAAATATTTTTTATTAAGAATTTTTAAAATTATTTTTATATTTTAAATGAAATGTACAATCTTAATTATATCTCAAAATACATCGATTTTCATGCTTTTAAAAATAAAAATTAATATGTTTTTATGTAGATTCACTTTCTACTTCTAAAAATTAAACGATTAAAATATTAAAATTTGTATCAAATATTTATTTAATAATTTTAATTACTTTACTTTAAAACAAAACATTAAAATTTTAAAAAATATGATCTGACATGCTTCAAAAATTGTAAGAAGCTTTGCTTAAGGCTAGTACTATGCAGGGATTGAGAACGATGACCTACAACCTGTTTCCCCCTTCTTTTAATGACATTGGTTTTTTTGCTGGACTTCCAGAATGTTTTGAAGATGCTTTGCTACGAAAAGGTTTTTTTTTTTTTTTTACATTTAAGGCAGTTAAAATAGAATTGATAAAATGTTATATTTCCAAAAATATTTTAAAAAATAATAGAATTTGATGTTTGCAAAAACATTAGGAAGTTGCAAGCCTTATTTGTGACTTGGGAGTCACATGCAAGGCTTGTGACTCACCGAGAAAACTGCTCAGAACAATTTTTTTTTTCTAACTTTCATTTCCTTACCATAAAAAATCAATCCAACATATGCATCATAATTCATAAATATAATTAAAAAATCAACACACATGATAACTCATCAAATTTAACGCTTCACAATTCATAATTAAATACAATGAGAATTAACGTATTTTTTTAAAAAAGTATTAATTAAATTCATAATTTTTAAAACATTAAACTATACATTCTAACTATATATAAAAGTCACCACAACTTGTAAATGGACCTGGAATGATAGTGGACAGGCATATAACACTCGTGGATAAACCTGGAATACTCGTGGATGGATCTGTACTATCCTAACTCATTTAACTTGAGGATGAGTTTATACCGCCTGTGTAATGGTTGGTTTAAAAATTATCTCAGCTCAAAGATGGATCTGGAACACTCGTTGACGGACTCGCCTCCTAACTGCATATGCATTATGCATGCTCAAGCATACATAACCAAGATAGCTTAGATTCTTATTAGTTTTATTGTTCGTAACTGCAGTTTTCACTATTAAAAAGTGTGGCCTCTTTTAAAGGCTGTATACAGATTATTCTAATCATTCAAGTGTTGTTACCATAGAGCTAAATGATAGTCCTGGAGGGGAAGATAGTTTCGAGCTAGCTGTGTGCTAAATATGTGGAAGATACTTGGATGAATGCCAAGAAGATAATGAAAAACATAAGTGGATCAAGCCATAACAGTGATCAAAGTAGAGATCATGGGTTGTAGATAGATTTAGACCATCCCAGTATTCTTGAATACGCTTGGAAAAGTTTTTTTTTTTTTATCCACCTATTTTTCCTTTTCTTCTTTCACAATTCCTTTAGTTTTTTTTTTTTTAATTTTATTTTTGGTCTAAATTTCATTTTGTTCTTTTTTTCAGTTGTGCTGACACATACCAGCTATCTCCACGTTTTTTTATGTCACAATTCCTATGCGTGTGTGAGATAAAAGGAGAGAGCAGAGAACAGTGAATTTATAATGGTTATTAAGTGGTCTGGGGATTGCGCCTAACTGTGTTTTCAAAAATAAAATTTGAATTTTTTTTAAGTTTTAGATTATTATTTTATGTGTTTTTATATCATTATAATGTGTTGATATTAAAATTAAATTTTAAAAAATATAAAAATATTATTTTAATATATCTTCAAGTGAAAAGTATATTGCAAAAAAACATATACCACAATTCAAAACAAGCATTAAGCTCTTGTTTGGGATTGCGGCCTAAACGAGAGTGATCAAAATTCAATTATTTTTTATATTTTTTTTTATGTTTTTTGTTTTGGTGTGTTTTTATAATGTAGATAAAGTTTTGAAATCAATATATTATTAAGGTAAGCATTTTCATTCCTAAAGTCTATAGTTTTTTTTTGAATTTATTGAATATATTTTATTGTTGTATTGGCATAATTATTGAATAATTTGTTGAATTGTAATTGTTAATATTGAATTTACCTTAGAATTAGTAATTGAATATGTTGGAATAATTAGTAATTTTACTACATTATTGCATGATTTGTGTTTAATTATTTGCATTAATTTTAATTGTTAGTCTAGAGCTTTTTTTGAATATTTTTTATTGTTTGTATTTATATAATGATTGAATAATTTGTTGAATTCTAATTGTTAATGTTGAATTTACCTTAAAATAAGTAATTGAATATGTTGCAATAATTAGTAATTTTACTATATTATTGCATGATTTATGTTTAATTATTTGCGTTAATTTTAATTGTTAGTCTAGAGTTTTTTTTGAATTTATTGAATATTTTTTATTGTTTGTATTTATATAATGATTGAATATGTTGTATTTATATAGTCTAGAGTAATTAGTATGAGTGTTATATGTATAGATGTTATGTTATATACAATATTAGTATAGATAGAGTCAATTGGTTGTTGCTTTTGTCAATATTTGCAGATTTTTGGATTTAGGTAGTATCCAGTATAGGGGAGGTGTTGTCGAATTTTTTTTAACATTTGAATTTAATTATATAATTATTCGTATACAATTGTGTAGATGCGTAGAACAAAAACCAGAGCTGATTGCGGTCGCTCATGTATGGTCGCAGCTAGTTCTTCTAGCAGCGAGGATGACGTATTCTTAGGTGACTCTCAAGAAGAGGCACCTACGCCACTTGCACCGTCAACTGAAGCTGTCTCTTCCAGCGCGGGTTCACAGCGCAGAGGTGGCGTGCCTTCACAGCGGAATCAATTCACCCGCCAGTACGAGGCATAGTGGTAGGACGACCTTTCAATGTAAGTTTGTTATGGTTTTAGTTTTTTCTTTTAAATTATAACATAATTTATGAACAATTAATAAATATTTCATGAATTTAATTTATTTTCAGATTCACAAACATAGAGATTTTATTATTTCAATGGAGTCAGGTATCCAGACATCCTGAATGGATACCTCAAATCGATGCATGGTTTCACATTTTGAGATTGGTGTTAATTTCTAATTTTACAGCTTATTTCTAATAATTTATTAATATAATTTTCAATAAATTATTATTTTTATTTATCTAATTATTTATACAAAACACAAATTCACCTGGGACAGGGCGCATGACAAAGTTGTGAGGAGGGTGTGGGAAAATCACGCGGCAACTAGGTAACATCGAAAACAATACAAGATTTTTTTAGAAAAAAATTTATGTGTCAACTTCTAATTTCTCGTTATGGAAGTAGGTTGCGTGATTTTTGATATGAAGCACAAAAAAAGACAAAAAAAAAACCACGAGAGATAAGGGTCTCCAATGCTGGAACGACGTGGTAGTTTGGAGGGATTTCAAATCGATATACATCCCAGAAGATATATGGCCACACTATCTTGAGCACGTCACGTCTGAGCAGTTCACACGACGCTCATTGTCCGGTGGCGGCAACCGGAATCGACTAATTCATGGCTCGGTGACATCGCACACGGGCAGCTCCGTTCCGTTTGCTACACTTGCGAAATGGATGGTAAAATTAATTTAAATGAAATATATCGTTAAATTAATTTGTTGTTAATTAATCTTTTTTCATTATAGGCTACGTCTCTTGGACGTGAGCCGAGCCCGATGGAGCTGTTTGTGGAGACGCACATGCAGAGTCAAGACCGCCAAAAGAGGACACAGCAGTTCGTTGACAATCGTGCTTAACACTTCGTGGTATATTTGTTCAACCATTTTATTTTGTAAGTTATTATTTTTATTGAATTGAATATGATTACTTTTTTTTTTATTTTCAGGAGACCTATAATAGCCAGTTGAGGGAGAGATATAGGGACGATCCTTTGATCCATCCAGAATTCGATCCGGATTTGTGAATGGAGGTTGGATCGTTTGGTGGACCCGATAAAAATCAGGTTTACGGGCTCTCCAACACTACGACCGAGAACTTACGGGCGACCCGTAGTGTTTCAACCGTTGAAAGCTTCCAATCAGTATCAAGCACCCAATCTAAGGAGTTCGTGGCCTTACAGCAACACATGACTCAGCTCACCGAAAAATACAACCACTTATCAGTGGTGTATCCACAACTCAAAGCGGAGCATGCACAACGATATGTACAACAAAAAGCGGAGCATGACCAGCTTCACGAATTTGTCATGAACATGGCATCATAGAGTGGTGATACACGTGCGCCTCCTCTTATTTGGCCGTATAACAACCAGCTTCCTCCTCCTCCTCCTCCTGCTCCACCATTATGTTAATTTGTAATGAATATTATTTAACTTTAATAGTTAATTTAATATTTTTTTAAAACACATTCAGTTTGTAATGAATATTATTTAATTTTATTTCTTTTATTCTTGATGTTTAATAAAAATTTTATTTGCTTAATTGGTTTTTTATTACCATTAATTTATATAATTTTATATTATATAAATTAATGGTAATAAATTAATTTTATATTATATATTCTAAATAATTTTTAAAAAACATATTTAAAAATAATCACATAGGGTTTTATCGACGAAATATATTCTTCGGCATTTGACAGTAGCTGCCACAGTCACCGACGAATTTACATACGGATATATTTGGTTGGTATTATGGACTCACCGACAACTATACCAGCGAACTTAATCCGTCGATATTTTACAGTGCCTGCCACAATTACCGATGAATTTACAAACAGATATATTCGGTTGGTATTCCAAACATTCAACGATAATGTTACCGACGGTATGTCACACTATCATCGACGGGATAAACCCGTTGATATATTTCAAGCGGGAAACTTTTTTTGGTGCGCAATTTCCGTCAGTAAAACGATCAACAAATATTTTTTTAATATTTCCAACAGATATAACAATGGCGGTAGTATTACTGACGAAAGAAAAGCCGATGGACGTATTCCATTGGTGATGACATCGATAAATCTCAATGACGTCGGGAAAACTGTGAAATCTTGTAGTGATTTAGACCATCCCAATATTCTTGAATACGCTTGGAAAAGTTTTTTTTTTATCCCCCTACTTTTCCTTTTCTTCTTTCACAATTCCTTTAGTTTTTTTTTTAATTTTATTTTTGGTCTAAATTTCATTTTGTTCCTTTTTTCAATTGTGTTGACACATACCAGCTATCTCCACGTTTTTTTTATGTCACAATTCCTATGCGTGTGTGAGATAAAGGAGAGAGCAGAGAACAGTGAATTTATAATGATTATTAAAAATGTGTTTGGGAACGCGGTGCAAAGTATATTTCTAAAAAATTCAAATTTTTTTTTGTTAAAATTTAATATGATTTGTATGTTTTGGATCGTTTTGATGTGCTGATATTAAAAATAATTTTTAAAAAATAAAAAAACATCATTGACATGTATTTCGGCATAAAAAATTATTTGAAAAACAACCACTACCACATTACCAAACACATTCTAAGTGGTCTGGGGATTGTGCTTAACAGTGTTTTCAAAAATAAAATTTGAATTTTTTTTAGTTTTAAATTATTATTTTATGTGTTTTTAGATTATGTGTTGATATTAAAATTAAATTTTAAAAAATAAAAAAAATATATTATTTTAATGTATCTCCAAGTAAAAAGTATTTTGCAAAAAAACATATATCACATTTCAAAACAAGTATTAAGCTCCTGTCTGGTATTGCGGCCTAAACAAGAGTGGCCAAAATTCAATTATTTTTTTGTTTTAAATTAATTTTTTTATATTTTTAAATTATTTTGATAGATTGATGTCAAAAATAATTTTTATAAAAAACTTTTATTTTAATATATTTCTAAATAAAAAATATTTTTTAAAAAATCACAAACACTTTTATAAACACAAATCAGCTGTGAAAATTTACTGTTAGTGCTAGTTGGTGTGAATGGAAATGTCTGAGCATCTCTCCTGGAATTCGATGCCATTGCTAATGTTTTGGCTTTAGACGCCGAAAAAAAAGAGTGAAAATCTATGTTTACATGTAAAAGTAACGGAAAGCATCTGTAAAGAATTTATTAAATGCAATAAAATCTTGATGTCAACTTTCCGGTGAACCGAGATCTCACCCGCAATCAGTGCAGCATGTGAAGCTTAGCCAGGGCTTCTCATTGCTCAACTACTTCTATTAAAAACTCATCAATCCACATGTGTCCTTGGCGGTCAGTCTCAATGAACCCTTGAAAATATAATAAATGCGTGACTACATGACAAGCTCGGATTAACCCTAACATCTGTTTTTTTTTTCCCCCGGATAATTAGAATATTCTTAAACCATTTTAGGGTTCATCAAAATGTCATTCTTGCCGCTTGGAAAACTTCAGTAGTTGTGAACTTGTGATTCAATCTCATCAATTACTTATATACTAAAACACTGGGATTTTTACTATATATTTGTCATTATGCAAAATTTTAGTTTTTTTTAGTTTGGTCATCAAACTTTGTTTTTGAGCTATCAAGTCCTATTTAAAAAACAATTGATTTTAAATTCTTATGAAATGATGATATTGGAAGAGGTGAGACTGAAATGAAAATCGTGGCAAACATAGGTGACATATTATCAGTTTTGAAAACATTCATTTTAGTCCTCCAACTTAAATAATCACATAAATTATACATTTGTGATCCCTTAAAATTGTTTCAATTCCATTTTGATATAGAGGCTTATTTTTGTTATTTTTTGGTTTCTGGTTGAAAGAGTAGAGAGAGGGATTACTAGATTCTGGTGGTAGAGAGAGAAACTTGTCGTTGACACCGATTTAGGCCACCAAAATAAATATATTTGTGTGTTAAATTGTTTAATTTGATGCGGGAAGTTCATGTTAGGTGTTTTTATACCTTAAAAGTTCGTGAAAAAACATATCTGAACTCGGGTTGATTTTTGATTTCGAGATGAGTTTGGTTTTTAGGAATGTTTTAAGGTTTTTTGATGTCATGAAAAAGTTTGTCATGGTTTCTAGGGTGTTTTGGATTGAAAACGGGTTGCACAACAGGTTTTTGAGTCAGAAGAGCATAGACCCTGATTTTCCGACAACTACAGTGACTGGAATCTAGGTAAAATAGGCAACACGTCGTCCATTGCTCTTGGGTCTCGCATGACTGTTAGACCCAAGCACCTTGGGTCTAGTATGTTTACTATAAAAATATAATTTTAAAGAATCCAATTGAAAAGAGATAAAGTGACGTGACTAGTTAAAAAACTAAAATAAAAAAGGATAAAACCTCCTCTCTTTTAGTTTGGTTAGAGGATCTCTTTTAAATAATATTGATTTTTTTGTTATGCATTTAATTTTTAGAAAGGTTTTTCTAGTTCATCTATGATTTTATTTTTATCTTTTATATAGCTAAATTATATTTTTGAAAATAAAAAAATATTTATTTTCAGATGATATTTTTAATGTGTAGCCTTACATGTTATTTTTTTTTTCCTTTTATTTTATTCAATCAATTTAATGTTTTATTTTTTAAAATTAAATATCGTGATCTACATTTTCAAGTTTTAATTTTAGATGTCATTAATGATTTATTTATTAGCACACATAATTTTTAATTTATTTGATTACATGTATGCATAAATTTTTTGATTTATTATATTTTTTGAACTACAAAATATATTAAAAAAACCTACATATTTAATTTTTTATAAAAAATAAAAATATTACACCCGTGATAAAACACGATCAGTTACCTAGTAGAATATTGTAGACAATGTGCCCCCACTCATCATGCGTATTTTGTCAAAGAGGACGTAGTGAAGACTTGAAGATTGGCTCGAAGAAAGAACAAAAATAGACCAGCGACTCATGAATCATATTGTGTTTATATGCAGTGTCCGATGAAAGAGAAGAGCGGGTCCTGGATGTTTCAATATAATCCAAAAAATGTATTGTGGACCTGTGGTTTACATCTCCTAGCCTCTCGGGCCACCATTTCCATGAATTCATGGGATAATTATCCAGTGGTGGAAATCATGCAAGCATGCCAGTCCAAGTCTTGATTGGATACTTGCCACACAGGCCGTGGACCACCCTGGAGTACTGGAATCGGCTTTGACTGGAATGGAAACCATTTATCGTTTATAAATATTTTATTATTTTTATTTATTTAATAAAAATTAAGTTTAATATAATATCGAAGTTTCAAGTTTAAAGATTCTTGCTTATAAAAATATATTAGAAAATAATATAAATTATATATTAAAACCTCACCTAATAACTTAAATTTTTAAATTAGAATAGTTTTTTAAAACACAATGTTTTCTATATTCATTAAAGATATAATCTACCGTCCAGAGTGCCAAGTTTTGGGATGAAACCTCTCATTTTCTACTATTAACATTCAAAACGATATAGAATAATATAAATTATATTTTGAAATTTTATCTAATAGTTTAAGTTTTTACATTAAGATGGTTTTTTAACTTAGTATTAAAGTTTTAATAATCAAACGGTCACGAGTTTAAATTTTATTATTTCTATTTATTTAATAAAAATAAATAACAAGTTAACATAAACTTGTGTAACTTTTAAGTCCAAAGAGTTTTTATTTTTTAAAAAATATGTTACATAATAATATATATCATATTTTAAAACCTTATTTAATATTTTAAATTTTTTAGATTAAGAGAATTCGGTGATTAAGGTGTTTCTGGATTCATTAAAGGAACAATCCACCACGTCAAAATCACTATAAAACCTCTCGAATTTAGTATTTTAACCCTCTCATGCAAGTCATTCTTGAGTGTTTTGATTTTCTTCGCATCATGATGATATGTGCATAGAGACCACGTAATGATCATTCTTCATGGTTCGAGTAGTGTAAGTAAGTGTCATACTTTTTTTTAAAAAAAAAAAAAAAAAAAAGTGTCATTCTTCATTTTTTTCTTCGACAGCTTTATAGCATGGGATACAGAGTGGCAGACAGTCAATGAGCTAGTGCACTTGCTGATAATGTTAATTTATTATTAGTGCTCCTTTAATGACTTTAGTAAACTAGCAAACGGCTTTTAAGCAAGGTGTTAACGCTCTGTTTAGTAATTGATTAAGATACCGTTTGTTTTTGTTTTTGTTTTTATTTTGTGTTCGGCTACAATAACCAGACTGTATTTTTATCCTAAGATCCAATTTTAAGGTATTTTCTGGAATATAGTTGTTTTTTAAAGTTTTTTTTTAATATATTAAAATAATATATTTTTTATTTTTTTAAATTTACTTTTAATAAAACGCATCAAAACAATTTAATTTTTTAAAAAAATATAATTCACAGCACTCCTAAACATACTCAAATTACTGGAAAGCATCTTCTAATAGGGTTTTTTTTTTTTTTTCATCAATGTTAAAAAGTTCAGAAATTCTTTTGGTAAAAAATGTCCTCTCTCTGAATTTCTCTCATGAGTAACAGACACTTCCACATGGCGAGTTCCTATTAGCTACTAAAAAAGACTAACATACATTTCAGAACACAGGATTTCGACCCAAAACCAGAAGTCCATTACATGTCGTCTAGTCATTCGCCCACTTCAATAAAAAGGCATTAAAGACACACCACCGAACTTCATGTGTTCAAACCACTGGTCTACTAGCACTGTCCAAATATTAATTTCCAAAAGAGCCCATACCACCCCATCGTTCTCTTCTTCAGTTCCTCTTCACCTTCCCTCTCAGCTACTAACTGCATTTCAAAAAGAAACCTCACCTTTACATTATTACATACTTACATACATACATACATAACTTAAAGCTCCATCGATCTTCTTCTCCGGGAAGATTTTTTCTACATGGCGAGAGAGTTCGCAACATGCGTGGAGTACGGATTGAGTCTTTCGAAGAGAATTTACTACGGAAAGGAAATGAACCCGGCGGCATCGGCAGCGATGACGCGGTCGATGTCATCGAAGTCATCGGAGTTGGCGGAGAGTTACTTGCCGACTGCGGTGATGGCTTATGCGGTGGTTCTGGAGCCGGAGCTGGTGGACAATCCAGACGTCCCTAGTTATCAGCCGTACGTTCATGGGCGGTGTGAGCCGCCGGCGTTGATACCATTGCAGATGCATGGAGCGGTGGCTATGGAGATTGATTGCTGTTTTGATCATGCAAACGTTTGTTTTAGCGGCGCGTGGCGCGTGCATTGTATTAAAGCGAGTAGGAAATGTGATGTCCGCATTGCCGTTCCCATGGGAGAGCAGGTAACATACTAATATATGCTGTTTTTTTTTTTATTATAATTTATCAATCAGTGCTACTGAATTTTATGTAAATGTCTTTGAGAGCGAAATTAAATATTTTTTCTTCGGGAAGATCACCTTTTTTTTTCATGGATATTAAAATATTTTGGAAAATTTATAGATTCATTACAAATGAGAAGCTAGAACCCAAGACCTTCTAATAAGAACGATTGCATGGGTGTGTTAGTTGAACAATTCACTGGATTTTCTTAAGAATTTGATGCTCAGTCTGGGTTCAAATTTTGATCGTATATTCCTCGCTTGAATTTACCAAGCAAGGGGTTCGATAAGTTGAACAGTCAAAAAAATAAATAAAATTGCTGCTGATGTTTCAAATTCCAAAGGGCTTAGGAATAGCAGATAGATTATGAGTTAATTACATATTCAAGCAAGATAATGTACTCTCTATGTTTAATAATGAAACTTGTAAGTTGTTATAGAAAACTTATAACCTGTAAACTAATTTTTTCATATGGGATTTGAGGATTCTTAAATGATAAAATCAATAATTTTTAAGTAAATTATTACAAAAAAATAAGAGAATGAATATTTATTCTTATTCTTTGTTTTTAGTTTTTAGATGACAAATATTTTGAAATTAAATATGTATTTTTTTTAAGAATAAAAAAAATGAGTGAATGAACATTTATTCTTATTCTTTGTTTTTAGTTTTTAAGTGATAAACTTTCTAAAATTAAAAATGTATTTTTTTTAAAGAATAGAAATTGTGAACTTTTTACTCGAGTGATTCAATGGGTATTTATAGGCCCTGAACTTTATTGTTTTACTGTAATAGAAAGGCTGGAGAATTATTTTCTTTTAATAGTAGTAATAAAAAATAAATATCTCTTACACAACATTAATGAGGGATAAATAGGGTGGGTCATTTGGAGATTTTTATACACTTATAGGTATAGGGAGATGAATATCCCTAACATTAACATTTTATATTAAAAGTCATGAGAATAAGTAAACGGAATCTTATGGCTCAACATAGAGCTTATAATGATCTCCAGGCCTTTAGTCACTTATGCCAAGCCCATGGTCAATGGGTATGGCCGCGAGCCAAACCCTTGTCAAAGGCGCTAGATCTTACACCTCGCTAGACCGATACTCACTTGGAGTTTAAAGGTGTGGGGTCTGGTAGCACGCCATATTTACAGTCACTTAGGCTCGGCACGGTGCCAAGCCCAGGGATGGTTGCAATTTGGGTTTGGCACATAGCCAACCCTAAGGGTGATAGTTCTGGCTGTTTGCTAAATCCATGCTCAATTATGCTTAGCATACAACTAAGCCAAGAGCGTTAGGTTTGGCATTTTACTAAAACCATACCCCTTTAAACTAGGCAAGTGCCAAGTCCAAGAGCAGTAGGTTTTGCAGCTTTCCAGACCCTTGTTTGCTTGGACTCGGTACATAACCGAGCCCATAGATATTGGGTCTAGCAGCACACGAGACCTATTACCAATTGGGTTTGACACACAACCAAGCTCAAGGTTGATGGGTCGAGAAAGTTGCTAGATTCATTCCCAATTAGATTTAGTGTGTAGCCAAGCCTAAAGACGATATATCTGGCAATGCATTAGACCTATGTCTAATTAGGCTCAACTTATAGCCACACTTAAAGATGTTAGATCTTGAAGCAAGTTTAATTCATATTATCTGAACTTGATATTCTATCAAATCTATGGATGTTAGATATAGATACCTATCCACTTATCAATAGATTATCACCTATCTTTTGAATTTTTTAAACAATTACTTGGACTATTTATTTTTTATAATGACAATATATTTATCCATCAAATGGCATGATGGTGTTTGTGTTTGATTAATTGGCGGAATAGTGGGTTTTTAGATAAATGATTGAGCTTTGAAAGAAGGTGATTTGATGATAAGAAAATAAAATAAAAAAGTCTTTATGATGTGATTCGTAATTTATGAATGGTACAGGAGCATATAATTGGAAAAGACACAAGACCTAACATATCACATGTTTGTATTATTAGTCATTCATGTCCAAATTAGTAAACACTGTAAAACTACACGCGCACTTATTTGACATGAAAAGCACGACTTGTTGCTGGCACCATTGCACAATGAAAAACATGTATGTACATATTGCATTATTATTTCCTTGAATCGTTACTCGTTTTTCTTGAATGTTTAAAATTAACTTATTTTTAAGTTCTCAAGTAAAACATGATGTGGCTAACAGGGTTCACTTCTAGGTGTCGAGGTTGATGTAACTGGAAGATCTTATCATAGTCAGTTGATCCAAGCAGAAGATGCAAATGACAAAGAAAAAGTAAGCAGAGGATGGAATGGGCGTTTAATAAAAGGCAGCATGTATAGTTTTGAAATTCCAGAGGTGATTTACCTAGTGCATTTGATGCATAATAATTCTGGTTATGGATTACGAATGGTTTCACATTGCTCTTGCTAAGATACATATCTGAATTCTTATTTCCTGTTTAGGTTGGAGGAGGGTCAACTTTCTCGATCAAAGTGACTTGGTCCCAAAAGTTGCTATTTCATGAGGGTCAATTCAGTCTCAATGTACCATTTAGTTTTCCATCATTTGTCAATCCCATCGGCAAGAAGATTTCTAAGAGGGAAAAGATACTTTTGAATGTGAACTCTGGTGTTGGTAAAGAAATTTTATGCAGGTGTGCTAGCCATGCTCTAAAGGTATGCCATTCTTGTAGGCTTTAATGTTTCAATCAGCTTCTGGTAACAAGACAAAGGAAGTGAGATGGTGATTATGGTTTGACAGGAGCTCAGGCGTGAAGTTGGTAAAATGGGCTTCTTATATGATGCAGAAGTACTGACTTGGTCAAGTGCTGACTTCAGTTTTTCCTACAACGTAAGACCTTGAACCCCTGGCTGTTTTTTTCCCAGATATATTTGTTTCTATAGTATTGCCATGTGTATTTAATGGTCAGACAATGAATATACAAAATGTGTAGAGAGCCATACCAACACTTATTGTGGTTGACTGCTGTGTTCACAGGTCTACTCCAAGGATTTATTTGGTGGTGTGCTTTTGCAGTCCCCATTCTTACGAGATTTTGATGACAGACAAATGTTTTGCTGCTATCTATTTCCTGGAGACAACCAGAGCATGAAAGTTCGTTACCATAAATTTTCTGCATGATTGTTTATTTTCTAAAGTATTTCATTCCAATAAAAGACAAGTGGTCTGTAAGGATAATTTACTCTCCTTTTCTTATATATAAAAAAAAAACCCTTCATGCCAGAAGTTTTGTCGCGCAAATTACAGAGGACAGAATTTTTCTTGTCACTGGAACAATGGCGTGCCAAAAAGGAGGAGAATATGCCCACCAAAAGCTAATAAACTGGAAGTAAACTAATGAAGGCACAAAACACTGCTAATAGAAAAGAAAATGTTCTTGTTAGAGGAATACTTGCCTACTTTTGTTGTAGTTTCATTTTGGTGCCATATATATGAACTCAAAGGACCAAACACTCTTGTCTCTGAAGTCCAAACCAAGGCTTCATTATTAAAGTTTCAAATTTATGTGACTGCTCCTACTTCATGTTTGTGAATCTGTCAGGCTTTCAGGAAGGAAGTGATATTCTTAATTGATATCAGTGGAAGCATGAAAGGGAATCCTTTCGAGAGTGCAAAGAATGGATTATTGTCATCTCTCCAGAAGCTCAACCCAGAAGATTCTTTCAACATTATAGCGTTCAATGTGGAGACCTACTTATTCTCATCATTAATGGAACAGGCAACTAAAGAAACAATATTAAAAGCTACTCAGTGGCTTAATGATAACTTAACTGCAGATGGTGGCACCAACATTTTAGCCCCCCTCAAACAGGTATTTCCTTTGTGTCACTATACGTCCTTTCAACCATATTGAAATTGCTTTTGGCTTGGTTTTTTTGCGGCTTTGTAATCCATTTCTCAACTAGTTTATGGAAATAAAGTAGCCAACTCTGGCTTATACACTGTCTGCCTTCCTCTCTATAAGTAACCATATGCCACGTAGAGCATGAAAATCACTACCTAGAGTCCTTCCTGCCCGATACCATTTGCTCTTTTTTTCCTGCACTGGACATATTTTAGATGCTTCATTTTCCACTTTCACATCTCTAAACAAGATGCTCATTTCAAGAATCTTACATATTTTATTTTGTAACGTGTTATGTTTTAGGCTTTAAAGCTGTTGGCTGAAACTACTGATTCAATTCCTCTCATTTTCCTCATCACTGATGGGGCTGTTGAAGATGAAAGAGATATTTGCAATTTTGTCAAAGGTTCTCTCACAAGCGGGGGATCGATTTCTCTTCGCATAAGTACATTTGGTATAGGTAAGATTTTGTTGCTTCAGTTTTACCTTCAGTTGTTTGACTCCTATTGTCTTGATCTCTTTGATCTGTCATATCTGGAGTTGCCTATTATATACACTTAATGTCTGAATTGATGATTGAACACAGATTTGCACGCGAGAACTTAGTGTTTCGATAGTCATATTTCAGTCTGCAATGCTTTTCAATTTATCTTGTTATCAAACTTCATATTCAGATTTCAACATATCATGAGCTTAATGAAGCCCAGCCTGCATGGCGCTCAAGCTTACCAGCTTCGTGTTAGACAAGCTGAAACGAGCTGCCATTATCGATTACTAGAGTTGGGCATTTCTCCCTGGCAATCAAAACTGGTCTGCCTATCCACCTAATATCTGCTTTATAGCGGGCATTTTTTTTACTACCCTTACCTGCTACTGCTAATTAGCATAATGAAAGAAAGCACATCAATTAGGGGACACTAGGCTTGTGTCCCAAGTAACACTTTCTTTGACTTTATTATATATCTTCTCATTCTTCTCAACAAATGTCAGAATATTAAAATAAATTATATACTGCATCCTTACACCACTTCTTACCTTTTTATACAATTTGTTAAAGAACCTTATAAAATGAAAAAACTTCTCCAGGTACATATTGTAATCACTATTTCTTGCGAATGCTTGCACAAATTGGGAGGGGTCACTTTGATACAGCTTATGATGCAGGTTAGTTATATTTCAGTTGCTTTTTAGAAGGGGATCTATGGTGCAATAGGCCTTGTGTTTCAATACTGTGTAAAGTCAAGCAGGAAAGATTCTTATAAAGTCAATTTCTCTATTGCTCTTTCATTTGGCCAGATTCGGTTGCTTTTCGAATGCAGAGATTATTCGCAACTGCATCATCAATCATTCTAGCCAATATAACCGTTGATGCTTTGGAATCTCTAGACTCGCTTGAGGTGCTCTATTTAAGATAATGAATATTGTTTTATGCTAATCCTGGCTTGAAAATGTTCATACTCTCTCTTAGCATAGCCATGTTGCAACAGAGGAGGTTTTGATTCTCTCATCTCCTTCAATTTTTTTGACTGTTTCTGACATAATGTCTTCTCCGAGTTCCTTGCAGTTGCTTCCGTTTTGTATCCCAGACCTCTCATGTGGATGCCCATTGATTGTATCTGGGAGATATAGTGGAAACTTCCCAGACTCTGTCAAGCTAAGTGGCATCTTGGCAGATATGAGGAAGTTCACAATAGACATAAAAGCGCAAAAGGCAAAGGATCTTCCTGTTGATAGAGTAATATTTCTTCTGGATACAACATTATTTAATAAATATGCACTTAACATCACCTAGTAGTTGTAAGATAGACTATCAAAAATAGCAATCATTTAAAAATTGCATGATAAGAAAGTTGTTCCTGGAGCTTTCTTCTCTAAGTATTCTTAACTAACTCTGCAGGTAGTTGCAAGGAGACAAATTGATTTACTCACAGCTAATGCATGGTTGTCAGGAAGTAAAGAACTGGAACAGAAGGTTTGCTACTGAATTTGCTAAGATTCTGATCATCAATAACACTATAAAAAAAATTAAAGGGAACTAATGTTGTCGTCAAGGACAGAGTGATTACGTTGGGAGAGGAAGAAACATGTTTGGGGCAAAGTTCTACTGGCTAGGTTGGCATGGATTGCGTGGTTGTGGTCATGTGTGTAACCATTGTTCCTTCTTGCAAACCTAATGCGTTTGATCTTCTTCATTTAGGTTGCAAAAATGAGCATACAATCTGGGGTTCCATCTGAATACACCCTCATGGTTTTACATCACACTCTTAGAGAAGAGAAAGCCTCAGAAACAATTCTGATACAGAATGTAAGCACTTGCCTAACTCCTAAAACTTATGCTTAAATTCTCGGAAGAATTTCTTTACTTTCTCTCTTCTAAGTATACACAACAAGCAGACAACTTTCTCAATTCGAATAACAAATGTGACGTCTATGATCCAGCATTTTTTTATCAAGCAGCGCCTGCACCCTGGCCTTTTTCTTGCATTACTCGATGACTCTTGTCTTAAATGGAAGCGTGCTTATGATTTTTTAAAAAAAAATAAAAAATTAATCTCAAATATTACTTAGGAGATTGTTTGCAAATCCTGAAGCTCATCTGTTTAATTTCCTTTATATCTATGAAAACAGGTGTTCAACAAGATCAACCCCCTTAAGAAAATGGACTTACAGACGAAAATCATGTTGGGGAACCTATGCGTTGGCTTTGGCAACTTGAGTGCAACAGCTGAGAACATTCCTCCAGGAACTGAGGAGACAAAGTCATCTGATGCAACTGAGTTGTTCAATGCTGCTTCAAACTGCTGTAGCAGGGTGGTGGAGCGCTGCTGTTGCATGTGCTTCATTCAAACTTGTTCATATATGAATGATCAATGCGCTATTGTCCTCTCCCAGCTC
This sequence comes from Populus nigra, assembly GCF_951802175.1. Taxonomy (NCBI): domain Eukaryota; kingdom Viridiplantae; phylum Streptophyta; class Magnoliopsida; order Malpighiales; family Salicaceae; genus Populus; species Populus nigra. Next base: position 35,626,963 of record NC_084852.1, read on the forward strand.
TGTGCCGCCCTTGCTTGCTTTGAGTGCATGAACTGTTGTATTGAGCTCTGCGAATGCGGGTAAATAAGCTCTTGTAAATGGTCGCTGAACAGTGCAGAGTGATACAAGAATGCAATGTTGTGTGTTTGTTATACTGCTGCGACTTGCTTTGTATATTATTAACTGCGAACCTTTTAATTTATTCTTCATCTGTTTGACTGCTCCATCACCAAAAACAATATATAGATATTTTGCATGTAATGACTGAATGCTTTGTGAATTCCTTGTTTCGCTTGTTTCTGTCGTCATTCTTGTTTGATTTGAGATATTTCGAGCTCTTGTCTTGCCTAAGGACTTTACAGCATCTCTCGTGTCAGTAAAATCTAAGCTCGCATCCAAATGGTGGGTTTAAAGTTTTATTTTTTCAACTTTTTTTTTAAGGGTTTAAAGTTTTAAACATACTCCCGCTGTCTTGTAAACAGAGAGTTTTATTAAATTTCTCACACAAGTTATGAAATTGCACTAAATATTATGCCAATATATATATATACACTACACTATTCCTTAAAGTTTAATGTAGTTTAAAAAAATGTAAATTCAATTTTTAAAGAGTGGTAGTAATTAATGTAGTAAAATTAGCACTTACTTTTTTTTTTACTTTTTAATAAAAAAATAAGTATTTTAAGATATCTAAATTAAAAAAAAAGGGGGGGCTATATTGGACGGAAGGAATAACATTTTATACCAGATTTTGTAAAAAGCTTAATTTCAATTAAACAATTTAAATATGCACCTCTAGTGTATTATGGACGTTTGGATGTGAACTTCGTATTCAAATAAAATATTTCTTCATCCAAACAGCTGGAAAACTAGATATTTAAAAAAGAAAAGAAAAGGATCAAATTTTTAAAGCTTTGATTGGACCAACTGATGCGCACAAAGCTAAGATTACTCATCCTAACAGCTTACTTGTATTGTATAAGCTTCTGTCTCTCCTAATCCCTCTCATTCTATGCTTTGTCAGATTAGATTCTCAAGTCCCCTCATTAGTCTCTCTCTTTCAAAGCTTCCCGAATATTGGACTCTTACTTATTTATGATGGTTTTCTTCATTATCTAGATTTTCGCTCAATTTTCTACTGATTGCTTCTTTTGTTTTTTCAGTATCAGAGCAGTGTGTGGTCTGGATTTAGAAAAGAATTGTGTTCGTGGTTCAGATTCTCTTCAATCAACTCAAAGAGAGATCTCATTTTTTATTTTATTTTCTTATATGAAATGGTTCCCATTTTATTATACTTTTTTTTTTCTCTGGTACATTGATATGTTGAGCCTAATCTCTCTTGAAAGTTTTTCAAAGCTTAAATTTACCAGGTGTGCATCAATCTTGTTGTTCCAGGACTTTTGTGCCTGTTTTAGACAAGGCCTTCTTTAATATATGTATATTCCTTCTTCTATTGTCCCTGAAAAATAAATCCTACAATCCAACTGATCTTGCGTGCAGCAAGAGCCAACAACTTTCTTATGATATCCAACGTGGCAACTAGAACAAAAATTTCTGAAAAATCTATCCTAAATATCTATGTATATCCCTTGATAACAAGTCTTGCCTTATACATGTTTACAAAACCATCAGAGTTTAACTTAGTCTTATAAACCTGTTTACAAAACCATCAGAGTTTAACTTGATCTTGTAAACCCACTTGAATTTTATAGCTTTCTTGTGTTTAGTTATATCTATCAATTCCTATATTTGGTTCTTTTCAAATACTTTGAGCTTATATATCATTGCAACTATCCATTTATGATTAATTACAGCTTTATCATATCCTGCAAGCTCCATTACTACAATATTACAACTATAATAAATATCATAGAGTAATATAGTACCTTTCGCATGTTCATCATCCACATCTTTATTCTCTTTTAGAATTCAAATTTCTTATCATTTTCCCAACTCCAGTAATCTAACTCTAAGAATTTGACATCCCTGCAATGGTTTGTGGCAAGTAGATTTTATAGGCCTTTGAATTTAAGCTATAGCCTAAGAAGATTCCAAGTTCTGCTTTTTTGTTCAATGTTCAATTTGTCTCTCTTAACCTATGAAATGTAAGAACATGTAACCATATGCTTTCAGATTAACTTTGGTTTGTAGTCATACCATGTTTTGAATTGAGTTTTTTTTTCTGTAATGCTTTTGTTGGCAGTTTATTTAATAGAAATATTGCAGTGTTTATTGTCTCAGCCCAGAACTTCTTTGGCAACCCTTTATTATGAAGAGAACAACTTGTCATTTCCATTATTGTCCTGTTTTTCCTCTCCACAACTATATTCTGCTGAGGAGTATAAGGTGCAATCAACTGGTGTTCAATGCCTACAACTTCACAAAACTTGTTAAATTTTCTAGAGGTATATTCAGTTTCATTGTTAGACCTATCACCTGTATTTTGCATCCACTTTGAGTTTCAACCGAAGCTTTAAACTTCTCAAAGCTGCCAGCAACCTCAGATTAAAGTTTTATAAAATAAATCCAATATACTCTTGTATAATCATCAATGAAAACAATATAAAATTTATTGTCATTGATGTGATCCTAGCTACATCATCAAATGATCCATTAAGAGTGTCCATACGGGTCTATTTTAAGACCTAAAACGAAGTGGATTCAAGAAAGGTTCAATGGGCTATGTTAAGAGGGTTGGGTTAAAAATGTTCAAATCTACTAGTCTAAATCTATGTCTACTTCTTAGGTCATAAATAGAGCTACATAAAGGGTTTGGATGCAATTCTAATTGGTTGAAAACTGGATAGCTGTACCTTTTCGGTAATATATGGTAGGTCCGCTAATATATCCGGACAAGAGAAAATGACGTGTTTGAAGTTGGGTCTAGAATCTGCCAACAAAATACAAAAACAAAAAAGACATTATTTTCTTAAGAGTTATGGATTTATTCACTACAAAGAGTCCTTAATGCTATTGGGAACTTATGTGGAAGCCTTTAGCTTACTTATTTTACAAAGATTTCGTATTAAACAAGGAGAATTAATTGGTCAGAAATTAATTCTTATTTTACAAGGCATCACTATTTAACAAGAATTCTTCAACAATTATTTTTCTTGAGTATTTTTCATTATCATATGTGGAAAAGGGTGAAAAATAATCTTAGACTATTATTTAATTTATTTTTATTATTTTAAATCTAATTTTAATTAGTTTGGGCTTTATTTTAATTAGGTTCATGTCTAACGCATTCGTTTTAGGGTTTACATATAAATACTCTTATGTAAAGATTTTTATTAGCTTATAAATTTTATCTACAAGTTAACGCATATTGTGATCTCTTTTTGTGTGGTTAGGTGATTCTCATAATAAGTTCTTGATTGAACTTGTAAACTCTTTGAATGATTGATCAACTTCATTATGATTTATAGTTCTCATTCGCGTCTTATTATAGGAATAGGGTAGGGTGATCAATTACATATAAGTTTGGTTCTTTAAGGTAAGGTTTTTATTAGGTCAAGTTGCAAACATTTTCAAAACCTCAAATTATCAATCTCATAGACAATTCTGCATCAGTCATTCAGTGATGATGTGTTTATAGGTCCCCCAGCACCTTTATGTAACAGTTGCAGTTTCTGTATGGCTTTTCAGGCTTTGCTTTGTTAAAAATGAAATCTTGACAGTTTTTTATATTGACAAACAGCACATGTAGGAAGCTCTTCCTCTAATTCAAGTAAGTTTTTCACCTGTTTGTTCTTTTTCATAAAAAGTGGAGCATAATGATGGAAATGTCCTAATCTTTTGTGCTAAAGCACTGAATTTTTTTTATTTTTTATGGATTGCAACTTGCTCTTCTTTTCTTCAAATCCAAGGCAAAGCTTTTGCCTTTCATCTAGACTCTAATTACTTATATGCCTCTAACATCTTTAATCACATAATTTTTTCCTTCGAATAACACTCTATAGCTTTTTTTCAAGTAATTGAGTGACACTCAACAAGTGTTGATTAATTTCAAGAAGATATAAAACATCAAAAATTAATTTCAAACTCGTATGGGCTTCAATTGCCTCTATTTCTTTGTCTTTTACTGCAATTCGTTCTCCATTTCCGATCCTCACTTTAGAAACAATAATTTTATCAAGTTCTTTGAAAAGCTTTTGATCAAAGGTCTTATGTTTTGTATAACAAGCTTGCTCTTAATTACCTTTGATTTTCTTCGCTTCCTCTCTTTATGAATTTTTATTGTGCAAGTGTTGGATTGTTTGGTAGAGGTGGAACTTCATACTCTTGTTCAACAGCTTCCAACGGATCATTAACATTAACATAGGATATTTTTTTGCTCTCTTAATCTCATAGGTCCTCAAGAATATCATTTCGATACCAATCTGTTAGTATTTTAAAAAAATATTAAAGACAACTAGAGATTGATATTTGAATCTACTGAGAAGGTTTATTTTTATTGATCATTGTCTTGCAATTTATACATCATAATAGAATTAGATTTGCACACAAAATCTGCTAGGAAATCAGTTTGTTAAGCAAAGAAATAGCGATAAACATAACAGTCATATTAACTTATTTATTTTCAAAAGACTAGCACAAACAACTGTTAAAAGTAAAAAGTTGTTAGCAATTGTAGGAGTCTACTGGTCATCATTGACATTGTGTTAGGTTTCAATAATTGTTTAAGTGATATTTTCTCTTAAGGTGAGAATAAACCGCAGATTGCATAAAAAACTTCTTTTCTTCATTAATAAGACTTGGTTGTTTAAATAGCAAAACTAGTTAGCAACCCACGTATTTACAAACTGACAGAATAAAGGAACGCACGAACTAACAGAAATACAAATAAGTAATAATTGTAAAAGACCATCCAATACTGCCCGCATGCACGTCTTTTAACTGCTTGCCCGCATGCACGTCCTACCCGCCAATATGATTGCACGTCTAAGTGCATGGGACATGCACACTCAAAGATATTTGGGATTTGGTTTGAGGCCACGAATTGAACATTGTGGCCTAACATTACTCCCCTCAGGAAGAGGATCCTTGTCCTCAAAGATGGTATGCGAGAACTAAGTGAGCAACTGTTCAGTTGGTTCCCAGGTAGCATCATCTTGGGAAAGATTCTTCTAATGAACTAAACTTTCCTCAACAAGGTGGCCCCCATGTCTGATCCAACGAGCATCCAAAATAGTTTGAGGCTCTAAAATGACAACGTCGTCATCAGCGATTGGTAGCAACTCGGTCTGGTGGGGGTCTGCTTGTCCCGCGGTGGTATGGTAGGGTTTCAATAAAGACACATGAAACATGAGATGGATCCACGCGTGCTCTAGTAGTTGTAACTTGTAAACGACAGGGCCATATTTTTCTAGAATCAAGTATGGCCCATAAAAATAACTAGCTAGCTTTTGATGGACGCATTTGAAAGTCGTTTGCTAGTGATAAGGATGTAATTTGAGTAAAACCTAGTTGCTAACTTCAAACGAGACATCCCTTCTCTTGCGATCTGCCATTTGCTTCATACGATTAACTAAAGTTTCTAAGTAGGTCTTGAGTTGTTTAAGCAAGGCATCACGATGTAATAAATGATGATCCACTTCATGCACAGCCGAGAGGCCTTCAGTGTACAATGGAATGGATGGGGGTAGGCGACCATACAACGCCTGGAATGGGGTCATCCCAGCAGAAATATGGTACATGGTATTGTACCAATATTCAGCCCATGGGAGATAACTGGTCCACTGGCGAGGTCATTGATGAACGAAACAGCGTAGATACTGCTCAACACAGCGATTAACAACCTCCGTCTGTCCATCATTCTGTGGATGGTAAGCAGAACTGAGCTTCAATTTGGTGCCCGACAACTTGAAGAATTCCTGCCAGAATTTACTAACAAAAATGGGATCGCAGTCACTGATAATAGAAATGGACATGCCATGGAGCTTAATAATTCCGTCTACAAACTTGTCAGCCATAATTTTAGCAGTAAATGGATAAGTTAAAGAAAGAAAATGAGCTGATTTGCTAAACCTGTCAACAACCACCATAATTGCATCTTTTCCCTAGGAAGTGGGTAGTCCTTCAATAAAATCTAAAGAAATATCATCCCACACTTAACAAGGAATGGGTAAGGGCTGTAAAAGGCCTGCTGGAGCCATTGTTTCAGCCTTGATCTTTTGGCAAACGTCGCAGCCTTTAATATAGTCTTTCACTGAACGATGCACCCCTGACCAGTAGAATTGTTGGCCCAATTTCTTGAATGTGCGTAAGATGCCAGAATGCCCGCCTGTTTTGGTGTCATGCACTTCGTGGAGTAAACGAGTGCGTAAGAAGTTATCATCAGGAACAAAGACCTTCCCTTTGTGGAAGAGTAACCCATGACGCCACTTATACGACCTTTCAGGATGATCAGTGGCCAAATGACCTTTTGTCTGGATATATGGATTAATTGTTGCGACGTGTTTGATATCTTCCTAGAGACTGACCTGTGGAATAAAGAGATGGTTAAGAATAGAACTGTCATGTTTCCTGGAGAGTGCATCTGCTGCAGAATTTTCACGCCCTGGGCGGTATAATATTTCATAATCGTGGCCTAAAATTTTGGCAACCTATTTTTGTTGTTCTAGGGTGATGATTCGCTGCTCTAAAAGATACTTAAAACTACGGCGATCAATTTGAATAAAAAATTTCTTGCCTAGAAGGTAAGGACACCATAAACGGATAGCCTCAATGATAACCAACATTTCTTTGGCGTATATAGACTAGGACAGTTTAGTTACCCCAAGAGCTCGGCTCATGAAGGCTACTAGTTTACCTTGTTGTGACAGCACAGCACCAATGCCTTCACTAGAAGCATCAGTCTCAATAGTAAAAGAGTCATTGAAATTAGACATGGCATGTGTAGGAGTTATGGTCATGGCCTGCTTGAGTGCAATGAACGCAGATTCTACCTTATCATCCCAAACAAATTGGCCTTTTTTGAGGAGATTGGTGAGAGGCCGAGTAATAACACCATATTGGCTGACAAACTTGCGATAATAACCTGTTAAACCCAAAAAAACCACGTAAAGCAGAAATATTAGTAGGGCGTGGCTATGCCACCATTGCTTCCACCTTTCAGGCATCTACTTTCACTCCATGATTTGTTACGATATGTCCCAAATATTCTAACTCATGTTGCCCAAAGGCACATTTACTCATTTTGACAAAGAATTGGTGTTGTCGTAGTATTGCCAGGGTCTGTTGCACATGCTTTAAATGTAGTTCCCATGTATTACTATAAACCAATATATCATCAAAGAAAACCAAAATGAATTTTCTAAAATGTGGACGGAATATAGAATTCATAATAGCTTAAAACGTAGATGGCGCATTGCATAAGCCAAAAGGCATAACCAAGTACTCATAATGTTCATTATGTGTCCTAAATGCAGTTTTTGGGATGTTAGGAAGACTTACTCGGACTTAATGGTACCCAGCCCATAAATTAAGCTTGGTAAAATATGATGCACCATAGAGTTCATCCAACATGTCTTCAACAATGGGAATTGGAAACCTGTCTTTAATTGTGGCAGCGTTGAGTGCACGATAGTCTGTGCAAAAGTGCCAGTTACCATCCTTCTTCTTAACCAAGATAACCGGTGATGAGAAGGGACTAGTGCTCGGTTGAACAAGTCCGGAGTTTAGCATTTCTTGGACTTGTTTTTCAATCTCCTCCTTATGATAATGAGCATAGCGATATGGGCGTACATTCACTAGTGCAATGCCTTCTTTCAAGGGAATAATGTGATCAATCTATCTGAAGGGTGGTAAACTGGAAGGCTCCATAAATACATCAGAAAATTCGTGCAACACTCCTTGCATGCTAGGTTGAATGATAGCTTGTGTATCCTGCATGGTGATCTGTAGACAAAATGCATATATTACACCGCTTGAACAAACCTCTTTGGATATCTCTTTAAATGTAGCTGCTTGAATCTCATGGTCGTCTATCCCTTCCAATCTTCTAGCTTTATTGGCCCAAAAGAAGTCCATGGTTAACTGTTTCCAGTTGTAAACCATAGACCCGAGTAACTCGAGCCATTGAATGCCTAACACCAAATCTAGCCCTGTGAGTGGTGGAGAATATAGTGTTAAGGAAAAAATAGAGCCTTGTGGATCTACCTGAACCTCGTTGAACTTTTCTTGACATTTAAGATTCTTCTCATTTGCTACCCTTACAATGAACGCTTTAGTAAATACCACTGGTAGACACAGTAAGTTAGTCATACGTTCACTAATGAAATTGTGTATGGAACCACTGTCAATTAGTGTGAATATGGCATTAGAACCAATTCTGGCAGTTACTTGTATAGTTTTGGGTGCAGTCCATCCTGTTAATGCATGCAACGTAATCTCTGGTTCCATGAATTCCTCAAGGTGGTCTGCAGCATTCTGTTTGTCGTGGATGTTGTAGCAGACAGCTTCATCACCTTCATCATGGCCTTCTAGCATAAGCAATTTTGCTCCTTGACATTGATGCCCTGCTGTAAAACGTTCATTACAATTAAAACATAATCCTTGAAGTCGTCTCCGCTGTATTTCATCCCAACTCAAATGTCGTATAGGTGCCACAGGTGTTGTTGACGTTGATAGTGAAAGGGCTAGAGAAGCTCGTACTGGTGGTGTTGGACGTAGGAACTTCCTCTGTCTCATGAGCTGATCATCTTTCATTCGTGTAAAGCTGATAGCATCCTTTAATGTTTGTGGTTTAAACATACGAATGCCATCAGATATTTCTGACTTCAAACCACCCATAAAAGTTCCCACTAAAGCTTTTTGTGTCCAGCCTCTAACCCGATTGCCTAATCGTTCAAATTCTCTTTGGTATTCACGCAAGGATCCAGTTTGTCTGATTCTCGAAAGAGCTTCATCAAAATTTTCGCACTCTGATGATCCAAAGCGAGCCTAAAGTTCATCTTTGAAATTTACCCACGCAATAGCATGTCGTTCATCTTGGAAATTCCTGCAAATCTACTGCCACCATTGATTTGCTTCCCCTTCCAAATGGTAGGATGCTAAAGAGACTTTTTTTGTTTCAGCAGCATTCTAAAACTCAAAAAATTGATTTACTCGATTAAACTATTCGGTTGAGTCATCTCCTGAAAATCTAGGAAACTCAAGCTTCGCTGTTTTGGAAGATACAATTTGTCACCCTCCATCATGGCCCTCACGATATTGATTACCATGATTTGTAGGTTATTGGTTAGCAAGCAATACATCGGAGAGACGATTGAGGGTTTCCTCCCATTGGCGATGCCTATCAGCCATATAGAGCTCCATCCTGTGTAGTCCATCTTGAACCTCACCGAGTGCAATTTCTAAATGCTCAACACATTCTTTATTGGTTCCCATAACCTGGCTCTGATACCAATGTTAAGCTCCAATAATTATTTAAGTGATATTTTCTCTTAGGGTGAGAAGAAACCGCAGATTGCATAAAAAACTTCTTTTCTTCATTAATAAGACCTGGCTACTTAAATAGCAAAACCAGTTAACAACCCACGTATTTACAAACTGACATAATAAAGGAATGCACGAACTAACAGAAATACAAATAAGTAATAATTGTAAGAGACCATCCAATACTGCCTGCATGCACGTTTTCTAACTGCCCGCCTGCATGCACGTCCTCCCCGCTAACATAATTGCACGTCTGAGTGCATGGGACATGCACACTCAAAGATATTTGGGATTTGGTTTAAGGCCATGAATTTAACATCGTGGCCTAACACATTGGTTATTGCCATTTTCATCCAATAAAATGAAGTTATATATACATAAACATATACCATTTGCTGAGGCCATGGTGACAACAAATTATGATGATACATTTGCTTTTCCTTCTTTTCCGTTCTGTGCTATAAGATATATTTTATGAATGAGAAAAACTGCTCTTTGAGTTTATCGACTGTTTTCATAAAGATTGACATTAGCCCCATCAAATACATCTAGATATAACCTTATTTTATGTTGGTGAATAACTATTTTCTAGCTACACGTTAACATTAATAGGGTTGATTTAAGCTTTTCATGCCAGACACTCGTACAGATGGCTATTCTATCCTCGCTCTAAGTAATAAGCAAGAATATGCCACTGCTTTTAGGCTAATAGTTTCTAAGTATTGGCTCAGCAGAAATCAACAGAAATGGATGAAATGGGTCGTCTGTAACTTCATGTTCATTTAAAAATCTAGAGGACAAAAAGATTTACTTTTCATTGGTTGTGATCAAAAGCATGGTGCAAGGAGCCTTTTTGAAGAGTCGATTTAAACGCAAGGGAATAATATTTGAGCTCAATGGATGGTGGTTAGTAACATAAATAATTTAAATTTATTATCGGGATCATGTTTAGAAACATAATTTGAATAGTCAGTGGATAAAGAGTCAATTTTGCCAATCATAGGGATTGCATGTGAGCCACTAAATTTTGTTTTTGGCAACAGCATAGAGAGCTGCATGCAAGTGGAAAAAACCATCAGTACGCACTTGCTGTGGGCGCTAATTGATAGCTAGATGCAATAACAAATGCATGCACCAATGGAGATACAAATACATGACGATGAACTTGGATTTCTTAACTAGCCAAATCCTTAGCAACTATTTGTCACGTCAATGACCAAGCCAATTGGTCACAATCTTGTAGGATTAGAAAGAAATAATTTGCAAGAAATTGATCAGCTGTTGAGCTTTTCCATACCTTGATCTAGCTGACATTCAAAATCAATATATACTTGGCAACTTGCAAAGAGTGTTAGTTTTAATAAATTGAAATTGGAGGCTATACAAGAAAGAGAGATGGTAGTTGTGGGATGACAGTTGCTTGGTGTTTAATCTTGAATAAAATATCCCCTGTTTATCTGAAATTCTTTATTCTTTCTGTTTGTTTACTAGCTTTATAGCTATGATAGCTAGAGCATCGCATGTATCATGCTACAGCACAAGTGTCAACTTCACCTCTTAATTATACCAAAGATGTGTTAATTACTGATCATATTCTTTGGATGGCACGTGAATTATTTCCACGATGCAGTTTGGTTTACCTGGTCTCCCCATCCCCCATCTCACAGGCTCACACCCTTTGATTCTATGACGATGCGAAGCCTTATTTTTGGCGAGAGATACACCGAGTCGCCAACTCAACTAACTACTGGGCTGATTAACATAACTATGACCATAAAATTTAATCAGGTTCAATTGTTTGATTGCTAGGTTAGGCATAACCTTGAATCGGAAGACAGCCGATATCTGCAGAAACTCATGTGCTCAATGCGAGGTTCGGCATAACATGGTTCTTTGTTTAGTTTGTCACTTGTATGAAGAAGTTGAGAAAACTTGAATGTCCATAACTATCTTGTGCTTGAATGTTTGCGTTGTCAAATACTTCATGGTCCAAGATTCAAACTAGCATATACCCAATGCCACTGCTTTGCCATCTTAGCAGATTGTGCAAATCTCATCATTTCTTGCCATTGCATTACAGCAGTGCTAGGTTATCAGTACTACATGAAAGATTATATGTGTTTGTTGTGTAATTCAGTGCCACCAACAAGGTCCTATTTAGCGGCCAGGAATGAAGGGTGCACTCATTGTCTTTGAGAGACAGAAGCTGCAAAGTTTTATTTCCATGATTATAGGATAATATATTTTGCTTCATGAGGTTTCAGTGACCTTCGAGCAAGACGAAACACTTGCTTAGTCTTAATGCAAGACACTTTTGTTTATTAATTAGCAGGAGATCCAATGAAATCCGAGCTAGTCAAACTCTATGATGGCCACCATGCACCTTAATTCCTGGGTGATTGAGGTTCCACATCATACAAGTTCTTAGTTTATGTTAGCCGAACTGTGTAAACATTCCAGAATTAGTAAGCCTAGCAGGGTCTAGTTTGGTTACTATACCCTAGACATCTAGCGTAGATGCGATAACCCACATGGCTTTCATTTCTTTAAGCTATCTCGGTTGATGCGATCCTTAACTCACCTTTTCATTCTTCTTCCATTGTTGCTCGCATCTCGAGGGGTTAATAATTAATAAACTTAAATAGTAAATCAAAACTTTTGGGTTTAAAGCAAAGCGTTGCAGTGACGAGCTGGATGACGATTGCCGGGGGGTAGATGTAACTTGTATTAGCAGGATATCTTGATCTTAATCTTGTATTTCAAACCTTAATTTTGTACTATATAAAGCCAAACAACATCCTTCACGTAGCTCATTGTGTTCTTAAGATTTTCTTAATCCTAGCATAATTGACGTAAAATCACACGAACCACATACTTAAGAATGATATGAACATGCACACACAGGATACTAGGACGAAACTTCCCCAGCTTTCTGGGCTGCACAGACTCAAATGTAGGTGGTGAATGGTCAAAAATAATTCATGTCAACCAATCACATGGTTCAGATGGAGTAAGACCTACTTTCAGTTGTGATAAATATTTATTTTGAAAGTGTTTTTTATTTATAGATATATTAAAATAATATTTTTTTATTTTTAATAAAAAAATTCATGATTTTTAAAAAAATGCCTTTAAACTGTACTTTTAGAATGCAATAGAAAATTAATTTCTTTTGTTTGTTTTTTTACTTTTTGCTTGTAAATATCTCACTACTTTACTCATTAAATAATTAAATGGTTAAGATAAATATCATAATAGTTTACGGTGTAATAAGATTAAAAAAATGTGCTATGAAAAAAGGAAAAACAATTATAAAAAAAAGATGCCACTTAGAAATTATTAATGAAAGAGATTGATGGGTTCTTCGTAGATTTCCTATACATTTTCATGGGTTTCTTTTCTTTCTTTCCCTAATCTTATTCTTAACCATGGATTAATGGGGAGTTTTTTCTGAAATTGGAAATGTATTCTTGCAGAGAGAAAAGTCAACCCGACCCCTTTGGGACACGTGTTGGTCCGACAAGAGATCATGGAGTGTGCTTTGTCGTGACACGTAGCCAACTGTCACAACGTAACACAATTGTAATAATAATCTAATCTGAAGTGGTAAAGACCCACTTCATTGGACCAATCACGTGAGAGGTTGGTGTCCTATGTATACAAGGATCTGTTAGGAGACAAATCAGAGGCAGCTCAACTAATTCATGCATTCCTCGAAATGGGGGAAGAAGAGTTAAACTAAAATGTTTGCATGTAAGTCCTCGTGATTGAAATTGGAAATTAGAGATGGTAATTGGATTCCATAATTAAGCTGCAAAGTGACACTAGGTTTCTTAGGATAGCCAAAGTATACGTGTAGAATTGCACAAGATTTGAAATGATTTTGTTTAAGTATAATAGATAGTTAGATCATGTTTATTTTTACGGCAGAAAAATTGTTTTTAAAAAATTAAATTTTATTTTTATCTTTTTAAAATTGTTTTAATGTTAAAAAAAATTAAAAGATGAAAAAAATATAAAAGCATTTTCACGCAAAAACCACTTTAAAATACAATTATCACCGCAATGCCACACAAACTCTTAGTCAAAGCATGTATAATCTAAATGGGATTTTTGGTGCTTTACAAATGGGGGCAGGTAAGATTCAAAGTGTCGATTTGGTTATATAGTGAGAGGAGACATTACCACGAGGCTGACAGTGTTTTCTTCTCCCAAATTGTTTCCTTTGCTAGTTTTCATCACCTTCTTATTATACTGATCTTGCCTCCATGCACGATGCCAATGCTTTCGGTTCTTGATAGCTTACTTCATTTGTCTCTTACAAATCTTGCCATATTTTGTTCAAGAAGGTGTTCCCTTGAAAATAAACGAGAATATCCATGTATGTCTGCTAGCTAGCAAAATGTCTGTGCTTGCTTTCGGCTCTTTGGATGTTAGCTAATTATTACTACTTATTTTACTATTTTATAAAATACTATCATTGGACTAATAAATGCCTAATAGTGCCGATTAATTTCACAGATTCTTGGAGCAAATACTAATATGGAATGTCCAATCCTGCTAAATTAACAAAGGGAGACTTGTAATCTGTACAAGTTGTAGGAATAAAAAGAAAGAGAAAGCACATCTAGCTAGCTATATGTATACCTTATGTTATTGCATGCAAATATCAAGTAATTAACTCGGGGAAATGAATTGTAAGTTGGGGTGTTTATAAATATATATAGTTGGATTGGATTTGGTTTTATAATTATATTTAATTTAATTTTTCATATCTTATAAAATATAAACATGATTCATTAAAAAAAAATTAGATCCAATCAGGTTTGATATATTATATTGTGCTAATTTTTATATGGATATTACAGAGTTCCACATGTTAGACTTAAATTATTAATTTTTATGGGTTAAACTTTATTAGAAATAAAAATTAGGATTAATAAATTAGCTCAGAACTTATTATAAATTGTAACAAATAATTTAGGCTTAATACAGCAACTGAATGAATTAATTAAAATGAAACAATCAATTGAAAAAAAAATATCACAACAAATTAATTTTGTTGTTATGAGGTATATAGATTGACTAGGTTTTAAAAATCTTAACCCACCATATGACTTCTCATATTCATTTTTTAGCTTTATTGACCAACTATTATCTATAATAACTATATTATCTAACTTTAACGAGTGGGGTCGGATAAAATAATACAAATAGTACAATAAGCAAGTTCTTTTAACACTCCTATTTCTAAGTGTGCTTTTCATCACAATTATTAAATCATATCGGGTCGGTTGTTAACACTCCTATTTCTAAGTGTGCTTTTCATAACAATTATTAAATTATATCGGGTTGGTTAGATTTTCATTATAATTATTAAACTCGACTGACCTGATAGATTGATCTAGAACTCAACTATCTTGGCCCTTGACCCAAACCAGATTTAAAGAAATAATCTAAAATTAACTTGATTTAACTCAATTAATTATAAGGTAAATCTAGAACCTAATTGTCTCAGTCAAAACTTAATTTGATTTTAAAACATTAAAATTATTTTATTTTATTTTAAAAGAAATCTTAAAACATGAATTGATACAGGTTAAATTACTCAACTCGTGATCCAATTCTTGAAGTCGCTCATGAGATTTAATAACATTGTTTTTCACTGTAACATCTCCGTTAACTAACAATCCTATGACAGAACTCATGCCACGATGCAAATTTCAAAGGTTCTTTCAAGAAGAACGTCCTCTCACATGCGCTACAGGAAATAAAATAAAATAAAGGACAAAGTGTAATGCTAGAATACTA
The DNA here is from genome assembly GCF_951802175.1 of Populus nigra. Classification (NCBI taxonomy): domain Eukaryota; kingdom Viridiplantae; phylum Streptophyta; class Magnoliopsida; order Malpighiales; family Salicaceae; genus Populus; species Populus nigra. The sequence goes on from NC_084852.1 coordinate 35,642,194, forward strand.
AAGAAATAAAAAAGAGAATGTCAGTCGTATGCTTGTAGGGTATGGGTATATTAGTTGTATTATAAGAGAGAAAGGTGATGAACTGATTGCTACTAGGAGAGAGAACGACGACTGGATATAGCTACAGTGGCAAAAAGGCTGGTTTTGGGAACTTGAACCGAGAAAAATCTGCTCAAGGTTCGGCAATGAAATTCATCAAAAATCCCATCTTTGCTTAGTTTGATCCTTTTAAAGCTGAATTCTCATTGAGTTTAAGGCTTCAGTTTCTTACAGACATCACTCTCCAAGTCCCAACTCCCACCACACCACCTTCGCACTAATATTTGTCGATCAAAGGGATCCCGATTCACGAGCAGAAAGCAAACTTAAAAGGAGTCATTTCTAGCTAGCTCAAAATGAAGGTGAGTCATTTGTTATTGAAGAGATCATAGAGAGGCCTTCTCGGTTCAAAATCCATGATTTGAATTCGTCAAGTTTAGATTTCTCGGGCTATATATATATATATATATATATATATATATATATATATATATATATTAATATATATTTATAAACCTACACACGTTTTGATGAGTGTTTTGATAAGAGATTTTATTTGGTTACTGGCAGCTATTCAGTTGGATGCAAAATAAGCTTAATGGAAAACAAGGGAACAACACCAAGCCAAATGCAGTGATTTCAGCTACTCGTAAGCCTCCTCCTCCTTCTTCTTCGAACTCTTTTTTTTTTTTTTTCTATGTTTGTTTATTTCAGTATTTTGAGTGAGTTCGAGAGAAAGAGATCACAGGTCAAATTAAGACTAAAAACTACTTTAAAAATGTGCGTATAAAAGAGATCGCCTTTTTTGTTTTATTACAAAGAAAAGGGTCGGACCTCTTGAAGGAATGGAGACTTTGCCAAATTTATCATTTCATTAATATGCAAGCAGCACAGTCAATTTAGTCACATGCCGAAGAAGAAATGTGATTTATTTAGTCCACATATATTATATTCATAAATATAGCATTTTTCTAATTTTAGATACAAGGATAAAAGTTATGGATTATATTAAAATAATTATAATTAAATTATCTATAATTAATGGAATGGATCACATCAGATCAGATCAGAGATCGATTGAAGTCAACAAAAATTATCTATATTCAATATGATAAAAATCAAAACAAACATAAGTCAATAAATCATATCAACATAAGTCAATAACTTTTTTATTTGCGGTCACTTAATTTTGTTTTGTCTTTTGGACAGGCCATGTGAAACAAGAGTCTCGGGAGGAATTTAGCGATTGGCCTCATGGGCTGCTAGCAATTGGAACATTTGGCAACAAAGAGCTCGGAGAAAGTAATGAAATCCAAGATGCTGAAGAGGACCACCTTGTTGAAGAGGACCCGTCTTCATCCCATGATTTACAAGATTTCACTCCCGAGGAAATTGGGAAATTGCAAAAAGAGTTGACAAAGCTTTTAACAAGAAAGCCAACTTCTCAAGATAAAGAAAAGGAAACTGCAAATCTTCCATTGGATAGATTTCTTAATTGTCCATCGAGCTTGGAGGTAGACAGAAGGGTCAGTAATACAGCAATCGGTGATGTGGATGACAAAGAAGATGACATTGAGAGGACAATCAGTGTTATACTTGGTAGATGCAAAGACATTTGTGAAAATAATAAGAAGAAAGCTATTGGGAAGAAATCAATCTCTTTCCTCCTCAAGAAGATTTTTGTTTGCAGGAGTGGGTTTGCTCCACAGCCAAGTTTGAGAGATACACTTCAAGAATCAAGAATGGAGAAGGTATGCCTACTTCGTTCATTTGCCTGCATGTCCAACGAACAATGTGCGTTTTTTCATGATCATAAACATTTCTCCATGCCAAAACTATCAATTCCACCATAGTTTTTAGACTACGTAACTCCCACTCTAGGGTGCCAAGGCTTGCCACATTAAGAATGCAAAGTTGAGACAAGGCCCGCTAAAATCAAAGCCTAGAAGAGTGCAATTCATATCCTTGTTGCCATAAATTAATTTATACGATTTATTAATGTTATACTTGCGAACAGCTTTTGAGAACATTGCTTCACAAGAAGATTAACCCACAAAGTACTTCCCGGGCATCATCAATGAAGAAATATATCGAGGACAAAAAGATTTCAAAGAAGGAAAAGGAAGATGATGAAAAGCAATACAAGACAAGTGATGGATCTAAATGGGTGAAGACAGATTCAGAATGTAAGTTCATCTTTTCGTTGCTTGGGTGTCCAAACATATATATATATATATATATAATCAAGATCCAATTGACATATTAACGCGGTCTTGTTCGTTTGTTGCAGATATTGTTTTAGAGATTTAATTAAATCTTCATCCCTTTTAAGCATTAATATCACAAGGTATTATAAGACGACCCTTTTCTCTGTTCATTTTTCCAGCTTTGTTGAAGCATTTAGTAGTGATTATGGAGAGCTAGCATCAAATCAAAACTGGCCAGATATATTATACTCGAAAAGTACATATAGATATAAGATATGTATGATTTTATCTTTAAGCATATATATTCACTTATCAAGGCAAATTTGATTTCTGTCGTGGATGCTAAATAGCTTTAATTCCAGATTCAAACGTGGATTGAAGCAAGTGAGATGCTGAAATTATGCAGTAAAGAGCTCAGGAATTCAAGACCATAAAGGGCCATCAATAAACATATATCAAAGCTATATCGAGGGTGGATTCATGAGGACAAGAAAAACATTTTTTGATCAAGAATGTCACTTGCTATATATTTTGTTGACGGTGTGCTTCCCCGGAAGTTTGTTTTTTTCATGTTTGCATCTGTTGATTCAGGTCAGGGCAACACATGTTAACAGTCCAAGGATTTCTTTAGTAGCCTTTATGCACCCGAAAAACAAGATAGAGCTAGACATTCTCTCCCTTTTTTTCAGTCCTATTTTACCACACCCTTTTTTCTTAGCTATGTTTGCTCTTGTAATATATATAATTTTGACGTAAATAATATAAAAACTGACAGGATATTATTATTATTATTATTATTATTATTATTATTATTATTATTATTATTATTATTTGTCTTGTTTCAAATAATAATTGACATGATATATATCCTCCTAATATCTCTGCCAAGGCACATAGTTTCAAGGATCTTTTTTCTTTGAAAACAGTTTCAGACGATCAGGATCCATTACTCTGCGTTTCAATTTGCCCCTGCCATTGAAAGAAAACATGCAAAGTCTTATGTAGGCAGGAAACACATTGAGAGGCTGAGCACTTGGTGATGAATTCAAATCTATTGAAAAACAAAGAATTAAAAACCAAAAAGGCCAAAACATTCTAAAAGGCACAATACAAAATCTCCATGGTTTGTTGCCAAAGATGCCCCTGCCCTGCCTAATGTGTCATGCATACATCTTAGTATTCACATGAGCTCGAGTTATTATGCTTGAGTCTAATGTATTTGGATTCATATAATATATTTAGATTTATTTTTTATTTTTAATAGCCGCACATTATTCGAACCAATACTTCTTTGAAAAAAAATTTAGGATCTCACATAGATCCCTCAGTATTTATATTAATTTAATATGTATTATTTTAAGAAAAATACAATTTAAAATATCATAATAATAAAATTATATTTTAGCTTTTTATCTTTTTTATAAAAAAAACAAGACACATGAACTATAAATATACCATGAACCCTTCAAACTAACGATTCACAATCTCTTCATTTTTAATATCTTTAGCATGTATATTTTCAAAATTTATCTATCTAAATTATCATTGTATTTTTTCTTAAAATCTCTAAATCTATAAAAAAAAAATCTTTTACAAGTATTAGCTACCAGCCACCTTAACTTATTAGGCACCACCAGTTACCGACTACTTAGACTTTTTATATTAAATAACCAAACATTTTAGCTATAAAAAATAAATTAGATTGTTTAAACTAATAAATAAATCTATTATTCGAAATATAATCCTTATTTCTAAATTACTTCGAAACTCTGTTACCTCGTGAGTTAGCACATTTTGAGATGCTTTGTTTCAATGCCATTTAAAACATGTTGCCATTGAAAGATCTAACGGCACCAGTAAAAATGTATATAACCCATAGTCATCAAAATCATCGTTGAAAGAAATTATATATGATCGTACGCGAGCAATTTCTAAAATCTATTTTTATTTAAATTTATGATAATGAATATTTTAAAGAATTTCAACCATTTAAAATATATATATATATAAGAAAATAAAAAACAAAAATATAATTCATGATAATTTTGATGCAACAATATAAGAAAATAAAAGAATAATTGATTTCAAGAAATTATATAAAAACATTAACATAAAAAAGTAAAAAATATATATTAAATATTCATGAGCAATTTAGAAGGAAAATTATATTTATACAAAAATTTTCATAAATTAATTGATAATATTACTATTAAAACCTAAAATCTTATTTAAAAAGTAAAGTTTTTAATGGTAAAGAAAGTTATTAATGCTAACTAAAAACTAAAGTAAAAAAATTGATTTATCTTATAAGAAATAAAAGATAGATGCAGCACATGTAAATATTTTATCTTAGTTATCCTTCTCATTGTATTTGCTTTCTAAGTGCATATAATTTTTGTTTTAATAAATATATTATGCAAATATAACTCTTCTATTTAAAATTTAAAATGTAAATATTTTTAAAAAATTTTATGATAATTAAAATACATATTTATAAAAATTATAATGATTTAAATTTTAAGAAAAAAAATATTTCTCTTGTCAAACTCTTTTTTGTTATTGAATACCCCTATGAAACTCTTGTTATTGAATGGAATTCATTGACACTAAGATTAAACTGTTTTTGTTATTAGAATTTGTGTTAATCAATGATTTTTTACTGAAAAATAAAAAAATTAAATTTCAAAAATTAAAAGAAATGAAAATTTATCTATTAAAAAGTGGAAGGATTAAAGGAAAAGAAAATTTGATAACTAAAATGAAAATAAAAATAAAAATAACACTCCTTCAATCAACACTGAAATATAAAATGATGTAAAATAAAATGCAGGTGAAATGGCCACACATTTTATTATTTTGTTGTTATTAATGTTTAAAAGAAGCTTGCAACAATTAGTATTATATATTAATGTAAAATAATGGTAAACATTAAGAAAAAAATAAGTATGTGATTGATATTACGATAGTTTTTATATTTATAGTTATAAATTTTTTTAAAAATTATTTTAGTTGTTTTTCTAATCAGTTTTCAAAAATATGTATTTGATTAAAATTATTATAAGATGAATTTTTATATGCAAAATAAATGAAAAGTTAGGTTTTTATTAATGAAAAACAAATTATTCTTACTTCTATGGTTTGAAATAGAATTATACATGAAATTTGGTGTAAAAAGCAAAAATTATTTGATTAAATACGTGGTTGATATCGTGGTAAATTGTGTTTTTCAAAAGTTTTTTTTCTTGAAAATACATCAAAATAATTCATTTTATATTTTTTTAATTTAAAAGCAGAACATCAAAATTATATTAAAAAAACCCACACTAAAACATTTTAATTTAATTTTTGAAGGCAAATGCATTTTTTTAAAGTATTAAAAATAAAAGCTATCATACTTTCAACATATAAAAATTATTAAAAAATACTAAAAAATATCAATTTAATTTAAAAAAAAACAAATATATTTTTAAAAAAATATTAAAAGAATAAAAGCTATTACAAATTCAATCTTTTACCTGAATAAATAATCTTTTTTTATGATAGATAAAATACATAAACAGTTGTTAAGTCTGATGATTGACGTTAAGATTATAATTTAACAATGCTATAACTTTTTTTAATTTTCTTAATATTTAATATTACGATTATAATTTAACGATGCTATAACTCTTTTTAATTTTTTTAATATTTAATATTACTAGTCAAAATATATTTTGAGCTTCATAATTTATTAGTAAAATATGGGAGAGGAAGAACCCTTGTCAAAATATATTTTTCTCAGTAATAAGAGTGTAAAAAAAGAAAAAGATTTGTCAATCAATCAAAACAGAGAAAGCCAAAGGAAACCATATGGGAGACGAAGAACCTACACACTAAACAATAACATCTAGCTCCTCAGTCCTCGCATGGATCTTCAACTCCCACTCCTCCCACCATGCCCGCCCAACTAAAATAAAAACATAGGCATCCCCTTTAATGAACAATTTCCCACATTTATTTTTCTCTTACCTTCTCTTAAAAATTCCCTCTGTCTCTTGTTGATCTCTTTTGGTGGCGGTGCGATTGGATCTGAGTGCCTTTCTTTTTACAAAACCTACCACTTTGCTCTTTCAACCCGGAGGACAGAATTAATTCTCTGAAACTTCCCCTTCTCTTTGGTTTTTTTCTTTTCTTGGATCCGGACAAAAATATTCTATTGCAGGGTTTTCTTTCTTTTTTTCTCAAATAGTACAGTTAGAATTTGGAATCTGAATTCTTGGGAAATTAAAGGTGTTCTTGTTCATTGAATCAGTTAGGGTTTTTCTTTTTGTTGGTGGGTTGATTGTAATTCATTTTGTTTCGGGGAGGGAGGGAGGGAGGGAGAGAGAGAGAGAGAGAGAGAGAGAGAGTTGTTGTTGTGTCTGTGTGTGTGGTTAAAGGTAAGAAGGAGGAATTTGGAGGCAGCCAATGCCATATTTTGTTGATTGGTATTTGAAGAATTTTTCGGTTATTTTTGGAGTACCGAAAAGTTTACAACTTAAGAGTAAATACCTTGAAAGTATTATCAATCAATGTCTTGGGCAGGCCCAGAAGATATCTACCTCTCTACTTCTCTTGCCAACTATCTTGATAGTAAGTTCTTTCTCTTTTCCTCTCTCCCGCTTGCAGTTTTCTTTGGATTGTTACTGTGCTTAAAGTTGGAACTTTGCAATAATTGCCTAAGAAATTAGACTTTTTTTTAGTGTGTAGGCATGCAAAAAGATTGGGAAAGGAGTGGGTTCTTGCAGTTTTGGTATTTTGTTCTTGGAATTGTCTGGATTTCGTCTAAGTATGTTGTTTATCTAGCAATATTATGCTACTTTGGTTTTTTTTTTTAATTCCATATTGAAATTTATAGCTGACTGCGTTTAATACTTTAATTGGCTTGTGGTCTTGGTTCGGTTGAGCAGAGTTGTGAAAATGTATTTTCAGTAGTCTTGATTATTGCTTATAGTGTGATTCTGTTTCTTTAGTGCAGTTTTTTGGGAGCATGCTTTCGGTATCTTGAGAGCTATTTTAGTACATGGATTTGTACTCTTTAACATGCAGTTAGGGAAAATGATTAGGGCCATCTTTAACATGCAGTTAGGGAAAATGATTAGGGCCATCCTTTTCCCAATTGGAATTTGATGGGCATATCTCAGCATGGCTTTATTGTGTCAGCCAGTGGCACTGTTTAGCTATTTCCTAAATTTTGGGTTCTATTTTCCCTTGTGCTTCTGTTCTCCTTGCTCGAGATTTTGGAAATTAACTGTTAATGAATGGGATAAAATTCTTTTGTTCTGAATAAAAGTAGGAGCTTTGTTTATTTGCTTTGGTGATTGTTAAGCTTTCCTGCTATACATTGCCGAACCCACATACATCCATTCTTGTTTTAGGTTTTGCAATACAAAAGGTTGTTGTTTATGAAACCCAACTTTGGAATTTAAGAAATTTTTTTTCATTCAATTGATATTGATTTAAAAGAAAGTGTTAAGATAATGGGTTATGGCTTATTTTAAAACAAAAAACAATGGGTTATGCGCAGATGCCAATGAACTAAAATGGCTTCATGGTCTTATATTACCCAATTTTCTTTTGTAGAATTGTCTTGATGATTTCCTATTCTCCAAAATATTTCTTTCTGGTAGTCATGTTAGATATATGAATGAAATTGAGACATATAACTCTAAATATTCAGTGCTGAAAGTCTGCATGGAATTCAGATACAAATGGATTAATTGATGTGTTTTGGACTGTGGATTACTTTTCCTTTGTTCTTATTTGATTGGTGTCACATGCTCTTGTTCATGCTTCAGAGAAGCTTCTTGTGCTTCTACGAGATGGCCGAAAGCTCATGGGATTACTTCGTTCTTTTGATCAATTTGGTAAATTTTCTCCCTTCTCATTGTTTGTAGTTCTACTTGCTACTGTATGATTTGTGATATCTGAAAACAAAAATTTTGGTCGTGTGCAGCCAATGCTGTCCTTGAAGGTGCATGCGAAAGAGTTATTGTTGGTGACCTTTATTGCGACATCCACTTGGGTCTATATGTGATTCGTGGGGAGAATGTTGTCTTAATTGGAGAGCTGGTATGATGTGATTGATTTCTTTGATTGCTGACAATATATTGTTTGGTGCATACTTTGTTGTATTCTTCTAACATTTTCCTTTTGCTTTGCTAGGATTTGGAGAGGGAGGAGCTTCCACCACATATGACTCGTGTTTCAGAAGCAGAGATTAGAAGGGTAAGTTTTCCTCAATAATGTGTTTTTGTTAAGAAGTTAATTCCAAAGACTGAAAGATCACCCGAGGTCCAAGTAACTCCCACCCTTCCATTGTTTCCTAGTATAAAGTCTACAAAAAAACTGTTCATCATATAATTGGTAAATTTGGATGCCAGTTTTGTGGTGAGTTTTGACATTTTAGGCAAGGTTTTTTAACACAGCATTTCGCTGAAGGTGGACATAAGAAGATGGCCTTGTATGTGCACGAATGTGTGCACACGTGGTTTTGACCTTGAATAAGCTAATAATAAGCATTTTGTCATTTTAAATGGCTTGATAGTGTTATTTTCTAATCATTGACTGAACTTTCTGACTTTCTTCTGCCACCATCATTTTAGTCAAGTTCCTGAGAAATGAGGTATGACATAAATTGTGTTTATGGTTCCCTCCTAATTGAACACAATTTTAGCTCTGCTGTTCATTCTCCAGTTAGGGTTACACCCTGTCAATGGAACTTCATTCATTATTTACTGTAAGGAGTTAAACTTCTTGCTGCTGCACTAAATAACACACCGCATTTTCCTTTGAAGCGTAATGGTAATATTTTTTAGGGTAAAATTACCATGTAAGCACATAGGCAGTTACATGGGAAGGTAGCCACTATTTTTGTATCAAAGAACCTGCTGCTGTTGCTAAACTAACAAAGAGATGTCAGAACTTCCTTCAGTTGTTCTCACGAATGTTTTTTCTTAGGAGTCTCTCATTCTGCACAGCAAAGATGCGTATATATCAGCTGCCTTTCATCTTTACTGTAATAATTTTTAACTTTTAATTTTTGCAGGCGCAGAAAGCAGAAAGGGAGGCAACAGATCTAAAAGGTACAATGAGGAAAAGAATGGAGTTCCTTGATTTGGACTAGTGCATCTCTTAAATCCAGGCTGTGATCTGCGCATATTTTAGCGGGCAGAGGTTTAGGAGATATGATTAGTTTGGATGTTATTTTCTCGTAGATTCTGTAACATTTTGAAAAGAATGTGTGAGAAATTTATTCAGTGCTTGTTATCAAGGCTATGCTCAGGTTAAGGTTAGCAGTTCACTGGTACCATTGGCAACCAAAATTGTAACTGGATTTTTCAGTTATAACACTGCATCCAGAAAAATTACAAGAGCACCTCTAAAATAGATCTTTGAAGTCATATCTCTCACCTTCGTTGTGTCTTTTCTTGTTTGGATGGACTGTATGGACCTGGACCTATGCAGGAGGTCTTATATACAATTCGCAATTCGCTTGTTTGTGCGGGGGGGTGGTCAGGAAACTTGTTTCAAGACTGCTTTCTTCTTCTTCTTCTTCTTCTGCTTTGGAAAGATTGAAGTGCTAATAAGTGGATCTACCAAAATTAAAGTCCAAGTTGGAATTATGGCCCAAAATCATTATTATTATTATTATTATTATTATTATTTTAGCATTTTAATCCTTTTTTTTTCTCTTTTTGATATTGATTTTTTTTTAATTTAGTTTTTATATAATGTGTTTATAGGGATTTAGATATTAGAAAAATATTTTAATATCACAATATAATTTATTAAAAAAAAAGTTAAATAAAAAATTATTTTAAAAAAACTAAGTTATTAAATTTTGTGGAGTCAATGATCTGGTTTACGAGTTTGACGAGGTAATCCTAATTTACGGGTTCATTGGGGTGCTTTTTTTTTTTAATTGAACTTGATTGTATGATTGTTTTTTTTTATCATATAGTTTAAAAAAATAGTTTTAGAAAAAAAATATGTTATTAAATTTTAAAAAGTCCATAGGCCTGTTGACAAGTTTGGCGAGTTTAATTTTTTTAAAAAAAATTATTTTTTTCAATGTTATCCTTTGATATTGGGCTAATTGATAATTGGGTTATATAATTTGTTTCATTTTGTTTTTTATGAGATTATCATAATCTTTTTAAAAAAATTAGTATTGGTTTGATGCTCGACTTTGCAATCGTTTATTTTTGTTATCGTATTAGTTAAATAAACAATATTTTAGAAGAACAAGAACAAGTTATTAATCCCAATAGAATTCATTACATGTTTTGCGAGTTTGACGTGTTGACATGAGTTATCCGATTCATGGGTTTAATATATTTACCTATTAAATCTCATATGTTTTTTTTTTTAGTTTTTGTTCCTTTAATTTTTCTAATTGTTTTTTTTCTCCTTATTTCACTCTTCTTCGATATTAGATTGGTTGGAAAATGAAATTCATGGTTTATTTTTTTTATTTTATATAGGGTTATAACGATATCAAATAAACATATTTTTTAGGGTTAGTGCTCAATTTTTTTAAGTTTGATTCCCAGCTTTTTTATCAAATTTTAATTTGTTTTCAATTTCATCATTGGATTCATAATCTTGATTTTTTTTATTTCATCAAGTTTGGTCCTTATTCTCTTATTTTTTATTTGGATTTATTTTTAATTTTGTTTCTCTTTTTGATCTTGTTATTTAATTTAAAATTTGAAGTTGTCCTTTTATTTTTCAAGGATCGAGGATAAGTATCAGTCATGTGTCAGATGACTTAACTTGAGTTAACTCAAGTCAAATGAAAAAAAAAGGATGACATCATGTTGAAAAAAATAAAGTAAAATAGTGAGTGATTTCTTACCCAATCTTAACTAGAGTTGTCACGGGTTAATTAGATCATGAGTCAACTCGTATTTTTTTATCAATTCACAATGGATCAATTCTCTTTAAATTTCTTTTGAATCTTGACTTGTTCTAAGACTTGAGTCACTTGGGTTATGGGTTAACTCATTAAATTTTTTTTTATTTTTCATTATTATATTTATAGATTTTTGAAGATTGAAAATTGTAATTTTTTATATTTTTCTTTTGATATTGTAAAGTCGCTACGAAAAAGTATGAAAAATATGCTGTCATCCTAGGTACTCCACTGTAGTGAAAATTACAACCACCACGAGATCAAAAACTGAAAAGAGCAAGGAACTAACTTAAGCATTCAAAAATAATCACACCGAAACAAGAAGATATTCAAAAGTAAATGATGGAAAGCCTTTTTCGCTGATCCAAAAGTAGGGTGGTAGTGGTAACAACAACCTTCCATGAAAGATCTATTGGCAAAGGAAAACTCACTCAACTTACGACGACTTGTGTGGTGCCCAGATTCCTTTGCATTGCATGGACTGAAAGATCTCTTCACATGAATCAATGGCGTCTGACAGCGTACCAATATATATACATAATCGAATGTTAGGAAACATATGTTGCCTCAAACCATTTGTCTGAAAAAGATTTCCATCACTTCTATTCGTTTTCCTCAAGAAAAAGACGGTAACATAAAGCCAGAAACCGACACCTTGTCTCTTTCCCATACAACAATATATACAGAACGAATGGTGCCAAACAAGATCACAACCATCCACATAATCTCAACCACCAGGAGCCTAAACATCCGATGGCTCCAAGACTCTCATTATTTATTAGCAATAATCAAAGAACTGGTACATGTGTAATACTAATAGAGTATCATTTCTCCAATCCCAAGAGTTACTAATCAAAGCAAGTATCATCTCTCACTGTTAAAAGTCTACACTTCACTTTACTACATCAACACCTTGTCTTTTTTAGCAACTAACCAGCAAGATCTAAACTCGCAGATCCAGAAACACCAAGACACACTCGCAATCCCATTTTCTGTCTTTATCTGGAAGAATGTTTAGGGTTCATAGATCAATATTGTTGTGTGTTTGGTTGTTTATGAACTTGATTGTTGAAGGTTCAGTTCATGAATATAAAGGAGAGAGATTTGTGGGCAAAGGTAATGCCTTTGTTGTTCATGGTGGCAGTGAGGGGATTTACTCTGGAAATCACAATGAGAATAGTGTCCTTCCTGCTAATGGGGACTCTTATATACGGTAATTCTTATTCATTTCTCCACAATCAGCATGCTTACCTTGTATATCTAAGTGTGTGTTAAGTGTAATTATGATAAGTCTCTTGCTTCTTGGAGTTATGAATAGTTATGCTTACACATGTGATGTAGAAATGAGAACAAAGATAGGTTTTTGCTGAGAAGATGCCAAAGTTTATTTCTGTCATCGGTAATCTACTAAATGTACGCCATTGTGGGTCAAGTTTTAGAATTGGAGTAGATAATGCACTTCACAAGAACTAATTGGTTTTCAAGATGAATTAGGGTTCAATGTGGTCTTAAATCATGTAAGCATATAGTGAGAACAGATTGTAAACTTTATCAATTCTAACATAGCATAGAGAATTATCCTCCGAAGCTAAATATTGAGATTCTATTACACACAGGGTCGCAAAGGGTTAAAATGGGTTTGCTACTTTTTGAGCTTAGTAGTTTAAATTCCTAACCTGGGCATCTGGTACCTGGTTGAATTAGGGCTTGTTCATGACCTTGTATTTCTATGTTAGTTTTGGAATTCATCATCAAAATTTGTCTCATTATCATACAACTTTAAATGTATAGCCTGGGTTGATATAATGTATCAAATACAGCATCGTGCTTTATATTCTCAGTATCATTTATTCCCAATGACTAATTTTATGTGGTCATTTGTCACCAGTTTTGAAAAGATTACATTCCGGAGAACTCGGGAATTTTCTAACTTTAGTTCGGGGTTGGTACAAGCTATTGTTTTTGAGGTAGAGGATCGAGAGTTAGTTGGTGGTTCAGCCTATGGTGGTCAAAGAGCTGTCTGCTGCACAGCTGATCTTGCAAAGTTGGGTGTGTGTTCAGAAGGAGAAATCATTCATCGTCCTTCAACAAAAGATCCCAGCTGGCCTCAAGTCTTTGGTGTTTCATTCAACGTAGACGAGCTAGTTGCGACATTCCCATCAAAATCAATACAGATATCCGGTACTGGGATGTATAATTTGTATTTCATGCATTGTGATCCTAATCTTAAAGAGGTAGTTGTAGAGGGGAAAACTATATGGAAAAATCCCAGTGGCTATTTACCTGGTAGAATGGCACCTTTAATGAGATTTTATGGGTTCATGTCCCTTGCTTTTGTTATACTTGGATTATTCTGGTTCTCTCAGTATGCAAGATTCTGGCGAGAAGTTTTTCCATTGCAAAATTGCATAACATTGGTGATAACGCTGGGCATGTTTGAGATGGCTTTCTGGTATTTTGACTACGCTGAATTCAACGAGACTGGAATTAGGCCAACTGGTATCACTTTATGGGCAGTTACTTTTGGTACTATTAAACTTACAGTAGCACGCCTTGTCATTCTGATGGTTTCAATGGGCTATGGTGTTGTGAGACCTACCTTAGGTGGTCTCACATCAAAGGTGATACTGGTTGGAGTGACCTTTTTTGTGGCATCTGAAGTGCTTGAATTGGTAGAAAATGTTGGCACTGTCAGTGACCTTTCTGGGAGGGCCAGACTTTTTTTGGTGCTTCCTGTGTCAATGTTGGATGCTTTCATCATTATTTGGATATTTAAGTCTCTTTCTGCGACTTTAAATAAGCTTCAGGTACTTGGTTTGACATTCTGAATAATGTTTATTCACAGCAATGCCTTTTTTTTCCTTCTTAGCTTGTAATGGATACTGGATACTGGATAGGATGGATTACTATTTTACGCATGACTATTAAAGCTACTATTTGATGCAGAAAACATAGAATTCCATTCTTTTAACTTATGGACTTCATATGGTGTTAGTTAATTGTTTTACATGTTGATTAGAACTACTCTTGATACCCTTTGTATCAGATGATTTGGTAATCTATAAAATCAATCAGAAGCAGAGTATCTGGATTATCAATCGCGTAACATGCATTACATCAGAGTTTCTGATACTACATTTGTACGTGTTCAAATGCAATAGAAGTGAACTTGAATAAAAACATTTCCTTCCTCATTTGATGTCACAGGCTAAAAGGATGATGGTCAAGCTGGATATATACCGGAAATTCACTAATGCTCTTGCTGTAGCAGTTATTGTGTCAGTGGGTTGGATATGCTATGAGGTAATATACAATAATTTCGGACTATATTAGCATTAAGTTTCCTCATCACTGGACAATGATTTAACAAAAATTTACTGTAAAAGCATAAATAATTCACGGATGTTTTTCTAACCACTTGCAATGTTTTACTGTAAGCTAATTGCTTAGCTTCTAGGACTACAGAATTTGGAATAGAACTAAAAGAAAATTCCAATTTCTTTCTTATATATATAAAATAGCAATTTCTTATTAAATATAAAACTATGTTTCTTGCACTCTGACTTAAATGATTTTGTAAGGTATTTGAGTTTTACAAAGCTCTGGGACAGGTTATAACAGATAAAATCTAGGATGGGATGGCTTAAATTGTGAATAAGACAGACAGTTTCAAATTAACTGTATTGTACAAATTGGTACTTTTATCAAAACTGATGAAAAAAAGAGAACTGTTTGTGCAATGTTTTACTGATCCAACTTCATTCATGGAATTCCATCGTCACTAAATTCTGTAGTTTTCTACTTGCAGCTGTATTTCAAAGCAAATGATGTTTACAATGAGCGCTGGCAGAACGCGTGGGTCATCCCAGCTTTCTGGCGAGTCCTTTCCTTCTCTCTCCTATGTGTCATCTGTGCTCTTTGGGCTCCCTCTCAGAACTCAATGCGGTAAGGCATAGTTTGTTTGCTAGACCTTCCTCTTTTTATACCATAATGTCATTGTTAAATCTCTTTCAACCTCCAAGAACTGTCAATGTTTAATAGGCCCCAGCAATGGTCTATAAGAGGTTGGTGCTTCGCTTACATATTAACCTGGTGTGTAAGGGCTTGTTTGGGATTGTGGTAGTGGTGGTGGTTCAAAGTGCTTTTTACTTAAAAATGCATCAAAATGAAGTTTTTTTATTTTTTAAAAATTATTTTTAATATCAGCATATCAAAATGATCTAAAAACATTAAAAAAAAAATTCATTTTAAGCAAAAAAAAAAATCAAAATTTTTGGGAACACACCTTAAGTAAGATGTGGTTAAGCGACTACAGGGTGTGAAAAGTGCTTTCAATCAACTTTATGAACTGTCACCATTTTAGGGACAACAGGAACTTAATGATGAATTTGCAGTTTGCTTGGATCGGCACTAAAGATATTAACTTTATAAATACATAGCTTAATACTGTCGTACCATTATTTTCACCTAAAGATGTAAACAGAATACCCATCCAACATGCTTGTGCACTTTTATTCATCTTGTTCTGTCTTTCAGTTATTAAGCACTCCCTTAATTTTGTTACTGTCTTCTTGATCGTTTCTTGATTTCTTGAAAGAAAGATCATCTTCTTGGGTTGGGGCATCAACTTTACCTTAATTTTGTTACTGTCTTCTCCTTGATCATTTCTTGATTTCTTGACAGATACGCTTACTCAGATGATGCAAGTGATGAGTTCGATAGGGATGATGGTACTTTAACACTCATTAAACCATCCACAATACCTTCTAAGGATGTTCGAAGTGCACTGGAACCTAGACCAGTGCAAGCCAGCAATGAAGCATCAAATAGTGATTCGGAAGAAGATAAGAGAGAGTAATGCAAATCTCAATTACGAAGCTCTAAAGCAGGTGTGCAATCATCGCTCTAAAGCAGGTGTAACCATCTGTTATTGTTGTATCTATCACTCCCTAGATATGCATCGAGAATTATTGCAGGAGCAAAATTATACAAGGCAAAAGTCTACTTTGGGATTGCAATAGGATGGCTTTTTCTTCAGCTCTTGTTTATCATTTTTGCTCGTGGTATTTCTATGTACGTTTTTTTAGATAAGATTTCTATGTACTTGTTACAGTAATCCTTGAATGTGCATTATTGGTTATAGAGGAAACGATGGAGCATATTTTTGTTAAGTTTTGATACCTTATTGGATTGTAGTTCTCTAGCCATGTTTTACGCATGCGGGGAATGGTAACTATATGAAAAAAAGTGCTATGAGAACTTCTGTATTTTTACTTAAAGGACCATGTCGGAGTTGTCACTTGTTAATAAGAATGCCAAGGGAAAATTTCTGCTTAATTTGTTTTGGGTCCCCTACAAATGCTTGAAGAAGTGGATTTGACCGACAAATTTCTTAGCTAGTAAGCATCCAAAGGATGTTGCTAGAGTGGGGGATTTGGCTGATGCAAATTTAGACCAGAAAGAAAATGACTGTTGACTTGCTTGCATGTTGCTTTATAATCTCTACTATTTTAGCAGTTGATTGATTCTCCCCTTCGACTTGCCTTAATTTTCTAACTTTTAGCTATTCGGTTGTCGCAAATATCCTCTTGTGATTAGTTTCATTTGACTATTTTCGGAAATGTCTTATGTTTTTTCTGTCTCTTTCGTAGATGTAAGTAAATCTATTAGCATTAAGAGAGGACATGAACAAGAAGAAGAATTCGGCATTCTTAGAAGAGAGAGAATGACAAAAACTTCTCTACCAGAACTTTCCGATCTCTTTTGATTATCAGCTAATGGAACAAGAAGAAATGCTCCCATAACAGCATTTACAGGCAAAAACTTTTCCATCTTTGCATAAAATGGAAAACTATTTCTTTTTATAATTGTAACAAGACATAATTTCAGTTCCAAAATAGTTTCATTAACTACAAATATCGTCTCTCCATTCAATTCTATTTTAGGAAAAAAAACAAAAAAAAAACCTGTTGTGATACAACCGAGTCTCTGTCACTTCAATTCAAGACTGTTCTGGTCTAAATCACTCATTGTTAATTCATCTATGCTTCAAATTTACAGCACAACATCATAGGGACACCCCAGATGGTTCGACTATTCTGCCTGCTTAAAGAAAGAGTTGGCCTGTAGTCCACTACCCTAGAGGACACGGGTACTGATTACTGAACAAAGGCAATAATAGCCCTGCTAGTTTAGTTTGGGTCTAGATTCATACAAATAACGGCACCAGATAAGACCTGTTCCCTACACTTTTGGTGATCTAATGAAGGGAGGTAAAGAGTAAAGACAATGACAATTAGGAGAATTCAGTTTCCAGTTCATTTCATTATCAAACAAGAAGCCATCAATCTGCGTTGATGATGGATTTGTCCCAGATTGAAGGGTGATGAGTTTCTTTGCAAACATGATAAAACTAATGGAAACCATTCAAAAAACGGGTAGCCAAGCCTCTTTCCAAAAGGAGATAGTCTAGCCTTGGTGGTAAACCTCATTTGCAAGCTGCTATGAGCTTCAATTTGAAATCAGTTACCATGAAACATCCAGCAATCTAAAAGTGTAAAAAACACACTGTATATCTGATGTACTGGGTCACTAAATTCAAGCAAAACAAGCAGAGACAAAACTATTAGCCGAGTTCGAATGAATTAGAAAAACGTATCTAGTAGGAATTCTTTATGTATCCAAACCAAATCGAAAGTTGAATCCACAAATTGTCAAAGTTACACTAATGCCAGCTGGAGATTACGTTGCTAAAGAAAAAAGATGACATGAAAAGCTTCCAAATTTATTCAAGCACAAAAAGGTCCAGGTTTTTGTCATATCTTGCAGGACTTTCTGTCTGTGACGGATCTCAACCTTGAAATGTATCTGGCATCAACCTTCATGAAATCAATGGTAAACAGAAATTAAACAAAGGGACAATCATCAAGTGACAAATGACGGATCTCAACCTTGAAATGTATCTGGCATCAACCTTCATGAAATCAATGGTAAACAGAAATTAAACAAAGGGACAATCATCAAGTGACAAAATTGGTTTCAGTGGGCAAGAATTAGCTGCGCTATCTAATTGTAAAAGTT
The DNA here is from genome assembly GCF_951802175.1 of Populus nigra. Taxonomy (NCBI): domain Eukaryota; kingdom Viridiplantae; phylum Streptophyta; class Magnoliopsida; order Malpighiales; family Salicaceae; genus Populus; species Populus nigra. The sequence goes on from NC_084852.1 coordinate 35,660,455, forward strand.
CTAATGCAACAGCTTAGTTGAGTGATAGTCACAAGCACCATAGCCATGCGTCATTTCTGTAGATTTTCAATAGGAGTTAGAAAAGAAACCTTATGCAGATTCATCCTCAATAAATGCACGTTTAGTGACTTCAGTTGTCATTTTCAATAACTAACATTCATATTTCCTTTGATCAATGGAAAAAACACCAACTACCTACACATATTTAAACCAACCTTTACTACCTTTCCCGTATCATCAAAGCTTATTCAGTTTCATTTCCAAATGCATTTAACTCGGGCCACAAATAGATTAGTCCGGGAGAATTTTAATGCTAGGAAAAGCAAACTGATTCTTCATATAATATATAGTAAGAAAATCACACATACAACAATTCCCCTATGAACAAGTGGAACAAAATCTAGAATGTGGTGCCCAAACAAACAACATGCTTACAGTGTGGAAGCATTCAGGTTGAGAGACCTGGCTATTCAAGAGAGAGCTACACCAAATCTTCCCAAAGAACTCTACTTGTTCTGATCCACGGAAAATTAACTGATGATACATAAAAGAACTAGAGTGCACAGGGCAGCCCCCTATTAACCAGCACCATATCACCCAAACACTTCACAAAAAATTCAAAGAATGTGTCCTAGTTTCTAAATCGGCAAAACTTATCCATTCCTTCACTGAGATCTCCTCCTCAGGTGCTGAGATACAGGATAACCCTCGAAGAAATCCAAGACAGCACTCTCTAAATCCTCCACTGAATACTTGATATAATTTTCCGGATGCTTTCCACTCTCTATGTGACTCCTGAACCGTCCAAGAAATGACCTATAAGCTGGGATCAACTTCTCAGATATAGAAATTCGAAGCTCCTCCCGAAGCTGAGAATCCGGAATCAACCATGTTGCTTGAGTCCTGTGAACCTCCTCAAACATAGCATTGAAGGTCTTAAACCTCTCTCTCAAAGCACTCTTTGAGACACCAGAAGAGAAACTCCCACTTACATGTAACCCCTCATCCCTCAAGCAATACAAAACACTCACCCAGGTTGCTCTCTGGTAACTAGTTGCCGCCTGCCTGAATTTTCCTGTTAGCTTTCTCAAGTAATCATCTCCAATCATTTCTCTCAATTCTGGTGACCCTTTAATCTTCTGAACAATATAGTGAACATTGTTCATTATAAACAGATGGGCCAACGATGCATCCTTGTAGTGCTTGGACTTGCCCTCCAAATTGAATTGCAAAATCACAATAATCCAAATCAAATGAAGGGCTAAAGGGGTTTTCCCCTCTAGTTCAGCAAATTCCATATCAGGTGTAGTTGGATCACCCGAATATCTTGACCCAGTTGATGGTTTTGACATAATAAGCTCAATCAAGGTCTGCTTATAATCCGAAATCAAACTGATGTAATTCATCACATACCTTGTCAATGGATGAATTGTCCCTCCAGGCACCGGAACCCTCGACGGCTCACGCAAAACAGCACTCTCAAACTCAGATAAAATCCCCCTAGCAGCCTCAGCCAATCTTGACAAAATCTCAGCAGCCTGGACTCGAATGGAATCAGCAGATTTTGATTCAAAAACAACCTCAATATCAGGCAACAAGTCCATCAAAGCATCGTGTAAGTCCAAAATCTTGAACATTTTCTCAGGAGATCTCCTGCTAATACTAATTGCCTCAGCAAAATTAAACAATTGAATAGCTGGACCCTTGACAGTCTCCATAAAACAAGCATCGTCGATAGCAGTACCAATCCCATAAAAAATCTCCTCACAAAGCTTCTTCTCACTAGCAAACAATATCCTAACACAAACCTTGGCCGCCCTAATCCACCTCCTGATCTTGGTCTCCAAAGCCTCCCATTCTAGTCTCTGAATATCCCCAATACTCAACTTCTCAATCCCAAGTCTCCGAAAACTCGCATCCACAGCTGATTTCCTCACACTCCCATAAACCTGAATACACTCCCTCAAGTACCCTGCAGAGATCATCCGTTTAGCAATGGACTGAAGGTCTGCTACAGCTTCTTGAGGAATCAGATCGATCTCACGAATACTACTCGTAGATCGATAACTAGCACTACTATTACTCGAATCTGCACGCTGTATAGGATCTAAAGCATCAACATGATCACCACCACCACCACCACCAACTTCCTCCTGGTCAAATTCATTGCTGCTTCCTACCGAACTAGTATTGTGGTTCAAAGAAGAAGCAGGAGCAGGAGCATGATCAGGAATGAAAAGAGAGTCCACTTCAACAGGGCTTGTATGGTTAATAAGGATATTGCGGAACTCATCTTCAAGTCTAGCCATGGCGATCTGTATAGCAGAGTTGACTTTGTTACTATTACTATCTTGATCATGATGATGGGATGAAGGAGGTGATATTGAAGTCGATGACATAGACTTTTGGATTTCATCAACAGCTTGTAAGTATAGATCCACTTCTTGACGATCTCCACCAAAGATCATTCTTTCTCTTGCTTCTTCTGATGCTGTTGAGTCCCACCTCAGAATTATCTTCTGGGCATCTTCAAAAGGCTCTGCAAAAGAAGTACTTCTGCTGTAATTTTCTGGTGGTTCCATGATTGACTAGCTACAAGAAACCAAGAACCAAAATTTTAATCTTGAAAAGGCAAAGGGTATTATATTTATCTCAAAAATTATACGAAGTTAAAAGAAATGTGTTCTCTTTTCTTTTCTTTTCTTTTTCCGGGTTTTCGCTTTTGTATATAGCAGAAAAATGCTTTCTTTTTAACCTAAAATCTTGAAAGGAGGAGGAATTGGCTTTGGAATCTTGAAAAAGAGATGGTGGTGGGGGTATATTTGCAGGAGGAACTGTAGATTATAGACGGATGGTTATTGGTGTTAAGTGTTAGCGTGTATGTGTATGTGTATGTGTGGAGTAGAGTATAGTTTTGGCCTTTGGGAGTGGTGAGGACTAGTTTAAGTAAGGGCAACTGTGGGGATTTTTGTCTGAAACCGAAACGTTTGATTGAGTGTTGAATTAAAAGAAAAGAAAAGAAAATCTAACTTCGACCGTTTATCTATTTATTTGCTGGAAAATAATTATTTTAAAAAGTAAATTTTAAAAATTATTTTTTAATATTTAATAGTATAATAAAAAATAAATTAAAAAATACTTTCCAATATTTGATTATGTTATAGAAAATGAGCTGGAAAATAACTTATTAATGTTTTATTTTTTTCAAGATTATTAAAATAATGAGGAACAAATCTTACAAATTAAAAGGTTGAATGGGAATGAAATTGAAAAAAAATATAATTTCATAAATTACCTCAGATAAAATAAATAATAATCAAAATAATAGAGATCAAATAAAAAATAAAAAAATCAAAAGATGAAGAAATTAAAATAATAATAATTAACATTTCATAAATTATTTCAAATAAAATAAGTAACAATCAAAAGAATGAGGATCAAATTTGATAGATAAAAATTTTCAATAAAAAAATGATAAGAAAAAAACAAATAGCAATTATAAAAATAAGGACCAAAGTTAATATAAAAATTAAATTTTAAGAGATGAAATTAAAAAAAAATATTCAAAACAAAATATATATAGCAATCAAAAGTTTGAGGATCAAATTTGATATAATCAGCAAATAATAACATTTCTAAATTTTTCACAACTTCTAAAAAGTGTTTTCCGCCTAAATTTTTCAAAAAAATACTTTCATGAAAACCAAGTCACACATGAAAGTTTGGAAAGTGTTTTCCCGGAAACCACTTTCCGAAAAACAAACACAGCCAAAAGGAAAAACATTTTTCTAGAAACTAAGTCAAATTTTTCTTTGACTGGAAAATGTTTTCCGTTGACCAACTTTTCTAATGGTAAGCAAATACAGGAAAGTTTGGAAAATGGTTTCCCGTAAACGACTTTCTAGGAAACAAATATAGCCTACTTAGTATAATTCTTTCTTTAAAAAACCTTCTCTATTCATCCTGGCATGCTGGAATCTCTTTTAGAATATACCGGCAATCTCGCCCAGTCTGGTCAATCTCTCTCTCTCTTTCTTTTTAAATTACAAGATCTCAACCAGATAGTCAAAATATTTTTTATTTTTTTATTTTAAATTTTTATTTTTTAGATCAATTTAATATACTAATTTTTAAAATAAAAAAATATTTAAAAATATTTTTAAATAAAAAAACATTTTAAAAAATAATATCCACCTCGTAATTATACAAATACTTATAAAATATTGATACATCATGGAGTCCCGTGAATTATGATTTTATTTATTTTTTCTAGTAAAATCATTTTAGCCACACTATTGCTAGTGCTGCTATACATAATTTCTAGTTTTTGTTCCGGGTGAGTAATTTTTCTCTTTAATAATTTTATATAATGGTGATTTTAGAAAAATAAAATAAAAAAGCGACTATGTAATTATTAATAGAAATTGAGTTTTCCTCCTCGAGAATTTTAATAACTCATTCCTATATCAATCAATCTAGCATGTTCAAGAGAATAAATTTCCTTGACTATTAATTTTAAGATTTAAACTCAAATAATTAAAAATAATCATATCTATTCATTCAAAGTTGAGTTCGATACATTTCCTCCGTCGGAGTAGCAAAAATCCTCCAAGATTAAAAAATAACAGTCTCAATATTTTATTATATAATTTTTTATTTTAGGATATTTTATAAGAATGTGGTGTTTGATATTGCGGTTTACCAGTATTTTTTAAAAAAATTATATTAATTTTAGTTTTAAATTATTATTTTTTATATTTTTAGATCGTTTTGATGTGTTAATGTGAAAAAATAATTTTTTTAAAAAAATATTATTTAAATATATTTCCAATCAAAAGATATTTAAAAAATAAACTCTATCATATTTACAAATTTAAACAAAATAATTCAAATTTAAACAAAATAATTCTAAAATTCTATTATGAAAGAAGTGATTTACTTAGCTGGTTAGGCGTGACTTATAACAGTAGTAGAAATTAATTAATTTTTTTTAATGATAATATCATAAATAATTTTTTTTTTAAATATACTTTTTTAAAAAGTAATTTCTACTACTTTATATATGACATGTCTAGAAAGTTAAATGGGAAGTCAAAGCCCATGCCCACACGAAATGATTCGAGTGGGCTCCTTGGACATCATCAGTCAGTTTTGGGTGCGAATTCCATGATCTCAATCTCATAATAGCCTAGACGGGCCCTCATTTATTTCTCCTCGGCAACACATTGATTGGGAACTGTACTCTGCAATGCCGGCGTGCTCATTATGGATAGGGTATCTCTGGAGAGGTGATGTAAATTATTATTTTTAAAATTTAAATTTTTTGTTTAAAATATTTTTTTATGTTTTTAATTTTTTTAATGTAATAACATTAAAATAATTTTAAAAAAATAAAAAATTTTATTTTAATATATTTATAAACTAAAAATACTTTGAACCACCATCACTACTACAATTTTAGATTCATCTTTAGTCTATAAGATTTATCTAAATATTTTAATTACTAAATAAATTTAAGTAAATGAGATTAAAATCAATTCATATTAATTGTGAATATTTTTTTAATTTATTATGTATTCAACATCATGTATATATTTTGTTTTCGAGTTTAAATATATCATATGATTTATATAATATATTTGATTTTGACCAATAAAAATAAACCTTCAATTAATTATTTATTTTAAAATTTTCAATAATAGAAAGAAGATAGGCGTTTAATTTAATTAATGAATTTATAAAAAAAACTCATGAAATAATCATTAATTATGAGAGGAAAGTATTTTAATAAAATAATAAACAATAAAAAAATATACATGCATAAAAAAAATATAAATATATAAAAAAAATTCGATCAAGTTGGGTAACGAGCTTGTGTGCCCGGGGCCCGAGGCAACAAGCTCGAGTGCTTGGGCAACTCGTATGGAACCCAAACATTAAAAAAAAAATTGAATAACACATTGTTTAGATCTTAAAAAACATATTATTGTATGCAACTTTTGATAAACAGAGGGGTGATTTTAAATCTCAATTTGTATACCATTTTTACCTATAACATTTTAGAATCATCCTAACAACATCAAAAAAAAAAAAAATATTTTTAAACCTCAAAGCATGTTTTAATCAACTTTGAAAACTAAAAGAAAATCAGATTATCTCTCCTTTTTCTAACCTCATTTTAATACAAATGAACATATCATTAAAATCTAAAACTAGTGTTATTAAATCTTGCTCGGCTTGATGAATTAATTCATAACTTGATCAACCTACACTAAATTTAAAAAAGTTTATGTGAGAGTTGTTTTGATCAAACGAGCATAATCTAGTTAAAATCTAAATTGATTTTAAAAATTAATTATATCAATATTGTTTAAAATTTACTAGAAATAATAGGTGACTCAGGCTTTAAGCTGAGTCATAAACATATATAGATTTAATAACTTTGCATCAAAATTGCCAAACCAAATTCAAAATTTCAAAAACATCACTTAAAAAAATACAGCATTTTAAGCCAAAATAACTCAAATAAGACTTCGTTTTGAGCACTGTTCATAACTGCAATGCAACCGTCCGTTATCTTTTAGTTTTTTATATGATATTATTGTGATTAATTGGCTAATCAATAATCATATCATAAAAGACAAAAACCAAATAAACATGAATGAGAAATTGTGAGCACAGCTGTTTTGCAGAGAAACAAGAGCTTACTGTGCTGGCCCTGGCTTACTCGCTCAAGTACTATGAAAGGCAAATAATTAGCATATGCTTTCAGCCACAGAACAGACTTAGAATAATTAATTTATGAAATTAAATGATAAAGAATTAATTAAGTCAATTAATCTACTGCCAAAATAGGCCGACATTCACGTGCATTCATGCTCGCACTTACGTTTATGATTTAAATAAAACAAATTAAATCAAAACAATAGAAGATGTATAGAACTAAGTGCAGATGACAGGCAGTAATAACAGTACATTCTCTCTCTCTCTCTCTTTTTTAATGAATTTTCTGATTCTGCAAATATGGTTTCAAGTGCTTGCTAATAAATTATTATTAATCAACGACGTTAATAAATGATTATTAATTATTACTAAATAATTTGGTGCACGAGTGGCACTGCTGCAGGGTCACTTAAAAAAAAGGAGAAACTCGAGGTCTTGGTTTTGCTAATTATATCTGGTATGGCATGGTAAAGTTGCTGCTGCCGGCCAGCCAATTCCAGGAGCTCAAGCACAGGCCCCCCTGAAATCGCATTTGCCTATACCATGGTGTCCAGGCTCAATGTGTAATGCATGAGGCTGTGGATAAGTAAAGATGTGATGTTATGGCATGGAAAGCTACGAGATTTTGCATGCCGTCATTGTTTTGTCAGAGCAAAAGGTGGGCTAGCTATTGTTGTGTGCCAGATTAGAACCCTATCAATTTGAATCATTTTTTAATGTTCATGCTGCTGATTTCTCCAGCTGTGGTGAGCTATCTGTGAGGTACAGAAGGGTTGACTACATGTGTTTTTAATCTGTATATGAGTTGTAACTTGGGAGTCTCAATGGGATTCTCGAGGTGCATCTCAAAATGCATGATTAATTCGGCCTTAATCAATGATTTAACAAAAAAATATTTCTGGTTGGGGAGTCCCGATGGGGTCTTTATTGCTTAATTCCCTCAGAAATTAACAATGTTTTGGCTTTTATATGACTTCACCTTGATCTGAGGAGCCAGCTGATTTGGTTAATCATTTCAGCAACATCGAGGTGAAGACACTTGCTTCAGCTCCATCTACCAAGGAACAAGAAGAAAAGGGGAGAGCATAAGCTTCGAGAAATGTTTTGTCGAAGCTGAAATGAACACTCAGATTTACAAAGGAAACTAAGATCGGTTAATATGCTGGAGCAGTAGTCATAGAGGCTTTCTGTTAGTGTTTGTCAATGCAGAAGTCTGGAAGCATTAACTTAATGGAAGCTCCACCTCATTGTGTACATAGAAGTTGAACAAAATGTTAAGCTATTTTAGGTGATGAAAGCTTCCCCTTTCCGCTTCTGTGATGTTTCTGATGCAAAATTAATCCTGATGCACAGGTTGCACAGAGTAGGAGCTTGTAATTGAAACTTGTATGTTGCAGAATTCTTAGAAACTGAAATGATCATGCTTGGTCTACAAGCTATTAAAACTAGTTTCTTGAAGTGAAGCACTACAAGAAAAATGCACAGCATGATCACAAAAATCTAGCAGCAAGTTTGAAAGTTCAAAGAAAAACTCTCTGTCCAGAAAAATAAAGTAAGGAAAAGGGAAAAGGTTCTAACACTATGTGATTAAGTTACAAGTCTAGTGCATGTGCATTGTAACTCCACATTCACATTTTCTTGTTGTGCCGAAACCTCGAAAATGTTGTCCAGTCATCATTGCAGATGCTACTGAAACTCACTGTCCTAAGTTGGATTGGACCTAATTTCCCTTCTTTTGAAGAGTTCCTTTAAGTAGAATTTGATGTGTCATTGCTGAAGAGTATCTAAATAGGAGCCGGAAAAGAAAAATGATCACGACTCAGGTGTTTAGTTCCATCCATAAAGCTACCTGATCCATGTCTCCTCCAAGGGCTCTCCCCATCAACTTCTTGAATATCAGACACGCTGGTCTGTGGTGCATCTGCATAACCATCTCGAAGTGATGGTAAAACTTGCATTGTCCTGCCCTCATGGTTACTGTCTTCCAATTTTATGCCCTGTATCATTTGAATAGCATCTGTGATGTCTAACCGTTGCTGAGGATTTCTTTTAACACAAGCAGCCCCAATACCCAAGAGCTGCCTCATCTGACCAAGTGAATTTGTTGAGCTTGCAATTTGAGGATCAAGCAAATCAGTTTCTCTGCCATCGGAAACTGCTGATTCCACCCATTGGACTACATCAGTCCCTCCCTTGGCGTTGTTGAGATACTGAGAAGGAAATTTTCCTGTAAGGATTTCAAGTACGATGATCCCTAGACAGTACACGTCGCACATAGGTGATACACCATATTGCGCTGCTTCTGGGGCTTTATACCCAAACAATGCTTGAGCCAACATTGGAGGGCTGATCAGGGGACTAAGTCCAAATTCTGAAAGCAACGGCTCGTTATCATTGCTAAGAAAGACATTGCTTGATTTGAGATTGCCATGAAGCAAGGGAGAGGAAGCAAGTTTTGTATGAAGATAGCCCAATCCCTTGGCAATCCCTTGAACAATCTTAAGACGAACAAACCAATTGAGTTCAGCATGTGATGTTCCTCGATCACCTGAAGAAATATTATGTTAAGCAAGATACATGAATGTTGAGAAAAACCAAACATGAGATGAACCTTTGTAAAAGAAGACATTGGAAAATGGTATCTTACCATGCAACAAATAAAGCAGACTGCCTTTAGGCATGTATTCATATACCAACAGCTTCTCATCCGGCCGATAAAGAAAAGCTAATGGTGTCAAAATATTAGTATGATGCAGTCTTCCTAGCTTTCTGATTTCTGCATCAAATTGATCTTTGGACAATGTATTCATTTCTCTCGTTCTCTTGACCACCACCATAGCACCGTTAGCCATCTGCGCCTTATACAAAGACCCCATTCCTCCATTTCCAAGCACTTCTGCCGAAGCTTTCATCAAATCTGGCAACCCAAATACACCTTTTTCGTTGTTCACAATAACTAATTCCCCTACACCACCCCTTCCATTATTAGACCCTTTACGGCTTGATCCCATCTTTCTGGTAGCATCCACTCCCTTTGGTCTATTCGACAACGAAACTTGCACATCAAGTGCTGCTGCTGCTGCTGCTGCATTACCATTACTTCTATTTTCAATCACATCAAAATCTTTGTCCCTTCGCCTCATTCTAAAGATTATCAATGCTGTTATAGAAAGAAGCAACACAGCCAGAGTTACGGCCCCCGCGACTGTCTTTGTAACATCATTGCTGTTATGACCTCTGTCTTTGCTAACCATCATATCAGCATCCAAACCAACACCGGTTGGTGATTCTGATGATGTCTGCATTGTGTTTTCACACCCTCTGCCAAATCTGTCTCCACAGAGATGATCATTTCCATCAAAGGAACTATAATTGAATATTGCTAAATTCGGTGGGATTTCCCCTTCCAGCCTATTGTTTGACACATTAAATGACATCAATGTTGGTTGATCAATAGATGGAATAGTCCCACTAAACTGATTGTTCTCGAGATGTAATTCGCTAAGCCGAGGCAACTCAGCCAGTGATGGTGGAATTCCTCCAGTAAACTTGTTATCGGAGAGCCAAACTTTCTTCAGAGACTTCATCTTCGAGAAGAAATCCGAGGGAATCTCACCAGAAAACTGGTTCCCTCTCAAGTATATAGCCTTTAAATTGCCTAAACGATTGAGTTCAGGAATTGCACCTGTAAAAGAATTACGATCAAAGCTTAGGCTCCTGAGTCCCTGTATAGTAGCCAATGCATCAACGTCAATGGTTCCTGATAAGCCCATGTTTTCGAGCTGAAGACCCGTGACAATGCCATCGAAACAAAGAAGTCCGTTCCAGTGAGTTTGTCTATTGCAAGGGACAGAGCCTGAGATCCAAGAGCTAAGAGCACCAGCGTTAGTAAATGATTTTTTAAGCCTAAGCAAAGCTTCAGAATCAGAAACAGAAGATGTTAACGAAAAATGGAGGGTAAAAATGATGAAGAGAAAAAGAAATGGATGGAAATGCCAATCTAATTCCATTACTTTGGCAAAAGAGCTTGACAAGTTTTTGCACTGCAATTTCCCGTGTGATTTTTTTGTGGGGATTTGTTGAATTTCCATGTTTTTCGGTTATTTGCCTTCTTTTCTTGTGGTCTCCTCATTTTTACCCCCTATTTGTTTTCTTTTTGTGAGGCTTAGAATTGGGATGGAGGCATGGAATTATTGAAGACTTGAATCTCGGATGCTAATTCTATAGAAAAAATAAATCTTATTTTTTTTAAAACAAATAAATTCTTAAATTTAATTAAAAAATGAAATATATGTTTTAATTATTAAGAACTATATTAAATTGAAAATAAGGAAAAAATATCTTAAAATCTTTATTTTTTATATCAAATTTGTCCACAAGATTTAAGAAATTCTTAATTAAATCTTTCCATTCATATTTGATCATGAATTCTATCCAAATTGTACTATTATTTTGTAATAAATGAAATTGTTTTATATGAAACTTAACATTTGTATATAGGAATTGTAATATAATTACCCAGTTGATAAATAAAAGTTGTTTGGTATAAAATCGATACAAAAACATATTTGAGGAAACCAATTCAATAATTAGTTGATTATTTATTGTTTTAACAAAAATAGTATTGTTTTGTTTTATAAAAAAATAGAATTGATCCGGATAACCCGATCAATCAGTTAAAACTCATGACTTCGGTCTTGGATCGAATCTATTACTGAGGTGATTTTAAGAACTATGGTTTTGTATGGTGTATAGAAACAAAAATAACAAAAAAAAATGGATTGATCTATTGATTTAGGAATTAATAATATATTTTCTTTATTGAAAGAGTTAGGTAACGCAAGGAAATTTGACTATGAGAAAGTATTTTTTAGAACATACAACTACTAAGTGAGTGTTTGGGTAAGCGGTTGAAACTGTGTTTTCTAAAAAATAAATATTTTTTGTTTAAAATAATTATTTTTTATGTTTTTTATTATTGTTTAGATGTGCTGATGTCAAAAATAACTTTTTTAAAAATATATTATTTTGATGTATTTTCGAGCAAAAAGTATTTTGAAAAACAACCACTACCACACTCTCAAACACCTATATGAAGGATGCTCAACATCAATTAAGAAACTATTTAATTATTGCTAATATGATAAATTAATTAATTTTGAAAAACTTTAAAAACTAAATTATAGTTACCTCAATCATATATCTCACACACACTAGCTTTAAAATACACGCTATGAGGTAGTTAGAACTCCAAGTTAATTTTTAACATAGTAAAATAAAAAAAATATTAATACTATAGATGTATTTTATTGTATCATAATTGTTTTAATTGAGAAACTAAAACAATACTATGTATACTTAATGAAATAAATTATAAAAATATATGAATTGATAAGTTGTGAAAGAATCTTTTATGCTAATTAAATATTTAAATGAAAAGTTAATCTTTCTTCAAAAAACAAAAGACAACTAAGTATGTAAATATTCAACCTCGACATTTTTTTTTAATTTATGTGTTTTAATTTATCTATTTATTTATTTTAGAGGTTATTTTTTATTAAGAACAAATTATTTTTATTTTTATAAATACATCAGGAAAATATAATTTATTTATATCAAATACAAAAAAAGAAGATATATTATAATAATCTATTTGAAATATTATATATATATATATATATATATATATATAAATGAAGTAATATTTTAAAAAATGAACTAAAATTAAAAAATAAAAATCAGAGAGAGGGAATTAATTTAGATTTAAATAAAAAATTAATATAAAGAAAAAAAAAAGAAAGGGTATTAATTAGTTTCTTTTAATAATCAAAATAAAAGTGAGGTCATGCTCTGATGGGTCAAGCTCACGTGTTTCGAGTTAATTAAAAAGTCAATGCTTGCACCATGTTTTTCTTTTCCTTCAAGAACGGATGACAAGTAGTTTTTTTAAAAAAAAAAAATAAGTTGAGCTATTTTTCAGTTAATTCCAATGACTAAAATTATAAAGGTCTATGTTTTTTAAACTTAGAACTCAATTTTTATCCTTCTATTTTACTTGAAAACACTTTCAAACACATAATATAAACCTCGAACAAGCAGTTACTTATCTCATAACATAAAAATAATCATTTTTAAAAGTAAAAATCAACTGAAGAAAAAACCAAATTGATTTTGATCTACCTTTCCCAAAATATTTATAGGAAAAACATCATCCACATCAAATTTCTCTTAAGAAGAGGAACATATTAACACAAAAATCACATTTTCTTGTGGTTAGAATATAGCTAATCAAAAACTCTCTTTCATTTGTCATTTTTAGCAAGTTTCTCTCTCATCTATCAAACACAAGAATCAACCATGAATAAAATAAACTTTTGAACCAAAAGAGCTTTTTATGTGAATTTTACATTGGCCATGTGATTCCCCCATGTTTTATATTTTGATCATTTCTCTTTGAATTTAATTTTTCCATCACAAATTTAAACCATAACTTATTAAATTAACCAAAAGGGATGTAGCTGAAAAATCTCAATAACTAAAAAATAATCAAAATAAACTTTTGGGTGAAAAGAACTTTTCATGTGAATTTTAAATTGGCCATATGATTTTCCTGTGTTTTATATTTTGGTCATCTCTCTTTGAATTTAATTTTTCTATTACTGTTGTAAACCACAACTTATTAAATTAACAACAAAATGATGCAATTGAAAAAAAAATTTGAAGAACTAAAAATATAAAATATTAAGATAATGCTTGTATGTGTAGTACCTCAACCCCAATTCTTTTAGTGTTGTTGTAGAAAAACAATAACTCATTAAATTAATTAAAAAATTAGTGTACTATTTATATGAACAGCACCTTAACCTCAATTCTTTTAGAGTTGCTAGTAATATGTGTGTGTAGTCATGACTCATGACCCTTCCATTTAATGGCCAAGAGCATGCATAAAGATTTTTTATTTCAAGTCATCTTCATCAAATTACAAGGTTTTCTCCATCTGGAAAGAAGGGAAAAAAACGTTTTTTTCTTTTTTTTGTTTTTGAATATTAGCACAATTAATTTTTTTATTGGCAAAATATCACATTCTAGAAAATATTTAGGGAAATAAAATAATTTTGTAAGTCGCAAGCCTCATTTATAACTCACATGTTACAAGCCTCATCTACAACTCGTATGTCATGTGCGAGTTATATGACTCTCTAAAATAAATGGTGAGGGTATTTTTCCCAAGACTCTCAACTCATTATCATAATAAAAAAAAAACAACATAACTTAACATATGCATCAACACAAACCTCAATTCATCTCCCCAACACAATTAAAAAATTAACACATATCACATATCATAAATATAACAATTCACAATTCATAATCAAACTTAATAAAAAAAAAACATAAAATTTTATCAAATTTAAACTAAATTCATAATTTTAAAAACATTAAAACACGTAATCTAATTACATCTAAAAATTACCCAACTCATCAATAGGCCTAGAAGGCTCGTCGACGGGCCTAGACCACCCTAACTTATCCAACTCGAGGATGAGCTTGTAGCACCAGTGTAAGGGTCAACACCAAAATCACTCTAATTTATAGGTGAGCCTGGATCGCTCATGGACAGAACTATCTTCTTAATAGTATGTCGTCGTTCACGATAAGCAATCAATATTCTGTCAAGGCTCCTTCAAGATAATCAATCTCCTTAACCTCCTTAAGTCCAACACGATATAAATTTAATGGGTTGTTGTTTAGGGCATGTTCCATCTCATTAACATCTTCACGGATAACGAATGTTGCTCTCTGAGTGTCCCGTAATAAGAAATGAATCTAATTAATAAAAAAAATAATTAGCACTCATTATTTATAAAAATATAATCATCATTTACTAAATATTGTATATAAAAATATTGCATGCCAATTGATTATGTCTCGGATATCTGAGATCGTAATGATTGAATTTCATGGATGCCTCGAGAAATGCAACCATATAGATACAATAAACTAGCACATTATGGACAAACATCATCTCATATAGATATTTAAATCAATTATCGTCTTTGGATCCATAAATAGTCAATATCTTCTAGTATCCTAAAGATATAGGTACAATGCATGAATCACCAACCAATTCCCTTCTCACTTACCCTAATGAATGATAGTATTCAATTCATCACCTGTATCAACATAATCTAGGATGGAGGATAAATTATTGCATTACCCAATCAAGGCAATGTATCATAACTATGTCAAGGCAATGTAGCAGGAGGTGTGCCAACCAAACATCAACTATAAATAGTTGATCTCTCCTGGCATCCTAAAGACTTAGGTACGATGATTGAATCACCAATTAATTCCCTTCTCACTTACCCTGATGAATGATATTATTCAATTCATCACATGTATCAACATAATCTAGGATGCACTAAAATAGGCCAAACTATCACATTCCCTATTAGGGTAATGTATTGTAATTATATCAAAGCAATGTAGCCGGACCAGTGCCAACCATAAATCATCACCCTCGCGATATACAAGTGATACTGGTAATATCAAATTCTTTGTATATGACATCCATATAACATATTAAGACATGAAATACATATATTATAAAACAAGTCAAAACTAAAAAATTAATGCCTAAAAAAAATACATTATTAAAAACCGTAACAGTGAGGTTGTTATATGTCCAACTCGTCCGAGTAAAACATATGGACATGAGTTAGATTCAAAATGAAATGTCTAGCCTCACACCATCTGACATGACAAGTCATAAAATTAGTATATTTTTTACATTTAATTTATATAAATAATGTGTTGTTTAAGATTTATTAAATTTTATTATTACCTAAATCTTATAGATAGTTGCCTCTGAACATATTATTACCCCAATTCTCTGGATATTCGATATAGAGATGCTCCCACGACCAAAGCTATATTAATTTACATTTAAAGTTCTTAATATTTAAAATGAAATTAATTCATAAATAAAGTAAATTATTTAATGGGAAATATTTAAAATAATTATACTTGGAGAAATAATAGACACTCGACTATTTGTCTTCCCTTCTTCAAGCATGCTTTATATAACTACCAGTATAGATGTGCAAGTATCCCCCCCCCCAATTGTAGTTAATTGTAGTTAGGAATGGACCAAAAGTTATTAAGCTATGTAAGAAAAAAAACTGGAAATGCATTACCTACAGTACTTGTAAAATAAAGCCTCTAAATACATGCATTATATAAGTTCCAACATACATAACCAACTGATCTTATGACACGTCCATTGGGAGGTCTTGAAATTAGTTTCTAGCCATATCAGTTTGATATTGTAGCCTCTATAAGCACTAGCCACGGACACTCATCCTAATAGACAACCACATATATCATCTTTGTCAATCAACCTTCAACGTCCTATCACTGAAAAACTGTCTTTCGGGAGGCGAATTAACATGGCGACGTCTTGTGGTGTAGGTGTCATCTCACCAACATGTAAGTGGAATGTGTGGGTTTTACGCTTTCATCGCTCAACGAAAGTTGTCATCAATATGTGGTTAGGAAGCATGCAAATGTTTTCTAAAAATTCTTATTTCTACACCTTAACATTTTTAAAATCAATAAATAACATAAATTAGCACAAATTATACTAAATTGATAGAGAAAAGGTGTATAATAAACCTCTAAGTGTTGAAAGTAAATGGTGGTAGTGATGGGTGGTGTTTGAAACTTAGTGTGAGATCTTTAGGTTGAGAAATAGAGGCATGTTGTGGGTGAGAGTAAGGGGGGTTGGGTTCATTATGCCTTATTAGGTGTTTTACGATAAGGAGAGAGAGGTGTGACTATGGGCAATAACAGGTTCATGGGTATAGGTGGTGACCGTGGAGAGAGAGAGAGAGAGAGAGAGAGAGAGAGAGAGAGAGAGAGAGAGAGAGAGAGAGAGAGAAATGAAAAGAAATTAGTCTAAGGTTTTGGAATCAAATGCCTCTTATGTGATATGTGAGTTGAAAATAAGGCTTACAACTCATTAAACTGTATTATTTCTCTAAATATTTTATGGATTATGTTATTTTATCTTTTTTATATTGTGCTAAAAAAATTCAAGGCTAGACCACGTGTTTTTTTATTTTATTTGGCAAGACTAATTAAAAAGAAATTGAAACTTTTTAGCAATTAAAAGAAGTGCTTTTATGGCTTTTAAAAGTCATGAAAATGAAGATGGTGTTTGAAAGTGTAGTAGTGGTTGCTTTTCAAAGTATTTTTCGCTCAGAAATGCATCAAAATAATATTTTTTTTATTTTTAAAAAATAATTTTTAATATCAGCATATCAAAATGATCCCCCTGCCCCCCGCACCGCGCGCCCACACACACACACACACATTTAAATTCATTAATTTTAAGCAAAAAAAAACTCAAATTTTTAAGAAACACGATTTCAACCGTGTTTCCAAACACTACCAGAATGTATTCAAGGAGAGCCTTGTACAACGAATGATTATATTTGTAAAGTCTCTGACAGTTCCAACCATCTATATAATTATAAAATCACTAATTATAGTTGGATTGTTGAACCAAATCATCAATTTTTATGGGTCAATAAGAAAAACATACGGGCAAGCGATATAGAATTCTATGCATGAATTAAAGTTGTTTTATTCTAATTTTCAATTAATATGGATTTTTTTAATCAAAATATGATATGTTTGTGTGTGTGTGTCTGTGTGTAATCTTAAGTTTTTTTTTTATAAGTTTTAGATATTTTCCCTTTTTTTAGAGTTTTTAAGATTATCGTAATGTTATGTAGGATATTTGATTTTTAAATTTTTTTTTGGATTGAGAATATCAAAATTAAACAAATTAATAGTACAATTTGACTAAAATTTATATTCGTTGCACAGGTATTATTGTTAGATAAAGCTTTTAATATCAAAACAATCGTTCTATAATATAAATTGGTCATTACAAAATATATCTAATTATCAAAATCAGGTATTCATATTTTCTAATATATCAGCACTTCACCATATACAGTTAGAAATATCGAGTATTCAATTTTTTTTAATATGTTAATATCTTAGAATTCTTTGCATAAGTTAGGTATCTTTAAATATTATTTTTAAATTAAAATCTTAATATAATTATTAACACTTTTTCCTCTTTAATTTGTCCTAAACAATATTAGAAAAAATATATAAAAATAAAAAACGAAAAAGGATGACACAAGAACAATAATTTGTCTATCAAATGACATTTTTCCCCATATCTTTAAATAATATGAATTTTGTTTTAATTTAATTTTTTATAACAATTTGTTTCTAAACTCAAGAAATTTAAAGGTTTCGTATTTCACTTGTAGAAAATTAAAGCTTAATTTATCATTTTACTTTTTGTCTCAATTATTCAAAATTAGTATTTAAAATGATATTCAAAGCTTGTAAAATAGTTTAAATCAGTACTAATAGTTAACTATCATCCAATTATGACATTAATTGAATACGATATAGATAAACAATTAGTCTTTGTGCTCGCGCTTTGTCGAGGAAATGAAATATTGAAAAAAAAAATAGTATTAAAAATGGATAAAAAGGATATAAAAAATTATTGATGATTAATATATAAAAACACTAATTAAGGCTAAGACAACATAAGACATTCTATCAAATCTAGGATTCAAATTATATGACTGGAATAACCCAAGTAAAAATAAAAAAAATTATAAATCCTTTTAAAAAAGTTGTGTTAACTTTTTAAATTTGTAATCTGAGTTATTAAAATTAAAGTACCTAATCTAGAAAAATCATAAAGTTTAATTTTTAAAAAATTAAATATTAAATGATAAAATTGAAAAAAAATTATAATCATACAAAATGATATTAAAAAATAGCAATTCAGAAAATAATGATCAAAATTATTATCACTACTATTATTGATAAGTAATATCATCACTATTATTATTATTATCATCATCACCACCACCACCAACACTATTACTACTAACATTATCATTATTTGTAATAATTGTAATAATATTATTATTATTTTAACAACCATTACTCCAATCATCATCATTATTATTATTTTATTATTATTTTTATTGTGATTATCACTATCATCATAACAACTATTATTAGTATTTTTATTACCATTATTATTCTTCTTCATCTTCTTCTTCTTCTTTTTCTTTCCCATGTTATTATTGTTGTTGTTGCTGCTGCTACAACAGCAGAGCAGTATTGTTACCACCACAACAATTATTATTATTATTATTATTGTTATTATTATTATTATTATTATTATCACCACTATTTGTTTTATTATAACTAACATTAAAATTATTATTATTTTTATTAGCATCATAATTATTATTACAATTACAATTATTATTATAAAAATAAAAATAAAAACTATGAACTTAATTTGATAATTAGTTTCACGTTGCTGCACGCTAGTTAATAATAATAAATTATAAAATTTAATTATAAAAAATTATAAATTATAATTGTTTTTAAACCTATATTTTCGAACTCTAGAAATTGACAGTTGCCACGTGAAAAGGGCGGGAACGTGAACTGTATTCACCAGCGCACGTTAGCATCTTCGGCCATCGAAGTACGTTAAACAGCTAAAGAGCCTTTATAAGATGTTGACACATGTCATGTACAAGTGGATCCTACATTGATAAAATGACCAAATTGACCCGGAAACTAGAATGACTTGGCCTAAATGTTTATCACGTGCTCATGATTATGAAAACCAGAAAAATAATAAACGAGGTCAACCGATTATTATTATTATTAGTATTAGTATTATTATTATATATATACATAAAAAAAGAAACGTGAATAATAAGCAGCGGTTTAGCTTTTAATTAATTTTTAAGGCAACGTGGGTCCTACACGCGTGTCGGTACAGAAGAAAATACCATCCCTACCCAACCAGGCCAACCTAACATTGAAGACAGGTACCTGCGTCTGTGATGAAGTTACTCAAAAGGACAACCGAGTTTCCGAAATTACTTAAAAAATACTGTCTCTGCCCTGTGGTTTAGTTTTTGAAATAACTTGAAATAATGTTTTGGAGTAGTGTTATTTGCACTACATAAATTGTTAGAATTTAGAGTACGTTTTGATATGATTTTTAAATTATATATTTTTTTAAGTTAAAATCCAAAATTTACATCTTATAAATAACTCATGACTAAATTACTATAAAATAACTTTAAATTAAAATTACTGGAAGCAGTTTTTTATTTAAAAAATATAGCATGAATTATAATTATAGTTATAATTCATAAGTTCAAAGTTCAAAGTTCAAATTTCTAACTTTCATTGAATCGGAATTTTCACTCAATTTCATAACAAAATTCTTATTTAAGTCAAAAGTTATTTCTATCCAACATACTTATGTTTTTTAAATAAAAAAATTAAAAATAACTTAAATCAGTTTATAAAAGTTATACCAACTTTAATTTTAATATCATTTCATATTCATTATAGATTAAAAAAAAACTTGTAAACCTATTTAAAGTTCTTTTTTGGTTTTTTTTTTTGCTATCTTATCTTTTTGTTTTAATATTCTGATTTTTTCATCTATTTAATTGGTTTCAGTCCTTTATAAAAACTTGTAAACCTCTTAAAAAAACACAACTTATTAAATTATTATTTCAAAAATATAATAAGATTTAGGTTTTTTCGCATTTTAACCATATTTCAGCCAGTTGTCTATTTTGTACTTGTTGTTATCCTTATTGTGCTTCCGTTTACATTATAATTTCTTTAATTAGGTTGTTATGAGGTTTTCGTGGTGTCAATAAAATGATTTGACATTAACTTAATACTCAATTTAGTAAAATAGAATTCAATTTTATTGATTAAAAATACTAAAATTATGGGGACTAAATTTGACACTAAGCTTGTGTTTTTTTTAATAAAAAACATGTTTTTATAGCTTTTGGAGGTGTGGTTTGTGCTTAAGTGTGTGTTTGGTATTGCGGTAGCTGTTGTAGTTGTGGTTTGAAAAAAAATTGTTTTATAAAAAATACTTTTAGTTGAGGTTAGTTTGAAAAAATAGATGTTTGGTTAAAACTGTGGTTGGAATTGAGGTTGAACAAAAAGTAGTTTAATGTATTTGGTTAAGAATGCTTTTGGAATTGAGGTTATAGAATAATTTAAAAAATTACATATTAACATTGATGGTTTTTAATTTAAATGTTATAGATTTAACTATTACTATTACATCATAAAATAAATAATACTTTATATAAAATATTTTTTATTGTTCCATTATAATATCTAAAATTCCATCAAGTATGAAATACATCCGGCAAGGACTACAATTTTTTTGGTTTCTTAAGCACGCAACAACATCAGGTAAAATATAATCAGGAATAAAATTGAAATTGCGATCAAATTCTGCAAATGCTACATCATCAAGCGATCTTTATTTAATTTATGTAGTTTCATTGAATAATGTTAAACATTAGTTTTTTGAATAAAATACAATTAAAAAAATAAAAAAATAATTTTTATTTTTTATTTTACTAGATCAAACCTGTTTAAATACATTTTAAAATTTGGACCGGAATCAATTCGACGGGGATAGTGCAGCACGCAAACAGTGCAACAAGCAGCACTATTCCTGCTAATTAATTAGGAACAGTGCAGCACGCGAACAATGCAGCATGCTGCACTATTCCTGCTAATTAATTAGCAGGATGTGCGCATGCAGCAGAAAGGCAGGAACGCAACGAGAGAAGCAGATAATTTCTGCTTCAACAAAATAACATTTTCGACGCAGTTAATGGTAGGGCCCACGTACTAAAATCACGGTTGATTTCATAACCAAACACTATATTTTCACTGTTACATAACAAACACAGGTGTAAACGCTTAGACAAACGGATCCTAAAATGTATTGTACCTTTGAAAAAAGTCACTAGACCTCCAAGTCAAACATCTTTTAAAACAAAAACATAGCCCTGTTTTACTGTTTACACGTCAAAAAAATTTTAAATTTTGATCTTTAAATTTTTTTTCTTTTTTCTTTCTTCTATGTTGTTAAGAGAGGGAGAGAGAGAGAGTTAATAAAAGATAGTGAATGGAAAAAAATGATGTTAGTTAGCCAAATTTTGGGAGTAAAAAAATCAAATTTAGTGTTAATTAGTTTCTCTCTATGAGAATAATGCCATTGAGATGTTTTTAAATTTTCATATCACCAAAAAAAATCGAAGTTAAAAAAATTATTTTTTGTTATAATTTTATGTTTTTCATACTACTTCTTGAGGTCATAAATTGGTATATTGAGATTCTTAAAGTATTTATTAAATGGTTTTAAGTAAAAATATGTAGAAAATTAGATTTTGGATCCTATAAACATGGGACTTGACTTTCTAATCACTTATATGGTGGGCAAAATCTACATTAACAGACGAACGACAAATCATTTATCAATGCATATAATATGTTATCTGCTTTGTTTTTTTTAAAAAATGGATAATGCATAGTTCGTCCACTTAAAAAAATGGTCAAATACATAGACTAAATTTTGCAAGTCCATATATGTCTAACCTCTTTTTTTATTGGCTGTGTGTGCTAGGTCACCCATCCAACCACTTGCCCTTTTGTGTTAAGTCTTTGCTGTTTTATTTCTTTTATTTTAATAAAATTTATTAAATTAAATAAATGAAAAATATTTTATTAAATATCGTTCTATTCTTATTTGGCTTTTAAATTAAATTGTAGCATTCTTTTTATAATATTAGCTAATGTTGTTTTTGTACATTCCTTCGAGATTTGTTTTTTGTTTTTCTTTTAATTGTTTTTGTTGGCTTTTCTCCTGATGTATTTTTCTTATCATGTATTAGATTAAATAAAAAAAAGTAGACTAAAATGTTTTTCATGACATCAGGCAAACAATTTCTTATTCTTATATTTTAAAATACATTTACGTTAAAATTATCAAAAATTTATTTCATTAAAACTTGATTTTATAATTTTGATGAGCTTTGTTTATAAAAATATATATTCTAGCGACAAAGATTCCAAAAAAAAAAAAAAAACTCAAGCACATTAATAAGATGAAAAGGGTTTTAATTAAACATATGCTTTTTCTTATTTAAAAGCATCCAATTTTCTTTTATATTTATGTTCATTTCTTTTGGTTTTTATCAAATAAAACACCTAGCACTAAAAAACTATATATATATATATATATATATATATATTAAAAATAGATTAATAAAAATAAGAATTACACCAGCAAATTACTTTGTTTGAAATAAAATGACACAGTTGAAATTTGTTGTAATAAACTAATTAAAATTATATAAAGACATTATTTAATTAAATATCAGTTAGTGTAGCATTTATTTTCAAATAATATTGTTGTATTATTTTATAATGTTAGCAATCATTTCATTAATTATTATATGTTAAACTACCATGCAGACTTTTTTTAAGTTCGTGGTCAAGAATTTTCTTAGAAAATAAAGTTCAAATCCTTATAGTTTTTATAAATAATTTTTTTAAGATTTTTTTTTATTTTATTCAATGAACTATGTAGCTTATAAAAAAACAAATTTTTTTACAAAATAAAAAAATTACATGAACCGAAAAATATGGTTTTTGCAAAAATAAAAAATATATATTTTCCTTCGTAATTGTATTTGTTATTTTTTTGTGAGTTTGTTTTATTGTTGCATAATCAGTTAAAAAAATAGAAAAAGGTTGCATTAATATGATAAATGAGTTTTAATTAATGAGATACCTTTTAATACTTATTTAAAATTATTTATTTATTTTTTATATTTATTCTAACTGCTTTTATTTTTATTGAATAAACAACAAAGCTCAAAAAACTATATTTTTTTGTTAAGAAAATATATTAATAAGAAAATAAATTATTTTGTGTGAATGGAATTTGAATTATTTTTTTTACCAAACAAGATTTTATTATATGACTATATTATTAAATAAAAAAAAATTAAAAAGCTCCTCACAATACAAGATTAGATATTTTAATATGTGTTTGTCTTTTAATGTTATGACTCACTTTTTAGTTTTTTAAAAACTTTTATTGATGATATGATTCATAATTTATTTTATTAAATATACATGTTAACTTTTTAATTTATAATTAAAATTGTTACAGATAAAAAATATATTAATAACATTTGTATCTTTTAATTTTTAGTTAAAAAGAATTTGAAAACATAGGTCAATCCGTATTTTTAAAAAATTTAATTCTTTTATATATTTTAAATTATTTTAATATTTTAATATTAAAAATAATTTTTAAAATTATAAAAAAATATTTTAATATATTTTAGTATAAAACATATTTCAAAAAACAATCATAATTACATTCCTCTGTTAAAAACTTCTGATACAGCACGGGTAACTGGACACGTACATCTAAAAACGTGGGAGGCCATTATCGTAAATTCTGTAAAATCACGAGTAACTCGGGGAAGTACTCCTGGCGTCTACGTACGTTTTCTTGACCCGTTCTTATCCTCAACCTTCTTTTTCTCGTGCTGAAAAACGTGCTTGAAAAACAAAAGAACAATGGACCCGTTTAAAATTCAAAGATAGTAGAACAATGACAACTCATGGCTAATCAGGTTCAAAGAACATGCTCGTGAACCTAACGCCCTCCTTATATTCCTCCTGCCCGACCCCCTCCACCAGATACAGGAATTGTTTCCCTTAAACAACATCCCATCTGTTGGATATTCTCATCATCCATGGCGAATTTGGCACAGAATTCCTGCAAGTCACCTGACCAGATATCGAGCTTTGCTAAAAAATGCAATCTTTTGAGCCAGTACTTGAAGGAGAAAGGGAGCTTTGGAGACATCAGCCTTGGAATCAATGGAAAGGCTCCTGAAGTTAAAGGTACCCTTAAAATTCTCTTTTTTTTCTTTTTCTTTCAAACGCAGATTTATACAGAGACGTGTGTGTGTGTATGTTTCTTATCTTTTTTCTGTTTGATGTTGTTTTTAGGTCCTGAGACATCTGATTCGCCAGCAACAACATTGAATCTACTCACCAACATGGAAAATTCATCTGAACATATCACTTTCAGACAAAAGCCTGTGGCATCTTCAAACATGATGAAATCCATGGATTTCTTTCCTCAGTTTGTGGGTTTCAGTCCTTCAAATTACACAGAAGACGCCATCAACAAGGCTGATAATCACTTGAGGTATCAACAAGCATACATTCATATGTATAGAAAACTCTGGTTCCCGATTTTATTATTCAACGTTACTTTTCATGTGCTAGATTTTCATTTTGTTTTTATGACATTAGGAAATCATCTACAATGGATCCTGGACCTACCCAAATGACTATATTTTACGCTGGAAAACTGACTGTGTTTAATGACATTCCGGCTGATAAGGCCAAGGAGATCATGGCTTTGGCCACCATGGGAAGCTCTATCAGTCCTATTGGGTTTCCCTCTGATCCTTCAATAATAAAAGTTAACTCCGCCAATTCTGTTGCTGCTCTTGATTCCAATAATGCCCAACAAAGACTGCATTTACAATCTGAAGCGCCTAACGGTTCAGGTAAACAATTGTTTTCTAATGTAAATATCGTTCTAATAGATTAAGTTGTTAATAGTTTTTAAGCTTTAATTAGTGAATTTATATCCTTGCAATAACCCTCCTTTCTTTTTTTCTTGCAGATGTGCCACATGCTACAAGAGCATCACTTCATCGGTTCTTCTCCAAGAGAAAAGAAAGGTACTAAAATGTTAAAATTAAAAATAAAAAAAATTATTTTAATATATTTTCAAGTAAAAATATTTTAAAAAACAATCACTACTACACCAACAACAATTACTTTATAAATGATTAAATGCTAGTTATCGAATCTAAATCTTATTTGGTTATTTTTCAGAGTTGCGGCAAGAGCACCGTATCAAATACACAACCCAACTCATAATCTTTCTAGTTCGTCAAGCCTCGAAGAAGGCAGTAACCCGTTGCTTGCCCTAAACGAAGGCCAATCATCAAAGCAGCTAGAGCTTAAGTTGTAGCTTCTAGCTAGCTGCTGAGAAATTAGCTCACCATTCGGTGTAACTTTTTATTATTAGTTCAGTTTAATTAAAATTGTTATATTATATTTGCTTACATGTTGTTATAGCTAGGCTTGTTTAATTTATGCCTTGTGCCCATTCACGCACAAAATTTTGAAATTAATCTCTTGTATATATTCATCATTTATAATTATATATATTCATAATATGAATAATGCTAAAGGCTTTCAAGCTAATTGGAACATTTCTGTTCTTTCTTTTTTTTCTTTTTAACGTACTTTATTGATTTTTGCTTGGGATCCGGTGCATCCTATTAGGTTTGGAGGGAAATGTTGTCCAATATTCACAAATAAAATTATACAAGTGAGGAAAATATATTTAGTTTATAAAAATATAATATAATTAGAATATAACAATTTGGAATAGTAACAAAAAAATTATATATAAAGATTCTAACAATGCAAATTAAGCATATATCAAACTTCCAATTGATATCAAAACAAGGTTATGATATACATGCTAATCATATAATATATCTTTATATAAATTAAAACAAAATAAAAAAAATTAATTTACTTGTTAGAGCACTTTAAAATTAATTAAGCTATATTGTTGTTAATGATCAATTATTTACTCTTAAAGCTTTATTGCTTCTCACTTAGTGGAACATGACTTTCTTCAACAAGTCTTATAGAATTCCAATAAAACCATCTTGTTTAAGGGCACTTCTAAACAAGGTCTAATGAATCAAGGAAATTGTACTTAATTATTCTTCTACAAGGAATGAACCTAAACTCTAGATTAGAAAGAAATTTAGAGAATAAACAAAGCTTTAAAACCAAAAGAGCAATGTTGGAAAATCGATTATTTTTCCATAAGATTAATTTTTCTACAAGTTCAAATTTTTTTCTAAGTAGCCTAAGTCAGACCAAGATAAACAGTAGCTCAGTCAAATCAAGCTACATTTATTGCTCAGTTCGGTCAGACCGAGCTACACTTGTAGTTTGGTACAAATCGAGTTATACCTAATCTTGGCCATTTTTACCCCAACTTTAAATTTTCTCCAAGTTAGACCTTTTTTTCATCAATTTGGACCCTATAGTTGTTTTCTCTTGAAATTACTAGTCTCCTATTTACATTTAGTTTATACTATAAAAATAGATAGCCAAATAATAAATTCCACTTTCTATTATTGATCACTGAAACAATCACCCCACAATACTACACAGTAAATACAACAACATTACATAATAGAAATACAACTCTAAATACATCAAATAAAATACAAATACTACTTCTAGTCTTGTATTTTTGGTCTAGCTCATCAGACAAGTATTGACCTTCAGAGGTCACGCAATCTCTCATTAAAACAAGGCACATTTCCATGAAATAAATTGGAGAAGTATACATCAATGTTTTAAGAGCTATTGTAGAAATGAAGCTCTCCTATCAACCAATTTCTCCTCCACTATTTTTTTTAGTGCAAAATTGTTGTTATAAGAAGTATTAGAGCCCATTTAGAAATGCGGGTCAACCCGTGTTTTCAAAAAATTCAATTTTTGTTTTGCTAAAAATTAATTTTTTTTGTATGTTTTGAATTGTTTTGATGCGCTGATCTCAAAAATAATTTTAAAAAAAATAAAAAAAAATTATTTTGATGCATTTTAGCGCGAAAAGCACTTTGAAAAGCAACTGCAACCACACTCTCAAACAAGTCTAAATAAGTCAGATGAATTCTCTATTGGGCCTTATAAACATGAACATTTTACCTGTAATTGAGCTAGCTCACCCTATTCCTCAGTTGGTTCATACTGCAGACTAGCTAGTGCACTCTAAGCATCAAAAAGTATTTTTTTTCAAGCTCCCCATGTCTTTTCTTACAACTATCCACTTCTCGTTTGGACTCTACAATGGCAACATGAAGAGATGTGAGCTTTGTCGGGAAAGTATCTCTTTTTGTATGTAAGGAGCGATAGGTAGACTACAGTTCACAAAGACTCTCCTCTATATGAGCTTGTTTTTTCTTATAGGTTATGATTTTTTGACGAGTTAGCATCAATGATTTGTTATGTGCTCTTGTTCTCCTTCCCATCTTCTAAGAGTTAATACATATATTTAAATTTTTTTTTTAAAAAACTTATATTAGTAATGGTAAATAATAATAATAATAATAATAATAATAAGATCAAGAGCTCTATACTCACATGAAAAGTTACTGACATATTGATCAACTAATGAGACAGACTACACTCTCTTTATTATTATATATCCCGTGAAAATTGAGACATTATGGAAAAAATGTCTACATTTTAGTCATGGTTATCTATAGATAAAAGATTATATCTAAATATGGAAGTCATAAATTCTCTCTCTTTATTAGTATAAATGACCTCTATAAGAGGTCAAAATTCCACCAAAAAAGGTTTCTCGGGTTGGGCATCATAACCACTAGAAGTTATTAGCTTATAAAAGTTAAGGTTATGAGAAGTGAAATCAAAGAGAATAAGAAGAAGAAATATTAAAAATAGTGCTACCATTCAAATTTACATCATTAAGAATGTTAATAGGACTTGTTGTAGCATGTATAGAACTTGGTGCAGTAAGACTTAGGGTAACAACATGTACAGGGCTTGATATAAAACTTGGAATGGGTGTCATCTTCATAGGATAACTAGGAATGATAAGCTATGGACTATATCTCTTCTTACTCCTCTAGCTTAGAGTATATCTACTCTTAATAGTTATCATGTCAATATTGGTTTTTATGTCACCACTCCTCTGCTATGATTCTTCTATTACCTCTATTTCAATATCATTTGTTTAAGTCCTTTTCTCCTTCTGAGACTCTTTTTTTTTCTTTTATGTATTTTCTTATTTTGATGATGAGGAGAAATTTGGTTTTCTTTTTTTAATGTTCTTAGAGTGGGAGCCACTTATAAACAATATAAATAAATATTAGTATAATGGTTATAATGCCAAAAAGCAAGGAAAATAGTAAATATATCTCGTACCATAAACATTGTTGTCTAGAGAATACCCTTTAGCCAACCAAAAAAGGTAGTATTGACAATTATCAGCAAGTTTTTTTTCAATACACTCTCTTCATTTAAACTTAAAAGAGGAGTATCATTATTTGTGATGGACATCCTCCAAACCAAAAAAACAACCTCATATCTTTTTAGCAGAGGTTATTGAACCACTATAACCTATTGTTAACCAATCATTTCTCTAATTTTTTACTGACAATGATTTACTTTAAAAAATATCATTAAAGAGATTTCATATCCTTCTCTTAGAAAAAGTATAAAACCATGTCACCACTTTTTTACCCTCATAAAAACTAGATAAACTATAACAATACTTAAACAAATCAATAATTAGGACTTGAACTTTAAGACTTAAATACTTATCAAAAGTCATCAGAGTCATCCACCTATCGGGGTGTAACTGGCTCACACACGAGTTTTAATTATACATCTTTAACAAAATTAGACAAGGGTAGAAAATATCCAAACTTAAACATACGCATAGAGGTTGTGATCTCAAAATCTCTAGTTGTTGTCTTAGGTGTCCTACTTATTCTTTCATGGGAAATTAAAATCCTAGGCTTATACCTTACTTTAACGTTTATGGTTAGTTGAGTACTAGCATGACTGGTTATAGTGCTTCTATATGGGTTTTGAGGTTGAGGATGGCTACTTTGGTGTTTATATGACATATGCCCTTTATCACCTCGATATGAAGATCCAACTCCTCTACTCCCACCAGCAAGATGAGAAGGTTTAGCTCCACCACTTTCACTGGCAGAAGTATCAGCTCTAGAGTCTTCTCTACCAAAAAAGTTTTTTTTTAATCTAGCCAGACATTTAAAACCAAGTAGAAAAGAAGAGTAAAGTTCTTCACCTATCTTTGCATACTAAAGGTTCACCTATATATAATTTAAAAAAAGAAAGATGTGATGTTAAAAGAGAAAAGAATCACTAGCTATTTATAATAGTGATCATGCCGACAACCATTATCATAGTGGAATGATTCTAACACAACCATGTGGAGTAGTGCAATGCTAGACCAAGATTCCAAACAAAATTGTTATTATCGTAATAGACCAAGATTCTATAGCACAACCAAGTGCACAACCATGTAAAAGGGTGTGCTAAGATTCTTGATATACTTACAGGCTTTTACTCTTATAATTGTTAGGTCTCAATTCTATGATATCAATCATGCCTGGTACTATACATGTCACCAACATCAACATTCACATGCTAACAGTAAGTTCACAATTCTCAAAACTAGATTACATGGATATATTTAAATATGCCATACATTGTTTGTTGTCATTCCTCTCCGTATTTGGATTTTTGATAAAGTAATTTCTTAACAATGGTGTTGTTAAAAAATTATTTGGGGGCAAATGATAGTATATTAAAAAAAAATTGGCTTAGTTGGGCAGGAGCTTAACTGAGCCTCCCCAAGTTTGGTTGGGCCGAACCAAGACATTTAAGGTTGCCTCACAAGGCTCGGTCCACAGGTTAGTTTTCCTAGCCTATAACAACGAGCTCACCACCTTTTCTCTCTCCTTCCTTTCTCTTCTCTCTTTTCTTTGGTTTTTTTTCTCACCCGTGTCGGCTTTTCTATTTAATCTAAGCTACCATGTTGAGTTGTACAAGCTATAACTTCAACTGCAAACTTTAGCTATAATTGTCACCTAAGTTATGCAATAAAACTACCACCTTTCATTAGCTATATATTCACAGCTTGAAAGGAGAGAAAGGAGAATTTTTTCCATCTCAGCAAAAAAGAATATATATGTCTATTTTTCTTATGTAATATTCATTTGAAAAACTCTAAACTAACCTATACATCAAAGAGTTATTTTGCATGTCACACCCACCATTCAACCCATTAATGTCCATGAAAAAAACCTAGATTCAATGAAGTTTTTCTAGCTTTATCAAAAACAAATCGAGTTGGTTGTAGTATGCAATAGTAAATGAAATTAGTAGACTAAATAAGCTATGAAAATATAACTTTCTTGAATTGTTTAATTTTTATGAAAGTTAACTTAATATTACCACATGATACAAAATAGAAGGATAAACAAAAAAATCAAGGTATTTTTGTAGATAAAAAGGTAACTAATGAAAAAAAATATCATAAGATTCATGTTCAACCATTTTTTTTTGAGAAACTTTATCATCATCAGTTAAAAATTAATTTTTTTTTTGTTTTAATAAAATATGTGTAAGCATAAAAATACCTGAATATGAAACACTCAATACGATATGATAGACTCATGGTTTATAACTTTAGATAAGTATATAAAAAATTTCAAAGAGTTAGTTTAATAGTTAAAAAAGTTTACTTATTTTTTTTAATTTTCTAGTTTGAATTATAGGGTTAATACAGGGAAGAAATTATTAAAAATTTTAATATATCAAAGTGATACGAGGGGTGTATCCTTTAAACTATTTAAAGGAAGATTTAGTCTAATTAACTTGTAAACTAATTGTAAAACATCTATATCATGGAATAAAAGATATAAGCATAAGGTAATGTTTATAAAATTTAAGAACAAGAAAAATACAGACACTAAAACTTCACACAAAATGGATCACGTCATTATTTGAGAATGGGGCCATTGGGCTCTTTCAAGCCCACGCTCGATTTGTAATAACCAAAGCATGAAGCTGTTTTTTTTTTTAATTATTTTTTTTTTGAAAAAATTAATTTAATCAATATTCAAAAGTAGAGAAAGCCCATTATGACTCTCATGCAAAGGAAAAGGAATGAAAGTTATATCCAATAGAAAATTGTTTTAAAAAAAAACTCATTAGTATAACATTAAATAATAGTTTCCATTCCAAATAGCTTATTTAGGCTTCTTTTTCGTATATATATTTCTTAATATATCATAATCTCTAGAATAATTGGTCATCACAAATGAAAGAATATGGCAGCAAGTCTTTAATGATATAAAAAAATATATTATCAAGTATCAAAACAATTTTTGAATATTAATATTCTACCATTATCACAAATACAAAATATTTAGATAAATATTATAAATTATGATTTTTATTTTTATAAAAAATAATTGTAATCTTGATGTATTTTTTTTTTTGAAAAAAATTCATTCATTCAATAAATTATTAATTTGGACTCTTCAGTAAACCCTTCATTAGTGGTTGTAAATGACCCATTTTTCATGAACTTGACTCCTTTCTATACACCGGGGAAAGAGTTCTCCACTTCGATTCCTAGGAGCAAAGAAAGTGACTCTATACTTTGTTTTTAACATGTTTTTTAATATTTTTATTAGAGAAAAATGAAAAGAAAATAAAAATGAAAAATGAAAAAATACTTTCTGTTACTAAACACATTCTTGCTATCTCCTACATATATGTGTGTTTGTGTTTTTAGTTTTTTTTAATAATGACATATTTTTATTTATTTAATCATATATATTATACTTTTAATTATCTGTTTATTCTTTAATAAATTCTTTTATTACAACGTGACATATAACTTAACAAAATTAACGGAAGTAAATGGTTTATAATTTTAATCTCTTAGACCATACATGATATCTTAAGAACATATGATGAATATGGGTTGTTGGAAATAATTATAGTGTTTGATATATATCTTGCTCCAAGGCAACATATATATATATATATATATATATATATATATTTTTATTATTAATATTAATGTAGTTTTTCGGGTTAGCTTGTGTATATCTTGATTAATCTTATAAGTCCTGAAATTAATGTCCATATAAACTTTCATTGGTTCTAAGATTTATTAGACTCGAACCGGTGATGTCTAAAAAATAAATTTAAAACTTAACCAGTTGAGAGATTGAAGACAATACGTTCTTAAAATACAGTAATAAGATAGTGTTTATGTATATTTGTTCAATTTTTTTTTCAAAATATATTTTTAATATTTTTGGATTGATTGAACTTGCTAATATTAAAAATAAATTTTAAAAAGTAAAAAAAATTATTTTAATATATTTATATACAGGAAAAACTTTAAAAAATAAAAAACAAATTCAATGATATATATATATATATATATATATATATATATATATATATATATATATATATATTTTGAATAAAATGTTTTACATGAAAATTAATTAATTTAAAATATTTTGTAATCAGTCTAATTTACATAAAATTTGGTGCATAAAAAATGAAATATAGAACAAAACACTCTCCCAAACTCCAAACAAACCTGTAAGAATAGAGCAACAGACCGTGTGCTGGATGGATATCCTATCACACTCCTGAAAGAAAAATCCCACAAACTTAGCTTTCAACCACCCCCATCACAACCCAATCATCCATCGCCATCATAGCACCTGTCATTTCTCTACTGCCAGTCCTAACATCTTAAATCACAAGCGTCGTAACTTTACCAATCACCTGTAAGTCCCCACCAAAAAAATTAAAATTAAAATTCAAGTATAAATACTCTCTCTATCTTCAGCCACTTTTTGTTATCCCTCCTCTCTCTTTCATAGTTTCATTTTCTCTTTTTTTTTTTTCTGGTTTTTTTTTTCTCTTTTCTCCGACTGATTGATTGATCGATCGATCGAGACTTCCCCTTTCCTTTCTTCTCTTCGAACCCTAAACCACAGCAAAATCTGACAGAAAATACTTTTGAAAGAAGCAAGCAAGACCGAATTTTTATTTTCTCGACAAACTAACAATAAGGCCTGATTTTTTCTCTTTCTTAAAGGAAAACGAAAGAAAAAATGCAACAACTGAGGCTTAAACAGCAACAACAAGCACTGATGCAACAGGCACTTCTTCAACAACAGTCTCTTTACCATCCTGGCCTCCTCGCTCCTCCTCAGGTACTTCCAATTTTTGGTAGCTTTTCCTTCTTTTTTCTTATTATTGGTTCTTATTCTGCCGATTGCAATTTTCGTTATTGGATTTCAGAGCTATCTAGGGTAAGGTTCTAGGAGTTCGGGAGGAGGATTTTAGGTTTTCTTTTCCTTTTTTGACAAAAAATTATGGTTTAGTGTTAGTGTGTTGGCCTTGTTATTGAAATTTTAGGGTTTTCTATTTCTTATTATTGTTACGAGCTTTGCCTCTCTCTTTTTTTTTTTTTTGGTTTTTGGAGTTTTGTTAGAAATGAATGAAAAATTAATTAATTTTTTGAAATGTGTTGTTCTCTAGATTATTTGAGGGCATTTAATGAATTTGATAAACTTCTTTTTTGTTTTGGTTTCTTTTATTCTGCTACAGTTTCTAATGTTAAAGTTAGAAATCCGAGGAAAAATTTGGGCAGTTGTTTTCTGTGTTAGGAAGCTTAAGTTAGTCGTGCTCGTGCCTTATCTATCTTATCAAAAGAACATCACCTTGATTATGGGTATTCTTCACACGGTTTTAGTTGATGCGTCTTCGCCAACTTGACAACTTATTTTTGTGTGTCTGGTCATTTCTAAATCACGGTCTTCCTCTCTGTGTTTCTCCGTGTTTATGCATATGTGTTCAACTCGTGCGGGAGTGAATTACAAATGTCCATGTTAAGTTTCACAGTGGGTTTTTATGCCCTGTTAATTTGTTAGCCTGGGAATGCTCCAAACTTTTGTAAAATGCAATTTCGGTGTTCTTGAATAGCGCAGGGTTTCATGTCATTTTCAGTGAAATGCAGCAGATTTTTGGTCCATTTTCTTTACCACGTCATAATCTAGATAGCAGTTGTTTCACTTGGTGTGATTATTTCTTTACCATTGTCATCACAAAACCCCTCAACTGATGGTTCTTGCTTTAATTAAAGGAAAAATAGGACAAAATTTCCATTTTTATACTCTGTTATAGGAAGCTAGAAAAGATTGGCACAGGAAGGAGTGATGGGTTTTGAACCGAAGCTTCCATCTGGGAATTAACTTTGTACTGAGGATTCAACAAATATTGAGATTAAGAATCAAGACATGGGCTATATCTTTATTTAGTTTTGTTCTCTTAACATGACCAGTACATTTAAGAGGATAAAAAGAAATAATAATAATTAGAATGTGAAAGCGTTAACTATAGTATATATTTTTTTTTTGGTGTCTTGTTTGTATCTGCATTAGTCATCCAGCCAATCCTTTAGGTCTACTTTAAGAACTATTTTATCTTCCTGTTTTATAGGCTTGTTCTGTCCAGACCTTTTGCAAGCTGTGCTGTTCTGGATTGAAATATTTTAGATTTGGGTAGATTGAGAAGAGGCCTTTCTTTATAATAAATTTTGTTTTCTTCCCTTTCTTTTCGTTTTCACTTTTTTATTTTGCAGATTGAGCCAATTCCAAGTGGAAATCTGCCTCCTGGTTTTGATCCAAGTACTTGCCGCAGTGTGTGAGTGTTTGTCTAGACATTTTTCCTTTTTATTTCTTTTGTTTTTCTTACTTGTTTTCTGTTTCACATGCATGCTCATGCAACTGCCCACAGCTTCTATTTTCTTGACTGAATTTCTTCTTAATTGATAATAGTACTACTTATTCATGCTTTCCTTCAATTTTCACTTAAAATGCACCAATAATTTGATGACCAATTGTCTGCAATATTTTATTTTTGCTAATTGAGGAAGGTTACTTACAGGTTTATTTATTTCCCTCTATTTTCTTCTTTTTTTAAAACTTCTTTCTTTATGTTTTGTGAAAAATGCAGGTATGTGGGAAACATCCACACTCAGGTAACTGAACCCCTTCTCCAAGAGGTTTTTGCGAGTACTGGTCCTGTTGAAGGATGCAAGCTTATCAGAAAAGAAAAGGTAAATCTGAGAGATCGTATGCTATATGGAAAGGATCTAATTGTTGTATGTTGCTACTTTTTACCAGTTCACTTAGTCAGTTTGTTAGCTTGTATGCTATTTTTGACATCTCTGTTGTCTTCACTTCTGCAGTCGTCCTATGGATTTATTCACTACTTTGATCGTCGAGCAGCTGCTCTTGCAATATTATCTCTTAATGGAAGGCATCTGTGAGTAGCTTGCTTTTGATTGTGAATTGTTTTACTCTTGTACTGATCCTCCAAGCTCTACCTTAAATTTGTGTCAGCACCTTATTACTGCACTCTTGGCAGATTTGGGCAGCCTATTAAAGTTAACTGGGCATATGCTAGTGGTCAGAGAGAAGATACATCAGGTTGGATCTCTCTCTCTCTCTCTCTCTCTCTCTCTCTCTCTCTGTTTTTTTTTATGTTTTAAATTTTATCCCTAACTCAGATGTACTGGCATGTATAAGCATGGACACCATTTTAATGTGCAGGTCACTTCAACATTTTTGTTGGAGATCTTAGTCCTGAGGTCACTGATGCAACATTGTATGCCTGCTTTTCTGTTTATCCCAGTTGTTCGTAAGTTTCTCCTCCCTCACCCTCTCTCTCTCTCTGCATGTGTCCACCTTGGTTGAATTCAGTGTGTTTTCAATGTCTGAAGTTGTGGAAAACATAGAGTTAAAAAGTTGGAAATGCTATCTTAGTGGTTTATTATCTTATTAGGTTGGTGTTATTAAGCTGAGCACTGTATCTAAGCATGTTCTGGTTTCAGAGATGCAAGGGTTATGTGGGATCAGAAGACTGGGCGTTCAAGAGGGTTTGGATTTGTTTCCTTTCGAAATCAACAGGTATTGAATTC
Source organism: Populus nigra (assembly GCF_951802175.1). Lineage (NCBI taxonomy): Eukaryota > Viridiplantae > Streptophyta > Magnoliopsida > Malpighiales > Salicaceae > Populus > Populus nigra. Next base: position 35,696,861 of record NC_084852.1, read on the forward strand.
ATTTAGTGCCTTTCTTTTTCTGTAATCTTTTTATTCATCATGATTCTGACATTGTTTTCCTCTCAGGATGCCCAGAGTGCAATAAATGACCTAACAGGTATGGATGATGGGATTCACAAGGATTGTTTAATGGTTTTGGGGTGATTGTTTCTTAATTAAGGTTCATTGGAAAAAGCAATGTGTTATTTACACTCCCTCTATTCTTAACGTGCATTTCTACTTAATCAAATAGTGAATGACTGACAAATGGAAAGAAGCTGTGCTATATACACCTTTTTTTTTTATTTTCACGTCTGTGTATACTTGTGAGTTTGGGGGCTGCTGGGAAAGTTTAGCTTTTTGAGATCACAATGCTGGTTTTTGCACTAGTTGCCATCCCTTCTTAGAAATGTCCTTTGCTGATATTGTCCCACTAAATTTGAGGTCCTAGGATTAGGAAGGAGAATTTGGTAATAGTCCTATGGCATTTGCATGAAATTGTGCACTTAAGACATGGATTGATACACTTGTGATTCTTGGGCTTTTTAGCATAGCCATAAGCATAAGCAAAAGTTGATTAGTATTCATCATTAGGGTGTACAATCTAGTGATGCAAGATTGATTTTGTAAAGTGGTGGAGTTCGTTGACCTGGATCATTACAATTTTGTTAGATATGCTTGCTCACGTCTTATTCATGTTACAATAATGTAAATTCCAATGCCTTTCAGGAAAGTGGCTTGGTAGTAGACAGATTCGGTGCAACTGGGCAGCTAAAGGTGCCAGTTCCAATGACGACAAGCAAAGCTCTGATTCAAAAAGTGTGGTGGAACTAACAAATGGCACGTCAGGTCAGCTGTGCATGTTTTGAAATGATGAGAATCAGGATTAGATGTGAATAATGCAATGCTTTATTTTCAAAGATGGGTTTGGATCACCATTATTTTCTAATAGAATGTGGTGAATTGGCAATTAGCTTGTGGATCGTCGCAACATCTCATGCTCTTGTAACAAAAATAACCCATTTTGATTTGTTATCCTGTTTTCATGTTTGTCCACGGGTTGCAATGTGTTTGTTATTCTTCTGTCTCTGGGAAACAACTAAGATGGAAAAACTTATATTTATAATTATCTTGTGCAGAGGATTGCAAGGAGGCAACAAATAACGAGGCTCCTGAAAACAATCCTCAATATACTACTGTTTATGTTGGCAATCTTGCTCCAGAGGCAAGAAACTTTTCTTCCCATCTGCCTGTTCTTGCTATTTGTACATTATTTGTGCATACATCTCCATATGTGATTCTTTTCCAAAATGTTTGCTGTATCTAATGTCTAGAAGAATGGTAGAATTTGGAATATCTTAGAAATATCTGATTTGTCTTATTTACAAGAACTACTTATCTTCAATCAATCTCCAGGTGGCACAGCCTGATCTCCATCGCCACTTCCATGCTCTTGGTGCTGGAGTTATTGAGGAGGTTCGTGTCCAGAGAGACAAAGGTTTTGGTTTTGTGAGGTTCAGTACTCATGCAGAGGCAGCTTTAGCTATTCAGATGGGAAACACCCAATCACTTTTTGGAAAACAGATGAAGGTATGTTGGATTATGTCGACCTCATTTACTATCTACTTAAAACCTTTGTGTTAGAGGTCATGTTATAAGGATGGAACAATAACAACATTTTTTTTCAACTTGGAAATTGACTTCTAAATTTTTTCTCCATTCTTGTAGTGCTCATGGGGTAGCAAGCCTACTCTGCCGGGGACAAGCTCAAACCCACTCCCCCCACCTGCTGCTGCCCCTTTGCCTGGTCTCACAGCTACTGATATCTTGGCATATGAGAGGCAGCTAGCGATAAGCAAGATGGGTGGTGTCCATGCCTTGATGCATCCTCAGGGGCAGCTTCCTCTAAAACAAGCAGCAATGGGAATGGGTGCTGCCGGAGCAAGCCAGGCAATATATGATGGTGGTTTCCAGAATGTTGCTGCTGCCCAGCAACTGATGTACTATCAGTAACAATAAGAGTTGACGCCACACCTTTACTTCCTGCCTTTGTGGGTGTTATTTAAGTTCCAAGCAATTAGGAAGCCATCTGTTTTCTCTTTATCCAGCCGTGAGGTGGTTACCTAACCGCATATTTATATCATATGCTTGCCATTTGTGTTGATGTATTATACATGTATGTTTTTCTGTTTTCGACCATGTAGGGATGAGCTATCTATCATGTAGGGATGAGCGAATTGGTTGACAGAGGGAATGGGCATATTTAATATGACAGCAGTATGCCTTAAACCCTTTGAGCATCTTGACCATTGTCTGTTGTATGAGAATTTAATTATTTTCGAGGCATGTGGATTTTCAGGCCTGGAATTTATTTTTATTTTTATTTTTTGAAGGTCTTTGTTTGGACTTTCGCCACAAATGCTTTGCCTTTGTGAGAATATAGTGTTTTTGCAAGATGCTGTTTGCGAGACGATATGCTTTTGAACAATTTAGCAATGAAGGGTTTCGGATTTTGAAAGATGGTGGTTTCACTCCTTTTAACTAGAAATCTCCTGCGAATCCATGATGCTCTGAGACGTTTTACAGATAGCCTTACAACACCTGCTTATTAAAGAGAAACTTCAAAAACGCAATTCGGTGTTCCCCTTGGAAGGAGTTGTAATGTGATGAGAAAAAAAAAAAATTCAACAATCACAAATCATAGCTAGCTGAAAGACAACAGAACGATACAAAGCAAAAGATATGGAGACAAAGCCAGTAGCAAAAATTAATGAACTAATCCACAACCTATGATGATGTCTAATGTTATTAGGATGAAACCGATCAGTCTGTTTCCAACCTTGCAATATATTTGTCATAAAATTTGGCAGCTTGCTCGAGATCACCAAGTTCAGTGTAGCAATCCGCTATTGCTCCATAAGCCTCCGTGTTTCCGGATTCCTCTCCTTCTCTCTTGGAGATTGCAAGAACCATACAGTGATATTTAATAGCTTCTTGAAGTTTACCCTGCCTTTGCAGTGAGGCTCCTGAATCAAGCAGGTTTGTTTCAAATGAACTTCAATCAAACATGCATTTGTGAAGAAAAGCGGGACACGCAATGTCAAGTTCATCTATCTTCATAAATGAAGAAAAGAACTAAAATAGTGGAAAATGATAACACCATAGCTAATAAAAGAGGATTTGATTTCTAAAGCTTAGAGAAACAAAGATGAGAAACTCATTAGAAGTTGAATGTAGTCATCATTCAGAGCATTCATTGATTGAACACATGAATTGAAGTCTATTTATTGAATAAAAGGACAGGAACTTGTATCCATCTTGACATGAGGCCATCAAAAGAAGTGCAATAGTGAGGGAGACAAGGATTCAATAGATCCAGTCATTAGAGCAAGACGTGCCCGTCCTAGCAGAACAACCAGCCTTTTGCTTTATTGCTTGGTTTTTAATCATTGATCATGTAGGTATAGGAGAAGAATTGCAGGTAAAATGTACATTTATTGAAAAGAGAAATGGGCAAAGGAATGAAAGTGAAACAAACCTAAACCTCTTACAGCCTTCTTCTCCTCTATTGGATCCTTCAGGTTCTGAGCAAGCTCAAGAGCTGACTTAAACTCCACAAATGCTTTCTCTGGATCTTGATTCCGCAAAAAATTCTTTCCAACTTTCAATCGAGAAATCAACTCCTCCTTCCTTGGATCAACAATCACTTCACTCTCTAGTATTCTACTACCAACAGGAGCATAGCTCAAGGTGGGGGCATAGGACTCGATCTTGGCTTGCCTTCTTAGAGCAGCATTGATCTGGCGTAATTGCTCATTCAGCCGCTGCAATTCCCCTTTCCTCTGCCGTGCAAGCAACCCTGTCACATAAGCACTGAATTACTAGATGAAGAATAGCATGCATCATATTGATTTAAGTGAACACTTCAAGAATGCAGTGGAATTTTTTCGAGAGCAACGAAAAGCTATCAAACAAGCATGGAAGAACATAAGAGGATTCCTGCACCAATCTTCAACTTGGTGGTCCTGGTCCAAATTCCAAGATCCTTGAGCCTTGAATTTCAAGCATTTACTTGCTCTCGCTTCAAACGAACTTAAAACATTATCTAATATATTTATATGCAAAGCTTTCACTGTTGAGCATAAAACCGGGGAACAAAGAAATTTGAGAAGAAGTGAAATAGAATCATACCTCCAACAGTTGCCCCTACAAGGGCCACAAATAACAGCAAAGGCATGTTGAAGATAGAGCTATCTGCCTCACATGTTTCAGCTAAAGCTTCAAAAGGGGTAGTCCACATCAAGGCATTAGTAACAAGAAAAGCCATTGCCGAGGATCTCAATTGCATGTTTCCCTGCAAAGACAAGAGTATTACCAATCAGATGGAAATTGAGTAGCCTGAAAAGGAAACCAAACTAATCCTTGCTGCAGAGAAACCAAAACATAAAGAGCACCTCAATCTGTCATGAATTTCAAATGTTAAACAAATCAATGGATGTGATTTTTATCATGGTCCATTATGACATCATCGACCAAATGATGACTGTGGTAACCTACATCTTCTAATTATAAATTGCTTTTCAAGTCCACACAGAGAATTGACACAAAACCTAACCAAACCAACTCATTATCAAATCCATAACTTTTTGCTGAACATAGAAAGCAGCATGGCAGGTTCATTTGGCTTAGCAATAAAGATTACGCAGTAATGTTTTGATGGATGCACAAAACCACAAAGGGGTGTCCCCTGTGGCAAGCCCCCATATTCATGCATCAGAAAAGCTGTGACTCTCAACAATACATGGTGGGTAGTTTTACATTCTTTTAAATCAAGTAAAGCCAAAAAAAGAAAACAATATTTATTTGGGGAAAATAACAGGACAAACTCACCATCATACCTGATGAGCAGACAATAGTTCAAGAAATTTGTCACAAACAGGCGGTACTTGAACAGTGTTCAGATGCCCTTCGGATGCAGGCCTTATGTGCACACTTTCGCTGCCTGGCAACTTATGGCGAGAAGCAGATAGTATACTTGAAGCATCTCCAGATGATGATGTAAACTTCCGTGCTCTAAACAGAAGAGAGGCCAATTTTCCTGGTTCAAAGGATCAAGAAATTACTTCAGATTTATACATAAATACATAAGATTTCCACTATTCTTCGAGAAACGAAATAAAAATCTATCCACCACAATTCTGTATTTCTGATCAGTCAAAAATCTGCAAAGCTTTATGAACACAGACATAGAATAAATGCAAAACTTTGAAGCTATATTTGTATGCTTGATAGTTAGGCATCAAAATTTTGAAATTTGGTAGTAGCCCTTAACTAGATATAGCATAAAAATCACATCCCCGGAAAAATAAAGTTAAAATAAATCCAACCCAGCAACAATGACATAATAATATCTGAAATCCATTTCCATTTTCATTATTTCTCGAAAACCAAACATAAAAGGCGCGCAACTAGTGCATTACTCACATAATTCACGCTCAAGCAAAACAAAAAACTCGAGAGAGAGAGAGAGAGAGCACTGACCAGCTGGAATATGGGGTTTGGGGGAGATGATGTGATCGGAGGAGGGTGGAGAAGAGAAGCAAGAGCTGCAGCGGATTATCACTGCCATTTTATTTTTATTATCGCTTTGGTGGTTTCAAAGAGGATAAAACGTTGGCTTCTGATGTTTCTGTTGGCTTTTTATGTCTCACTCAATCCCTTGGGAGTTGGCAGCATGAGAAAAAACGTCGTTGGTGCTGCTGCCAAATCGCCATTGTTTTCTTTCTTCTTTTTTTTTTTTTTTTCATTTTTTAAACCAACAATAAATGCAGCCTCAGTTGAGACTCAGTTGATTTTTCAAGGTGAGAAAACAAAATTCTTATTTTCAAACTCAAACTCAATAATATAATAATATTGATAATAGTTGTTTTTTTTTGTTTTTTTTTAAATAATTATGAATGTCCAAGTTAACTTATGCATATCTTAATTAATTTTTTAAAATTTTAAAATTAATAATCAGAAAAACCTTCAATAATTTAAGATTCGTGGCCAGTATTTTTTTTTCTTTACAATTAGAAGTGGCGGTATGACATCTATAATGTATTATAGGTATATTTTATGACAAAGTTTTTAATGGAATTTGCATTGATAAATTCATAGTTGATTATTTTTAATCGATCAATGGAATATTTCATTTAATTTTTTTTAGATTTTATCTTATAAATATAAAAAATAAATATTGAAATTTTTTTAGTAAATAAAAAAATTGTGTATATATTTTTCTCTTTTTTTGAAAATACTTAGTATTGTTATTAACAATTTTTATTTTTTTAATTAAATCCAATATGAAATACCAATCACATAATCTTATTTTATGGATATATTGAAAGATTTCAACATTTTATTGTGCATAGTTTCTCATTTTATTAAACAAATGAAATATTGTTTAATAAACAGTGCTATTTTTATTTTTTTTTGATCACTATCTTTTTATATCTTCTTTTTATGTGATTTTTGTTATATTTTATGTGTTGATGTTTTCTTATCCTTGCGTTTTCTTGACAATTCAATGTATTAGTAAATTTCATAATTGAATTAGGAGCCAATTTCATAAAATAAAATTTTAATTTATAATGTTAAAAATGTAAATCCCGAGATAATCAAGGTTGGATTAAATTAAAGAAAATAAACTAAACTAAAAAGAAGTGGGGCCAAAACAAATACACTTAAAGAAAATAGAGCCAAAATGCAAATACAAATAATTATAGAGCATAAATACTACTCTTCTTACCAAAAACAAATCTGCAACTATCGTGAAGAAAGAAGAGAGGGAGTTTTGGTATCTATTTTTACAGATAAAGAGAGAAACACTAAATTTCAAGAACTCATCCAAGATTAAGGGTTATAGGTAAAAATAAACACTGGTGGGCAAGGGATTAACAAGAAAAATTGAACAAGAAGAGAAGAGGAGAGGGTCGGCTGTAATTAGAAAGAAAAGGAGGGATCGAGACCTTGATTCGTATCGGGTAAGATATTCTAAACATGGTCTTATGAGTTGTTTTAAAGTCGATTATGAATTGATACCTGGATGTTAAATTATAGATTTGAGTTCTATAACTCCATATATAGTTAAAAATCTGAGAAGAGGTCAGATAGTAACAGTTCAAAAACGAGACAGTAACAGTCCAAGTGTTTGTTGATAAGTGATTTTGACCATTTTAGAGGCAGAACTGGGTTCTCCTTAAACATAAAACTTGTAGCCTCATGTCTTAGCTTTCTAACGACACTAATTTCGCTTGAGTCAGAGTTTTATAACACCAGATATAGTTAAAAATCTGAGGAGAGGTCAGACAGTAACAGTTCAAAAACAAGACAGTAATAGTCCAAGTGTTTGTTGATGAGTGATTTTGACTATCTTAGAGACAGAATTGGGTTCACTTTAAATATAGAAATTATAGCCTCATGTCTTAGCTTTCCAACGACACTAATTTCGCTTGAATCAGAGTTCTATAACTCCAGATATAGTTAAAAATCTGAGGAGAGATTAGACAGTAACAGTTCAAAAATGAGATAGTAACAGTTGGACAATGACAGTCCAAATATAAAGAAAGGAATGATAACTGGGGTTGGATAAAGAACGACAATAATAATGAGTGAAATGAGAAAGACATAAAATATTAAGAAATGACTGAAAGAAAGACTTATTGGTTGTTGATATGGTTATTATAAAATATATCCTTAAGTGAGGAAAATCTATGAGATAAACCTGTGATTTGCAGGAGGGACCACAAGCGTGATGCAATATCAGTAGCAAGGGAGCACGAGTAGAGCTTCTATTGCAGGTAGGTGAATCACACCTTTACCTTCTAGGTAAATTCCATATTTTAATATATATTACTGATGTGAAATGTGAATTACTGAATGTATATGTACTCAAGGGGAAAGGTTGTTGTGTGAATTGCTAAGTGATGAAATTAGCACTGACAAATGAAATATGAGAAGTGTGATTTGAGGCGTAAACTAGCATACATTTAATGTATGTTAGGATCTCGGGTAAGGGGATCACCTTGCATTGACTCCTATGGGATGATGATGATGGTACAGTGAAAGAGGTATCGGTAATGGGTTAATCAAAGATAATCATGTTTGATCTTATAAAGTCTGGAATGGAGGTTAATAGTGAAAGAGAGAAAGGTTATTAATAGTTTGAATAAAGAAGAGATTCTAATGAAAACCAGAAAGGAGAAATGAACAAATTATGAATGCATGTTACCCTGTTGAAATTGTTTGATATTCTTGTTGTTATTTTTATGTGATATTCACCTTTGAATAATATGTATTTTGTTTCAGGAACATCACATGCACGACAGGAGTAGATCCTAGCTTATGTTCCCTTCTTATAATTTAGGTTATAGGGGGTATACCCTTATATTTTGTAAACATGAAAATATTTGTATAACTTAATTTGTATAATTAATGTTTAAACTTGATTGAATGAACTTAATCTCTGTAGTTCATGTAACCATTTTTCATGTCAAAGTATTTACTTTTTATCTATCCATAATGATATTTTGTTATATAATATATATTATGAATATTGTGGGTAATAGGTGTGAGAATATTATGGAAATTGAAAACCAAGATGATTGGGTCGGGATTAAGTTATGAGATGCGAGTTATTAGAAGTGTAAACAGGTTACATGTCGATAACTTGGGACCTTTCGATATAGGGGGGACTCCGTCGAAATTTTGGTAGATTTTAATATGAAAATCATGAATATATATATATATATATATATATATATATATATATATATATATATATATATATATATATATATATATAAGGGAAGAAAAAAAAATTACTCTGTTTTCGGTTGACATGAGAGTTTTGTTTTTATCCCGGAATGAGGGATGTTATAAAAAAACTTCAAAGAAAATGGACCAAAATAAAAAAAATATCAATGAGGTTTTTTTAAGAAAAAAAATTTACTCTGTTTTCGGTTGACATGAAAGTGTTGTTTTTATCCCGGAATAGGGGATGTTATAAAAAAACTTCAAAGAAAATGGACCAAAAAAAAAATATTAATAAGGTTTTTCTAGATTTGCTTAAATAAGTTTGCTTTCCTCTAAATACTTTTCATTTACTCTTTTTTGATCTTTTCAGTTTTAGAATTTTAATTTAAGCCTTAAACTTTATTTATTTAATGTTTTAATCTCGAGTTTTCAAAAATGAAAGAAAAATTGCTAGAAAATAAATAATGAAAGAGAGTTATTGATTGGCTACATTATGGCATAAAAAATTGATCTTGGCGTTATTTTGTTTCTTTTTAGCGAGATGATTATCATTGAAGTGTTTTTAAGATTTTATCTTGTCGAGAAAAAGAGTTAATGGCTTGGGAATATTTTTTTTACTTGGTTTAAATTTGAGTTTTTGATACAATTAGGCTTGTGGAAACTAAAGATTCTGATCATTCGGGTGAGGATATGACAGAATCAGATGATGATTTGACCCATACACACAATGTGGATGGCCTACTAGATATTTTTATGGATCAATGGGACATGTCTAAGACCCCGTTTGTTTACAGGAAAGTGGTTTCCTTGAAAAGTGAATTTCGGGAAAGTAAATTATTTTTCGATGTTTGGTAGTGTCATGAAAAACAAGTTGGAAAATATTTTCCAGTATTTGATTATGTTATGGAAAATAACTTATTAATGTTTTATTTTTTTTAAGTTTATTAAAATAATAAAGAACAAATCTTACAAATTAAAAAATTGAATGAGAATGGAATTGAAAAAAATCTAATTTCATAAATTATCTCAAATAAAATAAATAATAATCAAAATAATAGAGATCAAATGTAACCGATAAAAAAAATTAAAAGATGATGAAATTAAAATAATAATAATTACAATTTCATAAATTATTTTAAAGAAAATAAGTAACAATTAAAAGAATGAGGATCAAATTTGATAGATAAAAAATTTCAATTAAAAAAATAATAAGAGAAAAGTAAATAACAATCATAAAAATAAGAACCAAAGTTAATATAAAAATCAAATTTTAAGATATGAAATTGAAAAAAAAATTCAAACAAAATATATAGCAATCAAAAGTTTGAGGACCAAATTTGACATAATCAGCAAATAATATGATATTTCTAAATTTTTCACAACTTCTGGAAAGTGTTTTCCACCCAAAATAAAAGGAAAACACTTTCATGGAAATCAAGCCAAATTTTCCTTTGACAGGAAAGTGTTTTATGTTGACCGGAAAGTGTTTTTCGTTGATCAACTTTTCTAATGACAAATAAACACAAGAAAGTTTGGAAAGTGGTTTCCCGGAAACCACTTTTTGGGAAACAAACGCACCCTAAATCCAAGAGAAGATCTGACCGCGTTAAATTATGTTAGCCCTTTAAAACAATAATAACAGGAGATTCGACAATAAGATCGAACTCGAGTTTTTTTCCATATGATTTTACATTTAGTTTTCTTTTCGGAAGTTACTTCATCGCTTATTGGACCATTAGATCTCTCAGAATTAGGCCCAGAAATTGATGTTTGGGCCAATTTTGTTGTTCTTCCTAGTTTTTCTTCGGATTTATTGTTTTAATTTAGATCTTATTTTAATTTCCTTTATGCTTTCAAACTTTTAGTTGTTTTTTAGTAGATGTAGGATTTTATGGCATATTTAAAGATCTTATGAATCTCTTGAGGAGAAAGTCACCCTATTAGGGGTGTTCAAAAAAACCGACCAATCGATTAAACCGAAAAAACCGGAAAAAAAATAACTGAAAAAAACAAACCGATAGAAAAAACCGAATAAACCGATTAAAAAACAAGAAAAATCACCCGGTCCGGTCCGGTTCGGTTCCGGTTTAAAAAAGCTTAAACAGATGGAACCGGACCAAACCGAACCGATTTAATTGAACCTAAAATAGAGGTATAAAAAGAAACATTCTAAACCTAAATATCCTAACCCTACGTTTCCAGCCCCCCTTCCCTTTACCCATTCTCCTTTTCCAGCCGCCCCCCTTCTATTTCCCCCCGCTTCATGTACTCTCACATCTTGTTAAGGTTCCTTTCTTGTCTTTCACAGCTCTGGATCCTACTCTTTCACCTCTCCAATTCTCATACTTTATTCAAACAGCTCTCAATTGGCTTTCCCCTTTCCCCCTTCCCCTACCCTTCCCTTTTCCCCCATTTCAAGCCGCCTCACCCATCCCTCCCTCCCTCCTCTTTGTGCTCTTCTCTCTCATATGTTAACATTAAATCTCTGGTTTATTTTATGGTCACTTCTCCTATAAGTGAGTCGAGCCTTATACCATGCCGCTCATCTCTTGAAAAAAGATCGCTAGCCTAACGTGACAGGCTTTAGCGAACAAGCAGGTCAAACCGGTTCTTATTAAAATCTTGTTGATTGAGATGCTTATTGTGAGTGGCAAATCAACCTCCTGTTCTCTGGTTTATTTCATGGTTGCCTTGCAAGAATGGTAGTAGCAAAAACATTTCGGTTTTTCTGATTTTTAATGTTAGAAAACCGATCCGAACTGAACAAAACCGGTTCGATATGAACCGGTTCTCAGTTCGGTCTGGGTTATATTAACCAGGAATGCTATTTTCCGGTTCGGTTGAATTTTTTGGTTAAAACCGGACCGAACCGGACCGTGAACACCCCTACACCCTATACTCAATTTTTTAGAGAATAAAACCGTGAATTTAGAGTTTATATTTACAACTATTTTTATTCATCAAATCTTTTATGTTTCTTGTGTTGTTGTTGTCCTATTAGCTTTGTTAACATCAATTTTTTTTTAATTGATTTAAGGGTATTTAGATATCAAAATGGGTTTATTTATGTGTTTAAGGTGTTTCTTGGGTGCTTTCAAGTGAAAATGATTGTAAATTGGTTTTTGAGGTCCAAAAACTTAGACCCTGACTTTCTATACATCTTCTGTAACAATAATTTTTATTGGTAGATGAAGTTGTATGTGTTTATTTTTTTTTTATAAATAGAGCGGACGACATATTGTTCACCCTATAAACAAAATTAAAAGCAAGAAGACCATGTTTATGTGCATCTAGGATTCTTCGTATTGGGCTTCGAACGTTAGCCAAACCATCTAGACCTTGCCTCTTGGCTTTTTTTATACAACCTCTATTTATACCAATATTCATGCCCCGTGTAAGAGATTTTCTTAACCTAAAAAATAAAAATAAAATCTTTTTTACTCATATTGAATAAAACAACCAATAATTACATTTGATTTCCTATAATGTTGTTTTTGTTATTACCTATTACTACTAAACTGCTGCTTTTGTCTTATCCACATCTTCTAAAAGGCTCCTCGACCTTTTTACTCTGATCTTTTAAAACAACTTTTGATTTTTGTATATAAAAGTTTCTAGTTTATACATGTGTTTTAAGGACATTTTTTTAATATGAAAAAATGATTTAAAATGTCATTTTAATCTCCAAAAACACTTGAATCTTAATTAAATCAGTTGGTTCATTCCAAAATTAACTTGAAAAGCCTTTTTTCCTCCTAAAATTGTAAGAGAAATTTGGTATACCATTAGCTCAACCAAATTGAGAGAGTGATTCTTTATTCTTAGTGTTCTTTATCCTTTTATGATTTGTAAAAGTTGGTTTCACTCATCTTCACACTCTTTTTTTTAATTTAAAAATTGGTTCCATTAACTTTTGATGCTTATGATAGACTAAATAGAAAACACTCCCTTATCCTTCAATTTGGCTACGATTTAGAGCTTTATAACATCATCATTTGGTATAGCTATCTAGTACGCCTTGTCAACATGGATGTCAAAATTCAAGAATGCCTTAAAAAAAAGCTTATAAAAAGATTTGTCTTAAAAATTGATGCAAACATACACTTTTTTTAACAAGCTAAAACTTCAATCATTCTCTTTTATCATTCTTTTGTTACCATTTTCATTGCATCATCCTTATACCATTCAAATAATAACTTTTTATTTTAACATCTACTATTTAGTATGTTAATTTATACTTTAATTTTTATAGGAAAAGTTATTGTTAAAATATGAGTGACACTCCAACCATTTAAAGTTTTTTAATTGTGAACTTTTGATAATTCTTATGTTTAGATTTGAAAGGATCATAAAGATTTGATCTTGCGCTCATAGAAAGATCGTGCAAGGATTTTAATCTTAAGCTTCTGAAAAAATTATTTCTAAAGATAAAGTAACAGCCCGGCCCAACTTGCCATATATTGTCCGCTTTGAGCCTTACCACCCTCATAGGTTTGTTTATGGTGACGCGAGCCTAAATTTGAATCTGACGCCCCAAAACGGACATGACAAGTTGCAACCAGCACTCTTAATAAGGTCAGCTACCAATTCCTCACCAGTCGATGTGGGATATGACAGATGATGACTCACCTAAACAAAGCCATTAAATAATAAAAAATAATACTCAAACTTATGGAGGAATGCATTTATACATCATGATGTCATTCTCTTTTCCTTTTATTTTAGTACTTTGTTTTTTTTTTTTATTGTTATGGTTGAATACTTAATGGTCAATTAAAAAAAAACTATAAGTGCTTTGTGTATGCACTATGACCTATGAGACAATATACTATTAATTACAATAGTGAAATTGTGATTTTTCCCTTTAATCCAAATTCATTAAGCCTTGCATGAGGGTAAAATGGTCTTTTGTCAAATAGTCATTTAAGAATCGAATAGGGGCAAGAAGGTCTTTTCATGATTTTTAGCATAGTAAAGCTACTTAATCGCTATAAAAAGCAAAATTTTCTAAACATGGCTCTAGGAGCTTTATCATCCTTTTATTTTATTTTGAAACAGTAAAATGACTTATTTGACCTTAAAAGCAAAATTTTATAATTAAATCTAGAGGCCTTTAAATCTATTTATATTAGTTTTTTTTTTGTAGTAATTAGGTTTGTTAAGGGCCTTTTTAGTAATTTATTTAATATAAATATTATTAAAAAAACTTGATTGACGCATGCAATACATGTGCTAATGTATGGATTATGTATGGATTGTCTTTGCGTTTTTTGGGCGGCGTGTGAGATGTTGTAAGTTAAGTTTATAGTATAAAATGAATTATTGCCAGTAATAAAATAACTCAAATTATAGATTTTATGTATAATTTTATAATTTAAATAGATTACAATGTAAGTTAAATATATTTTATGAGTTACATGTTTGATATTGTTATGTTAATGTCTGTTCATGTTTAAACATTATAAAAACAATAAAAGTAAGGATTAAGATTGTATAGTTCTTATTTTCTTTCAACAATTTGTATAGGATTAGAATTTTATGTTTATTTGAAATTCTATCTTTAGAATAATATAAATGGGTCATCTAATAACTTAAAACAATGGCTAGCCTGTATACATAATTTATTCACAATTTTTTACTACTTATTGTTTTCTTTTGTTTATCACAATTTATTTTTTTATTTATAACTTTTGTTTATAGCTTTCTTTTCTTTAACATTCTTTTCTAGTTTGTTAATTTTGATATTCACCTTACTTTCCTTCTTAGCCTGTAAAGTTCAAGTTAAGAACCCCATATTTTATTTGATTAATAAAACTTTTATTTATCCCCATTGATGATGAAGTTTTTAATTGTAGTTTCTTTTTATTAAACAGAAAAATAAAATAAAGAATAGATAGTATGTTGATCAAGGAATCAATAATCAATCATAAATTGACATAAATCATCTATAAGATTAACAATATGAATATTAGACAAGAAAAGCAAGCACATCAATACAATATATTAAAATAATTAAGGAAATATGTTTAGTAAAATACTAGCTAGTTGGTATATGCTACGTTGTTAGCCAGATCAAATATATTTATTTAAAATGCAAAAAAAGAATATGAGGACATGTTTTTTTATCACCATGAAAATTTTCAACTATTAATTGAAATTATGATGCGTGCTTTTAATATAAAAAATAGATAATAATATATGTCAATAAATATTAAAAAGAGTTGTTAACATTAACTAAAGATTAAATCGAGAAGTTGAGATATAGAAGTTGATTAAGATATCCAATCTTGTGTCGCAAGAGCCCTTTAATTTTTTTTATCAAATGAAAATAATGTTTTTACAATAATAGTAATAAGTTAAATTTCATTGAAATAAAATAATTTACTAATATAATTTCTTAATAGTAGTAGTTGATCCGATGTGGCCTAATTAATCTAACTAGTCAAAATGCTACTTCGTCAAAACTCATTAACTGAAGAAAAAAAAATCTAGAGGAAGTCATTCTAGCCCTTTTTTACACACACACACACTAAGACAATGGCAAATTAAAAGTTTTTTTTTTAAAAAAAACAAAAGCATTATAAATAGCCATATAAAAAGATTGATTGTTAATGTTATAAAAAGAATACTAGAATCTTACTAAAAAAAAGTAAAATTTAAATAGTATGTAATAAAATCATAATAAAATTAAATTATTAATTAATCAATTTAAATGAATTATAATTAAAAAGGAGATCAGCCCTGCATGCATGGTTTACTTTTTTTTTTTTTCATAAAATTGAAGAATGATTTTGTTTTTACTAAAATTGAGCAAATGAAACATCGTTTGTTTACCCAAATCTTAACCATCAAAGTGGTGCTTGGAAAATCATGTTGCAGTTTGTTTGACTTACAAAACTAATTTCAACTAAATACATATTTAAAATCTTGATAAATTATTTTCTCAACTTAAAACGCTTATAAATCGATCAAAAAACACAAAATTAAGCAAAAAGTTTTTTTCCCCCAACTCCTATATACTTTTTTTGGCAAAATAAAAGCTAAAAAACACTTCAATAACATTTATCTCTCAAAGAAAAACTCATTGACACCAAATTTAGCTTTTTTTTTTTTATCAAAATCTCAAAAATGGATTGATTTCTCTATTCTCTATTATTTTTTGGTGACTCTCTCTTATTTTTTAAGTTTAGAGACTGAAATGTGAATAAAATAAAATTTTAGACTAAAATATAAAAGTTCAAACTAAAAAAACCAAAAAGAGAAATAGAAAAAAAATCTAGTGGTTAAAATCTTTAAAAAAAAGGTGCTCGATGGATTTTTTTTTGAAAAAGCATGTATATTTTCCTTGTTGTCAACATTAGCCCCTTCATTTTTAATTTTTTACTAGCAACAAAAATAATTTTGTTTTTGTAAAATCAAATATCAACATAACCTAATATTAATATTAGATGTTTTTATGATGGCATGATAATTAAATATAAAATAAATTAAAATAAATTATCAAATATAATTCTTAATAAAGACAAAATTTTTAAAAAAAGTTTGAAGAGTTAAAAAAAAATTAAAGAACTTAGAAAAAAAACACTATTACAGAGAAAATGAATGGAATGGGAGAAAATTTTTAAATTGTCTGGCGTTGTTTCTAATATTTGATCTGGAGGCCCATTGTAATCGTCAAAGTGCGAAGGGTTTTTGGTCTCTCGGCTTGAAAGTGGAAAAACCTCCCTCTCAACCTCCCTCGTATAGCTTCTTCTCTCCTCTGACTGAGAGTACAGCATCCTCCTGAGAGGCGCACTTGCCACTTTAAAAGGAAAGGAAAGGAAAGGAAATGGAGGATGTCGAAATGGATGTGTCCAACAGCTACTCCGACCCCAAAGATCTTACCATAAGAGAACAGTTTCGCCGTTACGGGTGACTGCCTTCCTTCTTCCCTTTTTTTTATTTAACTTAAAATTGTTTAGCTAGGGTTCTTTCTTTTGTATTCTTTTCTTTGCGCTTCTCCAATTTTCGATATTTTGGCTAGTTTCAACTGTAATGACGGAATATATTGTGGTTGTTTGCTTGGTTGGTTCGTTATGAAACGTGAAAGATCAAAAGGAGTGTATATTACCAAACCAATGTTGATGGATTTTGTGGTGCAATTTTTTGTTTTTATTTTTTTATGCGTACCTCTGTAAGAACTTCAAGAATCATGAATTTTGTGCAGGAAAAGGCACTCGATATCAAGCGTTTCACCCCATCAAGATGGTCCCGTTTCCAAGTTCAGTGAGTCCAGGCTGTTGTATGATGGGAATAATATTCACAGCCCCACCAATGCTGCACTTATTCTAGAAAACATCAAGCAAGAGGTTGACAGCATTGAGACCTATCATTTTGAAGGTGCTACTACGCCTGCGAGGAATCAATCTGCAATCAAAAGGAGATCGTCTGTTGATAGCCGTGGTGGATTTTCAGAGGCTGATCTTGGTATTGATTCAGTTGCTCGATTTGGAAGCCAATCACTTAAAGCTTGCAAGATTGAGGATGAGACATTGACGGATAGTGGAGAGACTACTTTTGGTTTATTTGCGTCTCTTTTTGATTCTGCTATTCAAGGTACATTGAAGTGATTTTGTTATTTCTTTCCTTTAGGTTTGAAACTTAGAAAATATGAGATTGGTAAAAGGAAATGTTTTGGCATTTCATATCTGTGACCCTAGGCAATACATTGAGATATTCCGGTGACTAAGTTTAGAAAAAATAAGAGCAATTAATGAAAGATTAGAACTGGTTGATGCAGCTAGAAAAAAAAAGAGGAACTAGGTGATGTTTGTTTAGTTACTGATGGAATTCTTTAGTTGGAAGAAGGAAGCACCCTGGACTGACAAGGACCTTTCATATCAGAATAGAATTTTGACAAGTTTGGTCTTCAGCACTTTCTGTCTTCTATACACCATGCATGAGCTTACCTGCCATGTTTTAGATAGGGTGCTGAAGGGTGGGAGATGCTGTTATATGAGGCCTTATAGGATGTTGGTTCTGAGGCTTGGGGACTGGAGTTTTGGCTTGGGTGGGGGAGAAGGTGGAGGGGGAGCAAACAGTTATCAAAACCTGGATATCCTTTCTGTTTGCTATCATTTCTTTTTCATACATTACAAGTACAAACAAATGAATAGAAATTTTTTGGAAATAAATGCACACCACAACCTACTCTCTTAATTGGCTATTATTAATCATGCAACATGTATATTGGTTAGCCATGCAAAGTACATTAGTTATAATGTCTTAATCTGATTCTGCAGGGTTGATGCCAATTCGTGATCTCATTTTAAGATTTGAAAAATCATGCCGGGATGTTTCAGAGTCCATTAGGTGAGTCTGATGCTGGGGTAGAATTTTGAGTTTCTATTATGTAATCCGTTGCTCTATATTGTCATGAGTAGGATAGATGGATGTAATTTAACAGCTTTTAATTCATTCACTTGCAATAGAATTCCTTCTGTAATGATGACCTTTACAGTTAAAAGAGAAGTTTTAAATGCTATTATTTCAACAGGTATGGGCCCAATATATGGCATCGGGTTGTAGAGGACAAATTGATGAGACAGAAGGCTCAGTTCTTGCTTGACGAGGCTGCTACCTGGTCTCTCCTTTGGTACCTCTATGGGAAAGGCAATCAACCCTTATCCTCTAATACTTCCCTGCTTGAAATTGATGCTTGTGATGATCAAGTGTTCCATAATTTTTATGGTTTATCAAGTCTCTTAAAGTTCTTTGGCTTGAATCTTGAGGTTGCATATTGCTCTTGTATGTTACATTGTGTGTTGGTGGGGGGGAGGGGGGTGGTGTGCTCTTGTTTGGGGGGTGGGGGGAGTTCTGTGCATGTTTGCTTAGGTGCATTTATGATTTGGGTTATGGCCTTTATTTTTCTTTTGTGCACTTGTCATTCATCTTCATGTGTGAATTTACTCTTATCAAACATTTGCACAGTGTCTTTTAAGTGGTGGTGACATTATATCATCCTTGATGCTTGTCTGATGATGCAGAAGGGATAGATAAATGTTACTTTCCGATAATTCATATTGCAATAAGTTCATCTGCTTATGTGGGAGTAACAAGATATGTACTCTTGATGTTAGTCGACTAGCAATTTTGAGGTTTTCAATAAGGCATTGGTGGTGATGCCAATTGGGTATTAGGTGGTTTATTTTCTCCAACTTTCTTGGTTCTGTGTTTCTGTCAAATCCCATCCCATTGAGCATTGAAGTTTATGAACAACATTTTTCATTTTTCTTGCAGTTACAGAGGAGCCCCCTGAAGAGCTGATTGTGGTATCTTCATTTCCATTAACAGGACAAATTATCTCTATGTTTCCAAAACTGCCATTATTTTTAACTCTTTTAAAAGGTTTAAACTGTGTATTCTCATTTCAACATATTGGCTTATAACAGTCACCATCAACATCACATTTGGAGGCTTGCCAGTTTGTCGTGAATGACCATACAGCACAGTTGTGCCTCCGAATCCTTCAATGGCTGGAAGGGTTAGCCTCTAAAGCCCTTGATTTGGAAAGCAAGGTGATCAGTTTCCTCAAATTTCATTAAATAAAACATTTCATCCCTAGAAATGCATTGGAGTTCTGCAGAACACTTGTTGAGATAGTCATTCTTGTCCGTTTCTCTTTTAGTTGATGAGAGGAGGTTGGTGGTTTCGTTAGGTTTTTTCAACCCTGCATATGTAGTATGTTTTTTTCTTCCTGTTTCTTATCCTGGTATGTGATATTGAATCTGAAGGTGGTTTTAGATATAATGGGTATGACATTTAAGCTAAATTATAAATTGGGGATCATTCATGGATTGGGATTGTGAAATAATTAGTGACAGGCTAGCACCATCTCTTATTTAACTGCAGCCATTTTATTTTTATTTGCTGAAAGTCATGACTTTAAGTAAATTAGAGTAAACAGTTGAGTTTGAGTCCTATGCACTAATAGCCCCCCTGGGAATTGGATCAAGTCTTGTTGAATTTGTAGTCTGGTGTGCTGAGGTGTGGGCTTCATGTGTTATGAGCAAGTATCTATCAAATTAGTAGTGGAGGTATCCCAGTGTTTGTAAAATATAGAAAAAGAAATATTGGAGTCAGTCTTCACTTTGTGGATCGGATATGGTATTGTAGGATATGACTTTTAAGTCCAGGATTGGATAGTAATAGATGTAATGCAACTGCAAGGAAAAATTTATTTGTGCTCATGGTGTTTCCTGATTTTGGTGGTAATATGTCACCGCTATATACACAAAGAATCTAATAGCTAGTCATTTTCATCAATGAAAAACCTATGCTATTTTCACTCCCTTGGGTTCTTTCAACCAAGTATTTCATCCATAATCTGCTTTTTGTCTAACTATGCTGAAATACAATGTCCCAAAAACTCTCTAACTTGTTATAGGATAGATATATTCATGATGTCTTTCACCTCTTACGTGTGCTTTATTGGATGAAATTCATTATCGTCCAAAAAAAGAGAGATTCTCTTGCTTGCCTGACTTTTCTTATTGAACGTGCTTTGCTGTCCTATAGTCTGGTTTTGCAACATAATATGAGCTTTGGGTTTGATTTCTGAACTTATGGACATATGCATTCAACAAACGCGACTGATAACTCTTCTGGAGGAGATTTACATATTGAAAGTGGCGAACTTTACCCTTTTCTCAACGACTGATCATGCATGTGCTTTGTTGGAATTTGGTCTTAATTTGTCCGTGTTGGGAAAACCAGGTTCAGCATTCAAGCATCATGATGTTTGAGTTGCTGCTGAAGTTTTGATAGTTCACTGGCTTTGTTTGACAGGGTATTTATTAATGATTGCAGGTGCAAGGATCTCATGTTGGTACCTATCTTCCAAAGTCAGGAATTTGGCACCAGACACAACGGTTTCTACAGAAAGGTGCCTCCAATGCAAATACTGTTCAACACTTGGATTTTGATGCTCCAACCCGAGAACATGCGCATCAGTTACTGGATGACAAAGTAATATTGTACTTTTAACTTAATAATTATATTAATCTTATTTTAACTAGTGTTGTTATCTCCTAATATAGTACCTGTGGTGTTTCCATAAGTTAATTTTGCTCATATTATTGTGCATTTAATGAAAATAATTTTGAAATAGAATATGAAAGAGAGGAAATTGGAGTGGAAATTAATTTAGATTTTGACAGGATTGTGGTGAGAGTGCTCTAAGTACTAAGTTGTAGCATTCTAATAACTTTTAAATCTGTAATAATATGCCTACGTGGCTATGCAGAAACAAGATGAATCTCTTCTGGAGGATATCTGGACCCTATTGAGGGCTGGAAGACTGGAAAAGGCACTAGACCTTTGCCGCTCAGCTGGACAGGTAATCAAAGTCTTAGAGGTTTGAGTTAACATAAATTTCAAATTGTGGTTTCCCTTACCTGTTCTTGATACATGCTTCAATTTTGGGCAGCCATGGAGAGCTGCAACTTTATGTCCATTTGGAGGATTGGACCTTGTTCCTTCTGTTGAAGCCCTGGTGAAAAATGGGAAGAACAGAATGCTGCAAGCCATTGAATTAGAAAGTGGCATTGGTCACCAATGGCATTTATGGAAATGGGCTTCCTATTGTGCGTCAGAGGTAAGGTTGACCAAAGTAGATCAACTAGCTTTTTGCCCTTGCATTCAGTTTCTCGTGTGTTTCATACCTTTATTTCAACTGCCCTTTCTTCTGTTCATATTATAGCAGTCTTCTTTTTTCACCATTTCATAGGTAATTTTTCCAAGTTTCTTTGTTAAAGATTTTTTCATATGAACCTTTTGCACTTTGTTTTCAAAAGAGATGTTGCTATTGTGTTAATCCAGTGGATGCACTATATCAATTGTGTTCATCTGATTTGACTTATTTTTTCTTGTCATCTTTATCCTGAAGAAAATTGCTGAGCAAAATGGTGGGAAATATGAAGTAGCTGTATATGCAGCACAATGCAGCAACTTGAAGCGGATACTTCCAATCTGTACAAACTGGGAGGTATATTTCTCTGATATGCAAATTTGAAAGGAATTTCTTTCTTCTCACGAAACTTTTTAACTATTTATTATATTACTTCAAAATCATACTTGCTCATCAAGTGGTGACATTATTATCATGGGAAAAAATGAAAATATTTTTGTTAACTTTGCACAAAAAAGGTGGCGCGCACATCGACAGGAAGAAAATTATTTTATTTCTTTTGACTACTTCCTACTGCAATGGCATGAAACCTGATGCTCAATATGTCTGCAGTCAGCATGCTGGGCAATGTCAAAGTCTTGGCTTGATGCTCGGGTGGACTTAGAACTAGCTCGCTCACAACCAGGAAGAACGGTGCAGCTTAAAAGCTATGGAGATGTTGGCGATGGAAGTCCTGGACAAATTGATGGTGCTGCTCATGCAGCTGGACCAGAAAATTGGCCACAACAAGTTCTGAACCAGCAACCACGGAACCTTTCAGCACTTCTTCAGAAACTCCACTCAGAGTAATTTTAATCCGCTAATTCAATTTGTTAATGTATTATTGCATAATATGCATTGATATTTGATTTAGCTATTTTCTGCATGATTTAGTGAACTGGTTAATGAAGCGGTTAGTCGAGGATGCAAGGAGCAGCACCGGCAAATTGAGGTTTTTGAAGACAATTAGTTACTTGCATATGGATTTTTATTTGATATCTCAATTTTTTTTCTACTTTAGAATAAATTGAGCAGTGATCACTTTGACTTCCTTTTTCCTTATCTCGAGGACGATGTCTTGTACTCCATTTTGCAATCTATATCTTCATTCCTGTTAAAAATCTTCTCAAGTCTCAAAAAAAAAAACAAAAAAAAAATTTTCCTACTCCTTGAATGCAACCTTGACAATTTTTGAATTTTTGCTTTGTGTTTTGTGCTAGAACAAAGAAATTCTTTTGTAAATAGAATTAATTTTTGTTTGTCATATCAATTGAAACTTTTTGGCTGCTCCTCCCTGACCATACATTGCTTGACAGATGGATTTAATGTTAGGGAATATACCACATCTTCTAGACATGATCTGGTCATGGATAGCACCTTCAGAGGATGATCAAAATATCTTCAGGTGATGTCTTTTGAGTTCTTTTTGTTTAAATTAAAACCTTTAAAGGAGTTTCAAGTTGAGTTTTTGATTACTTTTTTATTGCACTTCTCTTTTGGTCTGTTCAGGGAAAAAGATGTGTTTCCTGGATATTTTCTTTTTTCTTTTCTATCATATAAATTTACAATTTTGTTTATTTCTTATTTGTTATTGTAACTTATTAGCTTGTTAACCACCGTGCATTGTGGTTGCTATCAGGCCACATGGTGATTCTCAGATGATTCGTTTTGGTGCTCACTTAGTGCTTGTGCTGAGGTATTTACATGCTGAGGAAATGCAGGATTCTTTTAGAGAGAAGCTCATGACTGTTGGTGATCTCATTCTTCATATGTAAGTATTTTGGTTAAGTCATGTCAAGTAGTTTTTAGATTGCATTCAGAGCATCGTTTTGGTTTTCAAAATAGTCCCAAAACTCACTCACAGTATCAGGACATGTACATTTCCTACATGTGTTTGACATGGCATGGATCATATCAAGAGTGCAGCGGCTCCTGGACAATTTCCTTCATATCTGTGTTGTATCATGGAGAGTGTGGCTTCTCGTGTTGTGAAGCTCAAGTTGCTCTGGTAATTTCTCATAGTTGGAAATTCCAAATTTCAGGTATGTGATGTTTCTGTTCTCAAAGCAACATGAGGAGTTGGTTGGGATCTATGCTTCTCAGCTTGCACGTCACCGTTGCATTGACCTCTTTGTGCATATGATGGAGCTGAGGCTAAATAGCAGGTAACAATGAATGGTTATTAATGTTGTCTTCACAAGCTTCCTTCTCCTTTGGTGTCTATTAGTGGGTCCTAATGCTAGGTACAATTGTAGAAGTATCGGGCTTGCAACCATAAGATGCAAGTTCAAGTCTTAATAACATCCATTTTGATGAAAAAGAGTTCAAGGGTGTCTAAAATTTCATTCTGATGTCCCTCCTTGCGTGAACCCAACAACAGGAAAATGGCCTTCTAATATTATTACTCAAAAGAACTCAGTTATATTTGATTGGAGCTGTTAAAAGCAAGTAGCAGACATTTGGGATGCATAATGAGATGGTTAACTATTCAGGAAGAAATCCTTTGCCAATGTACTTTTGTTTAGTTATAACCTTGTACAAAAAAAATTCAATGCCAACCCTTAACTGTTCTTAGGGTTTTAAAATGAACAGGAAGCACTAAGCTGTTGTTATGGTTAGGACCTGCATTTATTTGCACAATGACATGCTAATTATTTTTCTTTTTTCTTGACAAGTAGTGTGCATGTCAAATATAAAATTTTCCTTTCTGCTATGGAATATTTGCCATTTTCTTCTGAGGATGATTCAAAAGGAAGTTTTGAAGAAATTATTGAGAGGTATGAGTTAGTTAAGCAAAATGTTTTCAATTGTGAGGAAGATAAACAAAAAATTCTAAAGTGTAAGTGGGGTCTCTATTTACAACAGGATTCTGTTAAGATCTCGGGAAGTTAAAGGTGGAAAATATGACAAGTCATCAGATGTTGCAGAGCAGCACCGGTTGCAGAGTCTTGAAAAAGCTACATCAATCCAATGGCTCTGCTTTACACCACCCTCAACAATTACCAATGTGAAAGAAGTCAGCGTGAAACTTCTTCTGCGGGCATTGACACACAGGTTTTGAAACTACATTTGGCAATTCTACATCTTTAATGTTTTTAACTGGATAAACAATTGATTCTCAGTATTGCAATGGAAATCTTCCAAACATTCCAACGCATATGAACAAACCCAGTTGTTGTTGACTCAAAAGATTTAAGACATTGAGATTGTTGAAATCATGATTTGCAATGTGATTTGAATGATTCCATAACTGCATGTGTCATGGACTTATGCTTCAGCAAATCAAGAGGAGCTCTAAGCTCAATCATTGTGGTAGACTAAAAAAGAATAAAATAGAAGATAAAACCCTTTCTCAACATCATATATAGTTGCAATGACAGAAAAAAACTAACTGTTTGAGATAGAAGAATCAGGCTCTGGTTTCTTTTTTCATGTTCTATTTACTAAACGAATCAAGTTTTCCATTTCCAGTATTCTCTACTCATAGATGTCTTATATCACCCAAATTTAGATTTGACTATGAAAGCGATATTTGGAATTGGAAGGTACACACAAAACAGTGATTAGATGCAAAGATGTAAGAAGAAGATAATAGAGCTATATATTTTCTTGTGACTTCTTCTGTACTCGCTGCTAGGTATGGGAACATGAAGCATATAGTGCGCCTTGTGCCCATCCTTTTGACTTTCTCGTACCTTTACTTTAGGTCTTTTGTTTTTCTTATGTTGTAGGAAATAAAAAGCAATTGACAAGCCTTCCCATTTATATCGTTTTTGAACAAGAATTGGTGAAATGTCCCCCCCTCCCCCCAATCAATTGTTGCTTTGGATATTTTTCAAAATACAAAATAGTTTTAAATTTTTTACATATGTTATGTTTGAATGGAACTTACAATCGTTACAAATAATGAAACACAGTATTTTAAAAGGTTTCTTAGGCTTCATACTTTAGAATTCTATTCATAATAATTTTGTATAGAACATCTATATGCCTTTTTAACAAATATAGCTGTACATTTTCAAAATTATTTCAGGTAGTATGCTAGATCTTACAATTTCACTATCCATTTTTACTATTTGATTTTGCAGACGCTTCAGTGATTTTAGGCCAGCAAGCTATTTTAACAACCTTGACTGAAATGATTGCTATTTCATCACCTAATTGTTGCTTACTAATGGAAAAACATTGTTAAAAACAAAAAATTACCCCTTTTCTCCTTTGTTATGTAGCTCCTCTCGTGGGTTGAGTTTTTTAGCTATTGTTCCTTTTTGTAGCAATATATTGTTCAGGGAATTTGCTCTGATTTCTATGTGGAGAGTGCCAGCAATGCCAATAGGTGCACATGCATTGCTAAGTTTACTTGCTGAGCCTTTGAAGCAGCTTTCAGAACTACCAAATACTCTTGAGGATTATGTTTCTGAGAATCTAAAAGAGTTTCAAGACTGGGTATGTGTCATGTATATCTCTTTATCATTCATATTCTTTGTAGATTTTGATATTTAGTTGGTTTGGTAATCAATTATCATTAATTGTTAGAGTGAGTACTACTCCTCTGATGCAACTTATCGCAACTGGCTCAAAATTAAGCTTGAGAATGGTGAGGTTCCTCCCCTTGAACTCTCAGTGGAGGATAAACAAAGAGCCACAGCAGCAGCCAAAGAGACATTGAATTCTTCTATGTCATTGTTATTAAGTAAGTGAATTCAACCAGCCTTTTCATTTATGCACCACAAACACACACTTGACAGAAGACTGGTAAGCATGTATTCTAATAAAATAGTTTCCATTGAAGACTGGAATTCTGCCCGTCTCATTCTGATATTCAATGCTGCAGGAAAAGGAAATCCTTGGTTGGCTTCTCCTGATGATGAGACATTTGAATCAACGATGCTTGTATTCCTTGAATTGCATGCCACTGCTATGCTTTGTCTGCCATCTGGTGAATGTATGCATCCAGACGCTACCATTTGCACTGCATTAATGAGTGCCCTTTACAGTTCAGTGTGTGAGGAAGTTGTATTACACCGCCAATTAATGGTATGTTGTTTTTTCTGTTGAAAAAGAAAGCGACCTCTGATATTCATATAGACAATTTTAAAGTTTAAGTCTTCTGTTAAGGTTTTTGAATGAGCTGGTCCATAAAATGAATGGCATGTATCATATGATGGTTAATTTCTGAGTACCTATTGTATATTCTTAGAGGCTACCTTTACAGATTGTGGGGATATTATGGCATGCATCGTGTTAATTTCTGAATACCTATTGTTTATTCTTAGAGGCTACCTTTTACAGATTGTGGGGGAAATAATGTACTCCACACTTTTTTGTGTCATCCTTTTTTCAGTTAATTTTCTGTCCTTTGCTCATGACCTGAGTTGTTATTGCAGGTGAATGTTACCATTTCACCTAGGGACAATTATTGCATCGAGATTGTTCTTCGCTGTTTGGCAGTAGAGGGTGATGGACTTGGATCACACCAAGTTAATGATGGTGGTGTTCTGGGTACTGTCATGGCAGCTGGCTTCAAAGGTTAGAAATTATCAATTGATTATATGATGCTTGGACTTTTGAATTTTCCACTGAATATACAGTGGTGTCCATGCAGTTCTTCCTTGTTTAGTTGAGGTATGATGTGAATGCGCACCAAAGTGTGTGTTCATGTGTGCACTCATGCACAAATGTATCCATTACTATATATAAATGCTCAAATTTTGTTGAAACAATTGATTTGTCAAGATTACCCTTGATTCTGACTTTATCATAATGTTCTCTGTTAATTTTTGAAGAATAAAATACTTGCCTTTATTTTAATATGAATGCATATTTAAATCTTTTTGTTTACAATACTCCTGGTTCTCACTTTCTCTCCTATCCCTATTTTCCATTGTTAATAACTTAGCCATATCATAGGTTTGTTGGTTTTTTTATGGATCATACTTCTGCTTTTTTAAAGGATTTTTAAGTAGCAAGCACAAATTACTATGGCTCTTGTATGGGTGTGCTGTTAACTTTTAAACCATAAATAACACTATTTTTTAATTGTTGTTAAATTTTTAGAACCTGATGTATATCTCTAGCTATGAATTAAAGGGTTTTACAAGTTAAAGATTTTTGAATATGCTTAATCTTAGAGATGGAACTAAAACCCAAAGTCCTAAACAGGCATAAAGTATAAGGTTTCCTTTAATTGAAACTGTATTGCTGCTTCTATTCTCTAAAGGCATGGTTAAGTATAGTATATATGAACAGAGTCTCTGTTTTGTCATATTTAATGCATGATTGATGATTGAGATTGCAAGTGGTAAGTAATATAATATTGTCAATCTTCAATGGTTTCAGGAAAGATTTTTTTATTCAAATAAATAGTTGTAAAATCTGAGATATTGCAATTAGTGAAAAATTGACCTTGGATTAGTATAATTTATTGTAGAAATAGAATGAATCAAGTTTGATTCTATATTTGAAAAGATTCTTAGCCTCGCATGGTGATTTGATGGCATTTGGGTCCTTTTGCATGCACAATCGAGATTTATGGTTTGATATCTATTGTTTTGAAAAATCTTAAACCATGTCATTAACCCTTGGGTTCTCTATTCTTTGCTTATTACTGCCTAATTTGTTTTTGCTACAATTTCTTTCAGAACTATTACTTCTACGGTAGTCTTCTCAAGAAATCCTAGACTTTTATGTCCATTCTGTTATATATGAAAGTGAAATACTTTCCTGTTTTATGTTAGTAATCAATTGTTAAAATTTAAGTGCCTAAAAAAATAGTGTATGTTATTTAAGTTAGATTCATAAAATTGATTTGTTATATTATTTTTTTGATAACTTGAATAATACATGTGCAAATGTTCATACCAAAATGACTGGTTAAAGAAAAAGTATAAATAATTTGTGAAAGAGTAGTTGTTAAAGGAAATTTTTATTTGTTGTGCTAATTGGTATGACAAAAGTAAATGAAATGGAATTACAGAAGGGAACTATTATGGCATAACATATGTTTTTATGTATGAGCTATGGTTTCATTTATGTACTGCTAATTGGATTTAAACTTATCTAATGCAGGTGAGCTTGCTCGGTTCCAAGCTGGGGTCACAATGGAGATATCCAGATTAGATGCTTGGTATACAAGTGCAGATGGTACTTTGGAAGGCCCAGCAACATATATTGTGCGGGGCCTTTGTCGTAGGTGCTGTCTTCCAGAAATCATTCTTCGATGTATGCAGGTAATCTCTTCTTTGGAACAGAGAAGCTGTTGTATCCATTTATGATTAAGTTTGTGTCTTGTTTACCCTTTAGTAGATAGCTCTCAATTTCATTTTATCAAAACTCACAGTATTGCCGTTTCTCATTATTCTGTGTTGCCACTAATGATATCCGCTCCTCAGGTTTCTGTTTCACTAATGGAGTCGGGTAATCCTCCGGAATGCCACGATGAGTTGATGGAACTCGTTGCTTGCCCAGATACTGGGTTTCTTCAATTGTTTAGTCAGCAACAATTGCAGGTGAGATAGACAATTTATTAAGTAATACTCTAAAAGGCGTGGGAAAGCACTGTAGCTTCCCCACGCCTTTCACTTATTAATATATTATATTATTGTTATTATTATATTATATTATATTATATAACTGTCGTTTTCTTTTTTTTATTTTATTTTTGGTTTTTTTTAATGAAAATGTTTTGTTTGATTTAGTTTATTAATATTAAATTTTTTTTATTAGTTATCAAATTTTTATGATACGGATCCCAGATTTGATAGGTTAACCTGATTTGACGAGTTAACCCAGATTTTTTTTCTTTTTAATTAATTTTTTTTTGTTTAGTTTGTTAATGTTAAATTTCTTTCTATTTAATTATCAGACTTTCATGACACGTATCCTGGGCTTCACGGGTTAACTTGGTTTGATGGGTTAACTCAGTTAATTTTGGGTAAATCCGTCAATTTTTTTTTTTCTATTTAGTTATCAAACTTTCATGACGCGAATCCCAGGTTTTACGGGTTAACCTGGTTTGAAGGGTTAACCCAATTAATTCAGATTTTTTTTTTCTTTTTCTTTATTATTTTTTTCTTCATGTTGGTTTTTCTTATTTGTTTTTTTCTTTTTAATTAATCTATTTAATTATCATATTTTTATGACACGACCTTATAGCCAGACCCACATCCAATATTCTTGGGTCCGGTGTTGCAGCCAGGTTCACTTAAACTTAGGTTATGCAAGTTTAATGTTATTATTAATATTATAAATATTACTCTTAGGTCAGGCGTTGCAGTCAAACTCAAGATTCTTGGGTATAACTTTGCAGAAAAACCCTAGACTTTTAAATTTTAAATTTTTTTTAAATTTTTTATGCAAAAAAAATAACCCTCGGCATCGCGCGGGTTATGTAACTAGTAACCTCTCAATCTAGTAATAATTACATATTCATCCTACTGTTCATTAAATGTTTTCATCCAAAACACTGGAATAAAACTCGATATATTTTAAGAGATAATTTTAATATCAAATCATAGTGAATTTCTTCTTGTTTTCTCTCCTTCACTAAATTATATAAAAGAAAAATTACTACGATTTGATGTTAAAATTATTCATTATAATAATTTAAAGGTTATTTTGACACTTTTAATCAGGGATGACTATGGTTAACGATGATTTCCCATTTGGGTTTCTCTCTATGCATACTGGTGTCAATATTTGTGCACACACTTTGATCATCAAGTAATATGAACGACATCTGTGAAGATTTATGAGTTAACTGCTTTTCTTGGCTACAACGTTTGCATTTTTAGTACATGCTGTGTTGCACAGCACTAAAGTTTTGACAAATCATGTCACTTTTGGGATAAACTTTCTTCAACTTCCAAACTTCTTGATTTTTCATTCAGATTTTCCTTTTCCATTTCCCTCCTTTTGTTATTAGTTTGAAAAATGGGGTAGGAGGGTGGGGTGTCTTAGTCACATTAGCTTCAGCTAACATTGTTCAATCGCTGGACTTTCAGGAGTTTCTATTATTTGAGAGGGAATATGAAATATGCAATATGGAGCTTCAGGAGGAACTTACATCTTGACGTTTTGCACTTGTGAAATCAGGTAATGGTGCTTATTTATAAACTTACCTCAACCTGATGTAGTTGGGTAACCAATAGCATTATATAGGAGAGAACTTGAACTTTTTATCTACTGTGTAGAGTTTTTTCCTGTTTTTTTTTTCTTCTGGCACAGCTGTAATTTCGATAATGTGAAATGCATTTTTTCCTCTTTGTTTTTCCTGTTATTAAAGCCCTGCCCCTGCACCTCTGTGAGCATGAATGGATGTGAATGAATGTGAAAAACATTCGTCCCATGTGATCCCGTACCGATATAGGGTATTTACCAGTAGTTTGGTTTTTGTTCCGTTCCATTAATGCAAGGTGATTACCATGCAATATCATCCAGGATGCTTGTTTGGTTTCCTTGGAGATGTTCCTTAACGAGAGCTTCCAATGCTGTACAAAGTTTGCTAGTATCTGGTCATACCTGTAGCAATGTATCGATACTTTTAGCTTTAATTATATTTTTCTGAAGCAAATCATGGGGAGCTTATGGATTCCTGTGATTTATCTATGAATTAGCTCCTAAGATGAGTATTTTCGGTTTGGTTTGGTTTTTATCTAAAATACTAACCAAAATAAAATTTTGAAAAACTAAAAAATTCAAACCGGAACCGGTTCAAACTGATCGGTTTCAATTTCGGTTCGGTTCGGTTTTTTAACATAAAAACCGGAAAACCAATTTTTTCCTTCAAGCTTCATTGTAAGCTATCATTCAAGCAAGAGTTTATCAATGAAAATAAATAGAAACATCTCAAAGCACTATGTTAATTTTTAATATAATCAAATTATGAATATAAAGTATTTTTTAAAAAATCAATAATCAAAATAGTTATAATCACAACCAAAAGCAAGGGGATTTAGGCTACTGTTAGATCTAGCAGAACATATCAATATGCAGAAACTTGCATTTGCTCGAGCCATGGGCACTTATCTTCTTTTTATAATAAGTATTAAATGCCTAAAGAGAAGGCCTGAATTGGGAAGTGAAAGAGTCTATAGAGTTGAAGAAATCTTGCAAGTAGGACTCTGATTTTGTCTTCTTTTTATCATTATCCTTCTTATAAGCACCAGAGAACCTTCCACTGGCCATACCTTCTGTGGGGGAAGGTGAAAATGTGAAATGTGAATTGTGAGGGAGCGGTTTAGGAGTAAGGAGA
This sequence comes from Populus nigra, assembly GCF_951802175.1. Classification (NCBI taxonomy): domain Eukaryota; kingdom Viridiplantae; phylum Streptophyta; class Magnoliopsida; order Malpighiales; family Salicaceae; genus Populus; species Populus nigra. Next base: position 35,728,594 of record NC_084852.1, read on the forward strand.
AGGATGGCTGGAGTCCAGTGGACACAACGGTTAAGAATAAGCAAACGTTTTTTTTTTTGTATTTATAGTACCCTCAATTGAAATGGTTCACTTCGGTTGGAGTTTTGCTGGTTTTAGGTTTCTGAAACAGAAACTAAACCGAACCAAAAATTATTTCAAAATTTTTAATTAATTTTTTTTATGGTTTGATTTTTTTAGTTATTTTTTTTATTTAATTAATTTTTTAATTTTTTTACTTACCCTTACTCCTGATGATGAGCCAGGATGTATTTTGGGGATCATGGGCACGGTGTTCATCAGCCTTTGATCAGCTTGTCCACTATCCTTCAGCCCGCACCTGCCTTGCATTAGGCCTGTGGATGCGCAGTTTGTGCGCTGGTTTGTCGCCTGTCTCGACAGTGTGTACAAAAATGAGAGGAGCTGAAGGAAGTGAAAATTGTTAGGTTACAAAAGTGATGTAAAACTTAGTTTTAAAATAATGTCAGGAAAGCAAGGAAGAATTCATAGTGAAGGTAGATGGATGTTGCTGATTGAGAATATTTAAGGTTGAGGAAGGAACCAAAACTACTCAGGATCAACAAAACAATCATCTACTCTTTCTTTTTCTATCTCTACAAAAACTCAACCCAGCAAAAACAGTCCCCAGGTGATGCTTTCCTAATTATGTGGATTCAAATCAACCTTTCCTCTTTTCAGACATTATAGTTTGTAAGTGAAAAAAACATTATTTTTTAAATATTTTTACTTAAATTGGTATGCTCTTGAGATAACAAATTGATCATAAATTTTTGCTCTCTCAAAATGTCTAGTCAATCTGGATGAGTGAGTATTTCTTGGATAATTATCTTATCCAATGAATATCTAATATAAAAATTTTTAAACTTGCCTGAAATCTATCCAAGCTTAACCTGAAATATATATTTATATTATATAGATATAGTTGTAGAATATTTTATAATAGTGAATATCTATATACATATTCAAAACTCGATGAAAAATTTATAAATATTTAAATTTATTACTTGATATGATGTATAATGAGTAAGGTATAAATTTCAAGAAATCTGGTTCATGGATGTTCATTATTATCTCTAATCTCAATCTAACATGTTAATTTTTATAAAATTTATATTCTAAATTCAGCTGAGTTTGTAATTGTTGAACTTTTAATTCGATGAAACTTAAATATTTTTTCATTCAAATAAATATTAGTGACCTTATCATAAATTAAAAATAAATTTTGATTGTTTTATTTTTTTAGTTAAAAATGAAAATACTAAATATGTAAATTAACTTCTTTACTTGCAAATTAATTCATTTATTCACCTATTTGACTAGATTATATTTCGAGTTGGATTTAATAAGGAAGTTATTGAAGGGAATAGAGGATTGAATTACAAAATTAATAATTGTTTATTGCAACAAGAAACCTTTTCTTTAGGTGATTCTGTGCAGAGAAATTGTATTCCCTTATCATCCAAGTTTTAAACGCTCGTGGATTAAAAGAAAAAAAAAACAATTTTTCTTGTGAGTTAATTTTTGTGTGTTAGAGATATAATTAAGGATTAAGATGATATTTGGTATTGTTGTTTAACTATTATATATTTTTTAAAATTTTTATTTTTATTTTTATATTTTTAGATTATTTTAATATTAAAAATAAAAAATATTATTTAAATATATTTTAAAATAATAAAACATTTTTAAAAAATAATCTCTACTAAATAAAATAAAATAAAAGATAGGCCCAAAGAGCTGCTCGAGGGGGCCTATAGAATCTCTAGGACCCAAATTCTCTCTTTAGCTTGTTCTTTAAAATTGCGCTGACTTGTTGTCCTCTAGAGTAACCTAGTGGCTGGTACCCGCCCCTCCCCACCCTCTCTCTCCTGCAGCCTTATGTTCTTTCTTTAAATCCCTGACTTTCTCACCATCCAAACAAGCACCTTCCTCATTTTTTTCGAGAAAACCTCTTACAATATCAATCAAATCTTGAATTTATCAAAAAAATAAAAAAGCCCATTTTGGTATTTCAGTTGAGGTTTTTATCGATACTATATTCAACTGCTTCTTTCTTACATTCGCCGCTCTCTCTCAGCATCCAAACACCACCACCAAACCTTAATTTTCCCAGAAATTGCACGAAGAGGACAAAATCTGAGTATTTCAATTAAGCATTCAAATTCTCAAAGAAATCAACTTTGGTATTCTACTTCAGCTCTCAAAAGACTTTAACTTGTATTCAAAGACTCTTCCTTTCTTTACTACCTTCCCATATTTTTTCTTGGCTTTCTTATGATCCAAACATTACCATAAAAGAAATTGAGTTCTTTAAGAATTCAATATGGGTTTCTCTCGAAAAGTATAAACTACTTCCCCAGATTTTCCTTCACTTTCTCATGATCCAAACACTAAATAAATAAAGTTTCTACATGGGGGTCTCTTTTAAGGTCTCAAAAACTGGTACTAGGTTCCGTCCAAAGCCTGTTTTTCAATCAGATACTGTTCCTGATGAGGTCTCAGAGAATTTCAAAGAGAGCTCGGTGATTGGCTCAAAGAATGAATCCTCTACGAGAAAGCGCCAGGTAATTTTGGCAACTTAATCAAGGAGCAAAACATTGAATGAGAATTAAAATAAAAGTTGCATATTGATTGTGTATTTTGGTTGATGTTAGGTTTCGTAAGGAATTTCATTCAAATCTCAGTTTAGCTTAGTTCAATAAAAGGCACTGGTTACTTTCTCAGGAGGGTAATTTTTTAGATTGTAAATTCTTAATTTCTTTTGTTTTATGACATTCTTATTGCAATTGATTTGATGGTTAGTTATATGCTTTGTTTTTGTTATCATTGTTTGGATTGCTTCCGTTTGTTAAAGAAAGCAGGGAAGGTGGATAATTTTTCACATGTCAGATCTTTTCAGTATGATGTTGTAGGAAGTAAAACATTGATTCTTGATTCTGTTCTCTGCCTTTTATCGAGCTTCTTACTTGCCAAGCAGACTGAGAAACTTTTCAACGATATGCGATTTAATGAACGGAAGAGGTTGTTGATGTGATTTATCTCAATTTCTGGTAATTTCACAAGGGCTTAAGAGAAAGTTGTTGCCAAATGATATGTCGCACGTGGCATTTCTCTTGTTCCTTTTCTTATAATCTCTTTAAGAGATGGTAATGAAAAATTAAAATAATTTTCTTCCCTGGTTTTCAGTGTTATTAGATGGGTTGTTTGTCCTTTGCTTCCTTAATTATTATTTTTCACACGTTCTGATTCATAGCAATGGTGAAACTCTTTGTTCTTGTTGATTGAAAGCCCTTAAATGACAGGGTGTGGAGTTAAGGGGTGGTATGGATGTCATATTTTATGCTTTGCTTTGGTTTTTCTAGACCATAACCTGTAATGTTCTGTGAAATAGGGTGACATTGTTGCGGGTGCTTTGGATGTGTTAGATGTCTCAAGTTCATCTCTCTCTGGTAAAGCGCTTCGCATATCTGCATGTTGGATTGATTCAATTGATCGAGTATCTTCTATCAAGTTTATATTCTGAGTTCTTTTGGTTGTCTCTTGTTCTTCCAGAGCATGAAGTTTCATTCACATTGAACCTCTATCCAGATGGATATTCTATAGCAAAACCCCCAGAGGTTAGTCTGAAAAACAATAATTGTCCACTATAATTTTAAGAAAGTGATTAGAAGAGAAAAAAATATCCATTTTTCATACCGTCTTTGTGGTTAATTGCAAGTCCAAGTGCATTTGTTTTTAGATTAAGGCTGCACATCAGGCTCCACTTCAAGATGGTCAGAAGTTGTTGCATCCATATGATAAGGCTTCTGAAACACTCTTTTCGGTAAATATCTACTTACCCTTTTCTTCTAATCCGTGAGGGGTTTTATTTTGATTAGTTCTAAGAGGTTGTTATATTTTCAAATTGAAAATTATGTACGCAGCACTTAGATCAGACATTTTGATGCAGTGGTATGTTTGTTGCATAGCATGGTTTGGAACTTATCCATGGTGCATTTAATTAACCTACTTGTTGCAAGTAAAGATGCATTATGCAGATTCATTTGCTGCTCAGTTTGACTACTTAAAGACTATTCAGATTGCATATTTGGCTCAAGGAACTTCTTCGTTGTCAAAAATACCCCATTTTAGTTTTTAAAATCAATTGATGAGGCAGTTTTCCTACTTATTCAGCATATCTTGTTGTCTGCCTTGTAATTGCTCTTTGGATTTCAACTTTGCTGTAAAGTTTAAACTGACTTTCCTTCCTTTCTATGTGTGAATGCATCTGGAGGCAATTGAATCTGGCCGGTTACCTGGAGATATTCTGGATGATATTCCATGTAAATATGTTAATGGAACACTTGTGTGTGAGGTAAGTAATTCAAATAAAGTTACTTATCTTTACCAATCAATGTTATGCTTGGTGCATTCTTTTTTTTTAAACCTTGAATGCATTTGAGCATTGCATGTGGGTGTGTGAACACATGTGGATGGCAAGAAGTTATTGAAGCTGATATGTTTGGAGGTTTCAGAATTTGCTAATCTCAAAACGCTTACAGGTGCAAGATTATCGGAAATGTGCTTCCAAGCAGGGGTCTAGCATTCCATCTATGGATGGGCTCCCTATTGTCAATAAAGTACGCCTTAGGATGTCATTGGAGAATGTAGTGAAGGATATCCCAATGATCTCTGATAATTCTTGGACGTATGGTGATTTGATGGTAAGCGTGTTGAACTCATTCACGAAACTAAATTTAGACAATTAATATCACCACATTTTTGTATTCACTTTTTTTCTGCAGGAAGTAGAATCCCGCATATTGAAAGCATTGCAACCACAGCTTTGTCTAGATCCTACTCCCAAATTGGATAGGCTCTGTAATAACCCAATTTCGACCAAGGTAATATAGTTAGAGAGCAACTTGATGTTCTACAGCTGAAGTAATTCATCATATGTTTCTCAACCCTACTGAATGTCATTTGCAGCTCAATTTAGATCTGAGCAGTTTCCACAGAAAAAGATTAAGGCAGACACCTGAGGTTACTGTCACATCTAATAACAGAATCCATGGAAAGAATGTTTTCATCAATCGTGTGTCTGAAAGCTCTAACAGTAGGTCTGGAGATTCTGGAATCATTTCAGGAAATGTGATACCACAGCATGTCCAGGAGAACCAGTCTACTCAAAACCTTGGCCCTAACAACATGTTAACCTTAAGAGCAAGAAGCTTTGTTCCGGATGGCAATGTTCCTGGATTAACTTTGGTACCCCAGCAGCAGAGGTATCAAATTGGGATTTCCCCAAGAAGTATGCAGGATCAAGGGTCGTCTCTCATTAATGTTTCAGGAGCTTCCCCTTCCAGGCAGGACATGATTGTTGCTTACACCAACATCATTAATCCTGGTGGTTCTCTTCATGGGAAAAGGGAGAACCAAGATGCCCAATCATTGCCTTTATCTAGTTTTAATAAGAGAGCAAGGCTTACACCAGCAGGTCCTGATGGAATTCAACAGCAGCAAATGGGGCTGCATATGGACAGCCTCCATGAATCCGAAATGAACTGGAAGAATTCATTACTACAGCAGCAAGCAATGACAAGAGGAATTCAGTATGCTAATTCAGGCATTCAGAAGTATCCTCACCAAATGTTAGAAGGGGTTGTGCATCAAAATGCTGCAGCAACATCATTTTCTGCAGGACAGCCATGTATGAGACTTGGTCTCAAGGAAGAACAGTTAGAGACAGAAAAACCGGATGTGCTTGGTCAGGGTAAAAATGATAGGCAGATGATGGAAGCAGAAGCAGGCCATTTGCACACACAGCAACTACAGGTACAGCAAAGATTACCACAACATCTCATGAGATCTAATTTCCCTCAGGGTGGATGGAACAATCTCAGTCAAGATTGTAGGAAGGAGGAACCACACCAAAAGAGGAAATTGGCTCAAAGTCCCCGGTTATCAACTGGGTTAGCTCATTCGCCTCTATCATCGAAATCCGGTGAATTGTCCAGTGGTTCAGCTGAACCCCATTTTGGAGCAACTGTTGCACTTGGGTCATCACAAAGGGACAAGTCAATGGCTGCTGCCCCATCTTTGACTTCCAGTGCTAATGATCCCTTGCAAAGGCAGCACCAGGCTCAGGTTGCTGCAAAACGGAGATCGAATTCCCTTCCCAAGACCCCAATAATGAGCAATGTGGGGTCTCCTGCAAGTGTTAGCAATATAAGTGTTCCATTAAATGCAAATAGTCCTTCAATTGGGACACCACCAATGGCTGATCAAAGCATGCTTGAAAGATTTGCGAAGATTGAGATAGTGACAATGAGGTATAAAAAGTTCACCGGTTTTTCCATTCCATATTTGTTTCTTGTCTTACCTTTTCTTTTAACATTGAAATCTGGTCTTTTTTAATTACTATAATCCTATCTTCTGGCCACAAGATGCTTAAATGTCATTCCACATAGAGTCTGAGTTAATCAGATTTTCTTATTCTTCTTATGAGCATCAATCAATTCTAGTGCATGCTGGGAAAATGTATATTTGATCCATCTTGCATATTTTTTCTTATTTAATCCCCCTCGCTCGCGCACACTCTTTTCTCTTTATGTATTTGTTGGGTTGGGAGAAGTGTGTTTGGGGGCAGTGCCCTAATTTTTTATACAATTTAATAGTGTCAAAAGGCAAATCCTTTTCCCCATTCTGTCAGCTTGATATGTTTTTTTGTGAGAACATCTTGATTTGTGTTTCTCTTAGAAGTCCAATGACAGTACGCTATCGTGTTTTTGCTGTTCATTTTCTACTTGCTTCTGTTCCAGGCATCAACTCAACTGCAAAAAGAATAAAGTTGATGATTACTCTATCACAAAACCAAACACCTATTCACTTCAAAATCTGTCTGATCATCTCTCCAATTCAGCTAATAATGAGGAGTTCAAAGATGATAGTAATGCAAGGCAGTTATCAAAGTCTCTTGCAGGTGGCAATATGAATATCTGCAAGACGAGATTTATGGATTTCACGCTGCCAGAACGAGTGCTTCAAGGTTTGTTGTGTTATCAACAAAATATATAGTTTATTGCCTCTGACAATTTATGTAATCCCTTGTGTCATCTCTACAGGGAATGCTATTTCTTATGTTACAAAAGTACGGAATAGAATGATTATGTCAGAGAAGCCAAATGATGGTACTGTGGTGATGCATTACGGAGAAGCAGATGAGAAGCCAGTTGATGTTCTATCTGCAGAAGATTATCTTCCTACATTGCCCAATACTGTAAGTGTACTGTACAAATTCCATTTTTTGGATTTGGATATAATGGAGTTTAAGAAAATCTTGTTATAACTTTTGTGGATATTGCATTCTCCTAATTATCACAACCAGTAAGGTTATGGATTATGGATATTTCAGCTTTTATATTCTCAGATTAGTACCTTCCGGTTGCTTTTCCATTTGCCATGCATATGTGTACCCCATTCACTGTTAATTAAGCTAGTATTCTTTTTGACCCTTTCATTTTTGCTGCTAGTTCATTGAGTATCTTTGTTGCTACTCTTTGGGTTTCCTCGTATTTTTGAGTTTGCCATTTTCACAAACTTAACTAATATGTATTGGATTCATTTGTCTGTCCTTGTGAGCATGACTTCATCAATCAGAAAGATCTGGTGTGCAAGTTTGAGGGAACAATTAATATGTGGGCTGAAATTCTTCTGTTTTCAAAGTATCTTACAATTTTACTTGTCACATCAATATTTGCTTATCCTGACAAGCTCTATTCATATCTGACTAATTTCTGTTACAGCATTTTGCGGATTTGCTTGCAACACAATTTTGTTCACTGGTATGTCTTGAAAGAAATTATTTCTTTCTCAGAATTTGAGATTTCGGATTATCTCTTCTCCATGCAATTGACTTTAAGTAATGCATTTTACTTTTCCAGATGATGCGGGAAGGATATCTTGTGGAATATCATATTCAACCGAGACCTGTCTGTATTAATATTGCTTCAAGCAGTCAACCAAATGTTTCTGGAGGCCCTCTTAATAATTCTGCTATTGAGGCGAAGCAATACAATGAAACAGTTTCAGTTCAGTCATTGAATGATATAAAACCTACTCTTGGTGGCAATGCGTCTATTAATTTGTCTCACAATCTACTAGCAAATTCAAGGATGCTGCCTACTGGAAATCCTCAGGCCTTACAGATCTCCCAAAGTCTTGTGTCAGGGGTTTCAATGCCTGCAAGACCACAACAACTAGATCCACAGCATTCTCTTCTGCAGCAGCATCAACAGCAACAGCAGCTGCAGCAACAAAATCAACATGCCTTAATTCAACAGCAAAATTCACAGTTTCAGAGGTCACCAATGGTGCTTCCATCAAATCCACTCTCTGATTTAGGTGCAATTGGAGCAAATTCAAACATGCAGTTGGGTAGTCACATGGTAAACAAGCCTTCTACTCTTCAGCTGCAGCAGCAGCTGCTGCAGCAGCAGCAGCAGCAGCAGCAGCAGCAGCTGCAGCAGGGGCAGCAGCAGTCACAGCAGCCGTTGCAGCAGCAGCAGGTGCCACAGATGCAGCAGAGGAAAATGATGATGGCTATGCGTATGGGAAGCATGGGGAATAACATGGTTGGTCTAGGAGGTCTGGGTAATGCCATGAGCATTGGAGGTGCGAGGGGAATAGGTACTGGAATCTCTGGACCTATGGCTCCCATAACTGGAATGAGTAATGCCAGCCAGAACCCGATAAATCTGGGCCATACTCAAAATATCAATGCATTAAATCAGCAACTTCGTAATGGACACATCATGCCTGCAACTGCTCAGATGATGAAACAAAGAATCAATCGAACGAGTGTGTTAGGGGGGGCTCAGTCTGGCATAACTGGGATGTCAGGAGCCAGACAGATGCACCCAGGCTCTGCTGGTTTTTCCATGCTTGGCCAACCTCTGAACCGAACCAACATGAATGTAATACAACGAAGTCCAATGGGGCATATGGGTCCACCAAAGATGATGGCAGGGATGAATCACTATATGCAGCAGCAGCAATTACAGCAGCAGCAACAACAATTACAGCAGCAGCAGCAGCAGCCACAAGTACAACAACTGCAACAACAATTACAGCCACAGCAACATCAACAGCTGCTACTGCAGCAGCAGCAAGAAACTTCATCGCTACAGGCTGTTGTTGCTCCTTCACAAGTGGGGTCACCGTCAACCATGGGAATTCCACAACTGAACCAACAAACCCAGCAGCAGCCCAGCCCACAGCAAATGAGCCAGCGAACCCCAATGAGCCCCCAGTTGAGTTCAGGAGCAATCCATGCCATCAGTTCTGGTAATCCAGAGGCTGGTCCCGCCAGTCCACAGTTGAGCTCTCAAACCCTTGGTTCTGTTGGAAGCATCACAAATTCTCCAATGGAACTCCAAGCTGTGAACAAACGCAACTCTGTTAGCAATGCATGATCAAGTATAATATTTTTTGGTTTTGCTTCTTGAGTCATGGCTCTAAGTGCCCCCGCTTTAGAGCCACTTTAGAGCACGAGAACTCCTTTTGGCATTTCTGTACAGAACAGAAATAGAAAGCTGATGTTGCAGCACGAAAAATGGAGTGAATTCCATAGCATTGGAGCAAGCTGGAAGGAGGAAATTCTCATCATGTGTAGTTATTTAAGTAATGTAATATTTGTGATGTTTTAAGTGTGCGATGGTTAGTTATATTTGTATTCGTGGGGCATGTTTTGTATATAACTATGTTTATTTGCAACAACCCACCATGTAATGGAAGGCATCATGAAACCTTGTGTAGTTTTTTTGTTTTTGCGAATAGAATTTACGAAGTGCAGCAGGGCCAAAATTTGACAGTCTAGTCTGATCGTTCATAAAATTCAATGCTGCTTGATTACATGGAACATTAATTGTATTTTGCAGCAGAAGACAACGCTTTTTTATGCTATTATGGAATTGATAGCAAGACATAGCTGCGTGATGGTTGCAAGAAGAGATGGGATGCATTGTTGCAAGAAGAGATGGGATAAATAATCTCAAGGGAGGGAAATTTAAATAACCGTTAAGTCAAATGTTGTGTTTTGAACATTTATGTTCAATTATAATCAATGTTATACATTTTAATATTCAAATGTAACGGCCACGTGTTGAGAGACAAACTCTAGAATCTTAAGAAGAAAAAAAGCTGTTATATATAGGGGTGTTCACGGTCCGGTTTTAACCAAAAAATTCAACTGAACCGAAAAATAGCATTCCTGGTTAATATAACCCGAATCGAACCGAGAACCGGTTCAAACCGAACCGGTTTTGTTCGGTTCAGATCGGTTTTCTAACATTAAAAATCAGAAAAACCAAAATGTTTTTACTACTATCATTCTTGCAAGGCAACCATGAAATAAACCAGAGAACAGGAGGCTGATTTGCCACTCACAATAAGTGTCTCAATCAACGAGATTCTAATAAGAACCGATTTGACCTGCTTGTTCGCTAAAGGTTGTCACGTTAGGCTAGCGATCTTTTTTCAAGAGATGAGCGGCATGGTATAAGGCTCGACTCACTTATAGGAGAAGTGACCATAAAATAAACAGAGATTTAATGTTAACATATGAGAGAGAAGAGCACAAAGAGGAGGGAGGGAGGGATGGGTAGGGCGGCTTGAAATGGGGGAAAGGGGAAGGGCAGGGGAAGGGGGAAGGAGGAAAGCCAATTGAGAGCTGTTTGAATAAAGTATGAGAATTGGAGAGGTGAAAGAATGGGATCCAGAGCTGTGAAAGTCAAGAAAGGAACCTTAACAAGATGTGAGATTACATGAAGCGAGGGGAAATAGAAAGGGGGCGGCTGGAAAAAGAGAATGGGTAAAGGGAGGGGGGGCTGGAAACGTAGGGTTACGATATTTAGGTTTAGAATGTTTCTTTTTATACCTCTATTTTAGGTTCAATTAAACCGGTTCAATCGATTTAAGCTTTTTTAAACTGGAACTGAACCGGACCGGGTGATTTTTCTTGTTTTTTAATCGGTTTTTCTATCGGTTCAGGTTTTTTCGGTTATTTTTTTCAGGTTTTTTCAGTTTAATCGGCTGGTCAGTTTTTTTTAACAACCCTAGATATATATAGTGCATTCTATTGCGCACAAACTCTAGAATTTTAAGAAGGAAAAAGCTGTTATATATAGTTCATTCTGTTGCTAGCAGACATGAACTTATAATGATATAACAAATTTCTTAGTTTTCGAAAACACTCTCTCTCTCTCACCCTTACTCTTTCTATTATTCTTGCCAAGCAATCTGTGTATTTCTCTTCCCTTGCCTTCCATTGTTATCATCTTCTTATTACTGTTAAGTGATCGTCTTTTTAACTGATTGCTCCAAGTGGTATCAGAGCAGCATCTTTCGACCCGAAAATGCCATTAGAGACGAGGTCCCAAGATGCCAGAAAGGGGGATGAAGCCAACAACCCTAAGCACACTCAAGCATATGATCAAATATAGTAACAACTTAATGACACCAGGGCGGATACCAATATATGTTTCCGCGAGCTTAAGGAGGTCCTTGATGCCCTTGTCTTTCACGTGGATTCCGTCTTGCAAAACACTCAGCTCTCTGCCAGTGAGACCAACCCATACAAGGTGCCCCAGCAACCAGCTGCACCTCAGTACACTGCTGCGAAGGACTTCCCAACCAAGTTCAATGGAACCAGTGAAGGTACCCTATTATTCCTTACATAGATCAAGACGAGAATTCCTTGTCTTTGAGGGGGATGATGTACTTAAATGGATTTATAAATGCAATTAGTATTTTGATGTGGAAGAGGTTGCTGAGCATGATAAGCTCAAATTGGCCTCTTACTATCTAGATGGAATGACTTTGTGTTGGCACCAAAATTTCATGAGATGTCTGGGGGGGCAGGTAATGTCATGGCTTGAGTATGTAGAAGCCTTATGTTGCAGTTTTTTTTTAGGGGGGGGAAGAAATCCATTAGAAGAACTCATTGAATTAAAACAGAAAAATAACTTGGAAACTTACATCAAAGACTTTAACATCCTCTGGAATCGATCAGAGATTTCTGAAAAAAATACATTGGTGTTTTTTATTGGAGGACTGGAAGTAGAGGTTAAGAATCTGATCAAAATTTTCAAACCAAAAACTCTTAAACAAGCTTACACCCTTGCCTGTTTACAGGATAATACCCTCACCCACCGACGTTATAGCTCTAATCCTAATAAACAAACCTACCAACCAACTGCATATGCTCATCAAAGCAAACCATACACTCCACCCAACTACAACAAAAGCCTACTAGGATCTTCCAATAACACTTCTAAACCATTCTCCAACGGGTTACTACCAACTCCCCCACCCTATAACACCAACCAAGTCAGTAGAACCACTAGGCCTATCAGAAACAAAGACTTAGATGAGAGAAGGGCTAAGGGTCTTTGTTTCTGGTGTGATGAAAAATTTGTTTTTGGCCATCGGTGCCAGAACAAAAGGTTGTACTCCTTGTGTGTTGTTAAAGAGGATGGAGAGTGTAGTGAAGGGGAATGAGTGATTGAAGTAGAACATGCAACTCATAACCCCCACCTGTCTCTTAATGCCTTAGAAGGGGTAGCAGGATTGAATACTCTACGAGTCACTGACAGGGTGGAAAAACAACCCTTGTTTATTTTGGTGGATTCAGGCAGCACCCATAATTTCATTAGCAACCAAGTTTCAGAAAGGTTACATTGCAGACTCACTAGCATTAAGGCCTTAATTGTACAAGTTGCTGACGGGGGACTCGTGACTTGTTTTTCAGTGTGCAAAAACTTTCAATGGTCAATGCAAGGGGTCTCCTTCGAGACTGATGTGTACATATTGGACCTCCAAAATTACGACATGATCTTGGGCAATCAGTGGCTGGCTAAACTGAAGACCATTGTTTGCAATTATGAAGAGATGTGGATGGCATTTATATGGTAGGGCCAAGAAGTTTGTATCAAAGGGGACAACCTGGTACTAGTGGAGACTATTTGAGTAGAGCAACTCAATGGCCTGTTGTGTAGTACCAGATTGATAGCTGAAATTAGTCTATGTAGCCTACATAGTGTTGATGGTACATGCAACGAAAAACAACCAATGTCCACCAAGTTACAACCCTGTGCTCTTTAGAATACTGGTTTGGCAGCTCTGCAGGAGGACTACCAAGAGATTTTTGAAGAATCTAAGCACCTGCAACCACCTCGCAGCCATGATCACTCGATACCCTTAAAGGAAGGTATTGATCCAGTAAACCTCAGACCCTACAAACATTCAAGTTTACAAAAGGATGTGGTAAAAAAGATGATTCAAAAGATGCTGGATTCAGGAACTATTCAACACAACCACAACCCTTTTGCTTCTCCCATAGTTCTAGTATAGAAGAAAGATGGGTCCTGGTGGCTATGCATTGACTATAGGGCACTGAACAAACTAATAGTGAAGGATAAATTCCCTATTCCTCTAATAGACAAGCTCTTGGAAGAATTGGTTGGGGCCACTATCTTTTCTAAGATAGACCTCAGATCGGGTTACCACTAGATCAGAATGTCTCATGAGGATGTTCACAAGACAACATTCAAGTCGCATAATGGGCATTACGAATTCTTGGTTATGCCCTTTGGGTTGACCAATGCCTCGACAACATTCCAAAGTCTGATGAACGAGATCTTTCGGAGTTACTTACAAAAGTTTATCCTTGTATTCTTTGACGACATCCTCATCTACAACAACTCCTTGTCAGACCCTTTAGGCCATTTAAAAACCGTGTTTGAGATTTTGAAGATTAATGAGCTGTATGCCAAGGCTAGTAAATGTGTTTTCTGCAGCAACCAGGTTGAGTATCTTGGCCACATTATTTCTTCAGCAGGGGTAGCAACTGATCCGCAGAAAATCAAGGCCATAATAGACTGGCCTGTTCCAAGCAACATCAAGCAACTTAGGGGATTTCTGGGGCTCATGAGGTATTACAGGCGATTCGTCAAGGGCTACGACACCATATGCAAACCATTGACACAACTACTATAAAAGAATGCCTATAGATGGAATGACACACCGCAACCTTCCTTCAGCTTAAACACATAATGACTAACTCATCAGTGTTAGCATTACTAGACTTGCATAAACAATTTGTTGTCGAGACAGATGCCAGCAACGAAGGCATGAGAGCAGTTTTGATGCAGGAAGGCCATCCCATTGCATTTATCAATAAATCGTTTGGACCTAAACAACAAACTCTCTCCACTTATGAAAAAGAACTATTGGCTATTTTATTGGCTGTCACGAAAGGGCGTCACAATTTATGGGGTAAGCATTTCACCATCCGCACTAACTATATCAGCTTAAAATATCTGTTGGAACAGAAGGTGACCTGCCCCTCACAGCATGTTTGGCTGGCCAAACTCCTCGGCTTTGACTACGAGATTGAATTCAAGAAAGGAAAAGACAATATTGCGGCAGATGCACTTTCCAGGGTGATTTGTGCTGAGTTGAGCACCTTAACAGTTTCTACCATTGCCACCACAATTATGGACGAAATTAAGGCAACATGGGAAGGTGATCAAGTTGTCCAAACCCTCATTCAGGAGCTAATCAGGGATCCCAATTCTTATCCCCACTACTCGTGGGTTAATCACTTATTATGCAGAAAGGGGAAGATAGTAGTGGGCTGTAATGTGACTCTTCAGACTCAACTCATTGCCTTGTACCATGACTCAGCCGTTGGAGGCTATTCTAGAGCTACAGTTACAGCCGAAAAGGTGGCTAATGGGTATTACTGGAAAGGGCAACAGAAGCATATCAGACAATATGTTAGGGACTGTTCCATTTTTCAATTGAATAAAATAGAAAACACTCGCACATCAGGGTTGCTGCAAATATTGCCTATACCACATGCCCCGTTCATTGATATTAGTATGGATTTTATTGAAGGGCTGCCTAAATATGAAGGTAATGTGATGTAAAGCTACCAAGTTCAACCTCTCATTGAACTGAGCAGGAAAAATAATTAACAGTACAGAATCTCTCTGTAAAGGGAATCGCTCCGAATTCTATTGCATAGAATGAATGGTTTCAAAGAAAACAATATTGTCCCCTTTGTTCTATTCCCCCATTTTTAAATACTCTTTAACTAAGGAATTATAGTTCAATACGTAAACTTAATCAAATCCTAATTTGTCCAGGAACTAACATTACAGCTAACTAGGATAAACTCTACAGCTAATAAGTTTATAACATAATCAGGTTTTCCTTATTCTGCAAGTCTTTTATGTCTGGTAGACTTGTGGTTTAAGCTTCCTCTTCCTCTGCCTCCTGAATTGCATCATTTGCTGGCTCTCTTGAAGAACTTGACTCTAGTAACTTATGATTAACATATGCGGTAAATAATTTAGGATGTAGTTACTAGAGTGCAGTGCCTTTGATCCAAGTTGAATCAGAGGTGGATCTGTGCTTCCAGTGAACTAGGAATTTATAGTATCCCCTACAATGTATGGAGATGAATTGGTGATCAATGATGGCGATAATCTCATCTTTAGGGGTAGTGGCTGCTGGAGTTTTCGGAATGGAGGCTAGCATGTCCTCTATCTGTGAGCTTCCAACCACATTAGTCGCATCACCTTTGAATGTTGTAATGTCCTCAATATTAAAAATTGGTGAAATACCAAAGTCAGAAGGGAGATCTATAACATATGCATTGCTACCCAATTTCTTAGTAACTTGAAAGGGACCAGCACGTCGTACATGTAACTTGGTGAAACTTCTTGAAGGAAAATGTTCTGGCTTTACACGGACAATGACCATATCACCATTGTTAAACTGTTTATCCTTGTGTCTAGCATTTGCAGAGGCTGCATATGATTCTGTGTTAAAGGATAAATGTCTCCTTACCTCGGCATGGACATCTTTCATATATTTTAAAAAAATCAAGGCCAGCTGCACTTGGTCTAGGAGGTAATGGTAATGGCTGGAGGTTTAGGAGAGTGTAAGGACGTTTGCCATATACTACTTTGAAAGGTGTGTGCCTTATAGACCTATTCATAGAATTGTTGATTGCAAACTCTGCTTGTGGCAGTATAATATCCCAATTTGTGGTATGATCAGCAATGAGATAACGTAGTAAATTTCCCAGGCTTTGATTGAGTACCTCTGTCTGACCGTCGGTTTGGGGGTGAAATGCACTAGAAAACATTAATTTTGTCCTGAATTTTATCCATAAGGTTTTCCAAAAATAACTAACAAATTTGACGTCCCTATCAGACACAATAGAGAGTGGTACCCAATGTAATCAGACTACTTCTTGTAGAAACACCATAGCTACTTTAGAGGCATCAAAGGTTTTGTTACAAGGGATAAAATGAGCCATTTTTTAGAATCGATCAACTACTACCATGATGGAATCATGCTGTCGAGCAGTCCTAGGTAGTCCCAGCACGAAATCCATGCTAATATGTTGCCATGGTTGATCAGGAACTGGAAGGGGTATGTAGAGTCTAGCTTGTTGTTTAGTTCCTTTGTTTAGTTAGCAGATCCTACATTGATCTACCACTTTATGCACATCTTTACGCATCCGAGGCCAATAGATACGATCGACGGTTATAGCATAAGTTTTGTCATGGCCAAAATGCCCTGCCAAGCCTCCACCGTGGAGTTCTGTGATGATAAACTCCCTGAGAGACCCCTTTGGAATGCACAGCCTGGTGCCATAAAATAAGTTCTCATCCCTTACAGAGTAATCACCCCTAGTTACGGTAATCCTGGCCTATAATTTCTCCCATATTGTGCCAAAGTCTTTATCAGCAGGGTACTGGTCTGTTATTGCTGCAAGATCAGTAGAGTGGGCTGAGAAAATATGTAGAAGTATGGTCGTCGACTTAATGCATCAGCCATATTATTCTCTATTCCAGACTTGTGCCTAATAACAAAATCAAATTGTTGCAAGTAATTCATCTAGCGTAAGTGCCTCACATTGAGCTTGCTTTGAGAGTTCAGGTGTTTCAAAGAATCATGATCCGTATTAAGGATGAATTCTCTATGGATTAAGTAGGGGCGCTAATGTTTAATAGTTTGAATTAATGCGTAAAATTCCATATCGTATGTTGAATACCTCCGCCGAGTATCATTGAGCTTTTCGCCGAAAAAGGAAATAGGATGACCTTCCTGACTTAGTACACCTCCAATTCCTACATGTGAAGCATCATATGCTACTTCAAAGATTTTTTAGAAGTCAGGTAGCTTCAGAACCGGTGCCTGTCCTAATTTCTCCTTGACCTCCACAAAAGCTTTGTTGGCTGCCCCAAGTAAAGCTTTTTCCTTTTAGACATTCAGTTATTGGGGCCATGATAGTGCTAAAATGTCGAATAAACCTCCGGTAAAATGTTGTAATACCATGAAAGCTGCGGACCTCAGACACAGTGCAAGGTGTCGGCTAGTTTTGAATGGCTTGCACTTTGGCGGGATCAACTCCAATACCTTTATCAGAGATGATGAAGCCTAAGAAATAGACTTTCTTCTTCTAGAATGAACACTTGGTGTGATTAATATAGAGTTGTTATGCTTTTAAGGTAGCCAGGACCTGTTCAATGTAAGCTAGGTGATCCTGCAAACAATTACTGAAGATTAAGATGTCATCAAAATACACAACCACACTTTACCCAAGAAGGGTTTGAGAATTTGCGTCATAGCGCGCATGAAAGTACTCGGTGCGTTGGTTAATCCGAAGGGCATGACTAGCCATTCGAATAGGCCGTCCTTGCTTTTGAAGGCCGTATTCCATTCGTCATCCGGACGGATACGAATTTGATGATATCCACTACGAAGATCAATTTTTGTAAACACAGAGGCCCCATTTAATAAATCTAACATATCATCAAGTCACAAAATTAGGAATTGATATTTTACTGTTATTTTGTTGATTGCTCGACTGTCTACACACATCCTTTAACTCCCATCTTTTTTTGGTGTGAGTAGTACTGGGACGGCGCAGGGGTTAAGGCTCTCCTGGATAAATCCCCTATCCAATAGTTGTTGAACCTGTCGGTTAAGTTCCTCATTCTCTGCAAGACTCATCTTGTAATGGGGCAAATTGGGTAAAGATGATCCTGGGATGAGATCAATAACATGTTGGACGTCCCACATAGGTGGCAGCTGGTGTGGCATTTCATCAGACATGATATCTTGGAATTTCTCTATTATTGTTGTCAGATTTTTAGGGACTTTGCCATCATTTTTTTTAACTTCTCGTCTTACTACAAATAACAGCATGTGCTCTCTACTTAAGGCTTGGGAAAACTGGTGCAAGTTAAGTATTGGAATTTTTGTGCTGGTTGTTTCCAAGTCTGAAATTGATAGTGGTACCATCACCACCTTCTTGCCCTTATATTGAAAAGAGTAGGTATTGGTGTAACCATTATAGGAGACCTTCCGGTCTTACAACCATAGTCGTCCCAATAACATATGGCAAACAGTCATAGGGATGATATCGCACCATGCTTCATCTACATACTCTTGTCTCAATAAGAACTGTACTAGACATCGATGCTTTAGTGAAACTAAATTGTTTTCATTGACCCAACTTCGATAAGGAGATAGGTGTTTTTCAATCTTCAATTTCAGCCGTTCCACCACTGTTTCCGAGATGACATTCATACCGCTACCATTATCAATAATTACGTCCAGTGCCCTGTCCCCATGTTCTAACTGGGTATGGAATATATTGGTTCGCAACTACTCTTGATTTGTATGGGGTTCTTTTTTATTTCCAGTTAATACTCTATGAATAACATAGCTTGGCAGCTCTGAGGCACCCAGTTGTTCCTCCTCTTCCTCCTGTGTAAGCTCTGTTGCTTCTTCCTCCTCTGCTTCATTCTTTATTGTTCGTTCTCTTTCGCATATAAAAGCCAGTTTCTTATTACTTGTGGGACACACCATAGTATAGTGTCTGAACCCCTTGTATTTGTAACAATGTGGGCCGTCAAATGTGGCCTTTGCTCTTCCTGTTTGCTCTCCTAACCATGAGCTTATTGGTTTATCTACTAGTGTTTGTGTTTCTGCATGGAAAAGCTTGTTGTGCGCCCTGTTTTTAAGTCCATTGGCATAGATTTCTTTCCACTAATGTTTTGCAACTGCCTCTCCATATGTAATGCCAGTTGGTATGCCTCATTCACATTGATTAGCCGTGCGACCAACATCTCCTTGTATAGTTCACCATGTAATCCATTACGATATCGCGTTAATGTTTGTTGGTCCGTCTCCACAATTCGACTGCGGATAGTTAATTCATGGAAACGGTCTGTGTATTGGTCCACTGTTAAGGAGCCCTGCCTCAATTGTAGCATTTCTTCAAACATCATCTGTTCATAATCAATGGGTAAGTATTTTTCTTTTAATCGTTCTTTCATCTCTTTCCAGTTTGAAACTGCTGGGCGTTGGGTACGTCTTAGTTGCTCTTCCAGGCTTCCCCACCAGGCTCGTGCATGTCCCTTCAGCTTCAGCCTGACATATCGAGTTTTGCAGTTTTCAGAGACGGCAAACCAGTCGAAATAATCTTCAATAGCTGTCAGCCAATCTTCAAAAGCATGCGGGTCTAGTTTGCCATAGAAGTCGAGTGCATCTATTTTCATTCTCTTGGTGAGTTCGTCGACGGGTTAATTGTCCATTATCTACCTGTCACAGATACGTGGGAATTCCTCCATGTGTTGTTAAACATGAAGGTGACGGGGTTCAAGATCCCTGAAAGTTTCAGCTTCTAAATCCTCCCTTTCAATCCTCTGATCACCTTCCAGTGAGTTCTCACAGGGCTGGCCACGTCCCCTCCTATTGGGAGATCTTACTCCTTCTCGTGCCCGTCGTTCATCCATGACATCCATGCGATTAGAAAGTTGTTCTAGCATATGTGTGATTTGTTGTTGGTAGTTTTGTTGCT
This sequence comes from Populus nigra, assembly GCF_951802175.1. Classification (NCBI taxonomy): domain Eukaryota; kingdom Viridiplantae; phylum Streptophyta; class Magnoliopsida; order Malpighiales; family Salicaceae; genus Populus; species Populus nigra. The sequence continues at coordinate 35,748,539 of NC_084852.1, forward strand.
GAAATTCTGCATGTTCACGGGGGGAGGGGAGAGGGGTTGCTGATAACATGGTTGTCCGACATGGTATATGATTTACCACTTCGGGTTACGGTCATGAACAACTCTGATACCAAATTGATGTAAAGCCACCAGGTTCAACCTCTCGTTGAACTGAGCAGGAAAAATAATTAACAGTACAAAATCTCTCTATAAAAGGAATTGCTCCGAATTCTATTGCATAGAATGAATGGTTTCAAAGAAAACAATAATGTCCCCTTTGCTCTGTTCTCTTCTTTTTAAATACTATATAACTAAGGAATTATAATTCAATAAGTAAACTTAATCAAATCCTAATTTGTCTAGGAACTAACATTACAACTAACTAGGATAAACTCTACAACTAATAAGTTTATAACATAATCATGTTTTCCTTATTCTGCAAGTCTTTTATGTTTGGTAGACTTGTGGTTTAAGCTTCCTCTTCCTCTAACTCCTAAATTGCATCACAATGAGGTCATCTTCGTGGTCGTGGACAGATTTAGTAAATACGCACATTTCATAGCCATTCCCCATCCGTATACTACAAGTATTGTGGCCAGAGTTTTTCTTGATAATATTTACAAGCTACATGGACTGCCAGCCACTATTGTCAGAGACAGAGATGCTGTTTTTCTGAGTCTCTTCTGGAAGGAACTCTTCGCCAAACAAGGGGTAAAACTGTGCTACTCCACCGCCTACCATCCCCAATCAAATGGGCAAATGGAGGTGGTTAACAAGTGCTTAGAAAACTACTTGCGCTGCATGACAGGGACTTCACCAGCTCAATGGGTCAGGTGGATGCCATTGGCTGAGTAGTGGTACAACACTAACTACCATACGGCTACAAAATCTACTCCCTATGAGATCATTTATAGTTACCCTCCCCCGCTACATATTCCATACATTACAAGGGATTCTCCAGTCGAAGCTGTAGATGCATTTCTGTTAAAGAGGGAACACATGCTAATGACTATTAAGAAAAATCTACAGGGTGCTCAAAGCAGGATGGTCCAGTTAGCAAACAAGCATCGAAGTGAAAGACTATTTGCAATAGGCAAGCTGGTACACGTCAAACTGCAACCTTACAGGCAAAAGACTCTAGCTCACAGACAGTCCCAGAAACCGGCTTCAAAATACTATATCCCCTATAAGGTTTTAACAAGAATTGATACAATGGCCTATAAGCTACAACTACCCGATTCTGCAACCATCCATCCAGTATTCCATGTGTCTCTTTTAAAGAAGAAGGTGGGAAATAGGGAGGTTCTCTCCACATTACCCTTCCTGCCAGCTGAACCCACTCTCCAACCTCAAGCAATCCTGGAGCGATGAATGGTTAAGCGAAACCACCAAGCAGCCACTCAAATGCTCATCCACTGGGCAGGTCTCACACCTGCTAAAGCCACTTGGGAATTTGCTGAAGATTTGGTTCACTGATTTCCTCAGTTTGACCTTGAGACAAGGTCCATCTGAAGGAAGGGTAATTGTTGCAAGAAGAGATAGGATAAATAATCTTAAGGGAGGGAAATTTAAATAACCGTTAAGTCAAACGGTGCATTTTGAACATTTTAGTAATAATCAATGTTATGCGTTTTAATATTCAAATGTAATGGCCACGTGTTGGGAGGCACAAACTATAGAATCTTAAGAAGGAAAAAGCTGTTATATATAGTGCATTCTGTTGCTAGCAGAGGCATGAAATTATAATAATATAACAAATTCCTTAGTTTTCGGAAACACTCTCTCTATCTCACCCTTACTCCTTCTTTTGTTATTCTTGCCAAGCAATCTGTGTATTTCTCTTCCTTTGCCTTCCATTGTTATCATCTTTTTATTACTGTTAAGTGATCGTCTTCTTAACTAATTACTCCAGATATCAGCTAAGTTAACTGTTTCTTGCAGTAGCATCCATAATCTTTTTTTTCTTTAACTATCTTTTTTTTTCAATTGTATTAATTTTTTTTATCATACTGCTGACTGATTTCTTATATTTTTTACATGCAAACACAATTAAAAGATATAGGATTAAAGTGTAAAATGTGTTGGCTAATCTAAAATTAGCACAACAAAGTCCTTTTTATCCCTACATTTCTATTTTTTTAATTGTAATCCTTTTAGTTTCTAGAAGTTTCACTTCGATCCAGAACTTCATTTTTTTTTTATTTTCTAGTTCTTTATATGAGAGAAGAGAGAGAAGACAATGATAAAGAAAGTTGTTAGTTTATCAAAATTCGACAACAAAAATGGTTAATCTTGATTTTAATAGATTTTATTTAATGAGAGGAGTTCGATGGTGGTGATTTTTTCTTTTAAATATGCTTGAAAATATAGATTAGGTTCTGTTTAGATTTTTTAGCTTTGATTATTTTTTGTTTATTTGAGTGATTTTGGGGTTAGTAAGTGGTTTATATAGGTTTTTCTAGTGTTTTTGTGTAAAAATAGGTTGAAAATAGATTTTTTAAGCCAAAACACCCCTCTATTTATTTTTTAGCCAACACAATGATAGATAAATTCTGGGTAGTACCTAAATAGGCTAAAAGTTGCCTTTTTTTATTTCAAAAAAAAAAGAAAAAAAATGACTGACTTCTAAGGAGAAAACTAAAAAAATAGACATGAGCATAGGCTTCCAAGCCCAAGCACAACTGGTTTTTTCTTATTAAAGCCATGCCAAAGGAAAGGTTCTCTCAAATTGACAGTCATTACTTTAACATTTAAAGCCAACAAATTATATACCTTGTACAACTTTGACAAATTTTTTTGTAGTAAATCTTTCATTTAATTAGGATATATTAGATGTAGGTTAACAATATACAATTTTGTATACGGTAACTTTGCAGATCTAAAGGCTAAAATTAACTCAACTTGTACTTGGAAATTCTACACCAAGAGAAAGTAGGTTTTTTCCTCAAAGCTCTATAAGTTTATCATGGAATTAGAGCCACAATTTTGAATATTCATGTGTCTTTTGCTCTAAAGCATAGTTCAATTCTTCATCCTTAATTATTCTTTAAGAGTTCCCTCGATATCATGTCACCAGACATGTCTGATGCTTCCTTGATTTAGTTCAATGGCAAAAACCACTTAGCCTGGGTTTTTTTTAATTAAAAGCAACGGTTTATAGGGCTATGTTAATGGCAACAACCTTGCTCCTAATAAAGACAGACTAAGACCTGTACGCTAAATGGGAAGTCAAGGATGCCCAAGTCATGGCATGGATTATTGGATTTATAAAGCTCGTACTTGTCTTTGACCTTCAACCCTCAAAGACTACCACTGAGATGTGGACTTACATGAAGAAGTTGTACAGTCAACACAACATTGGTTGATGGTTCCACCTGACTTGAATTGGTGACACTTTAACAGGGAAATCTCTCCTTCAAGATTTTTTTAATCTAGCTTCATGAATCATTGGGATGAATATATTGATGTTGTGTATGCTACCTTACCATCTAAAGACCTTAGTTTTGTTCAATCTATTTATGAAATTGCTAAGAGACTAGTTTCTTATAAAACTAAGATATGGATTTGAAAGCACCTATTCCAATCTTATAAACTGAGAGCCTATCCCCTCCCTAGATGCATGTCTTAATAAGTTGTTTTGTGAGGAGCAGTGTCTTCATACTTAAATCACTATAGAGCAACATAACTCAATCTTTTCTCTTGTTCTCTTGGCTTATACAACACAAGGTAAGTCAATAAGTAGGGACATAAATATTTTCCAGTGCTTCTGTTGCAAAGGATTTGGTCATTTTTTTTCAAACTGTTCTAAAAAACCATGCAACTACTATAAAAAGGATGACCATATTATCAAGGAATGGCCTACCCGACCCCTAAAAAAATCTGAAATGGCATATTCAACCCTAATTGGCTCTTCTAGTGATAGTTGATATGTGGATACAACACCTATGATATAAAATGCTACCAGCCTTTTCCAATATATGATTGTTGAAATGATCCAAAAAATGATCATTTATGCATTATCTAGTTTAGAACTCTCAGGTAAATATTTTTCTACATCTTCTCCTTGGTATTTTGATTTTGCAACTTCTAATCATATGACAAATAATGTTAAGTCTCTTACTAATGTGGACAAATATTTTAGAAATCTTAAGATTTATACAATTGATGACAGTTCTTTACCTATCATAATAACTGTGATGTTTCTTCTTCTTTAACTAATATCTTTTCCTCTCCTAGCCTTGCAACCATTCTTGTTTTTGTTTGCTAGTTAGTTGAAAAGGATTGCAAAGTGGAATTATCTAAATGCAGTTATGTTATGCAAGATCAACAATTAGGGAAGATGATAATGAAGGGGGCTAAAATGAGACATCTTTTCCTTCTCCATTTACCTTTATCTTCATGATTCTCATTACCTTATGTCACTTATAACTTTGTTTATATTGATTGTCGAACATGGCATAAACATCTCGACATCCAAACTATAATGTAATTCATGATTTGTTTAATTATAGTTTACTTGGAAATACAAAGTCACCATATTTTAGCGTTGTTCAATTTAAATATAATTTTTGCAGGGTTTAAAAGTAAAATTTTACCATTTCCTACCCACATACCAAAAGTACTCCAACCATTTGATATAATACACAGTGATGTATGGGGCACGACAATAGTTATTCCTCTGGCTTCAAAAGTATTTGTCACTTTCATTGACGACTATAGTCGATTCACATGGATTTGTTTTTTGCGTTCTAAAAGATATGTATTTTTTGTTTTTAAGCTTTTCCATGCACATATTCAAAACTAATTTTCTACCAACATGATAATTCTATGACTATCAACATAGGAGTAGAGTGACATGAGGACACCCCACCTACGCTAAGCCTTAAACATACTTATCATAAAAAAATTATATAATATACGCAACATCTCGTAAACTTTCAAATGTTCTTTAAAATCAATAAAAACAAATAATAATCCATAATACTTATTACAATATCAAAATCCAAAGTCTAACTAAAACACTGTAATAATTGAACACTCTAAGATATTAAAACAAAACTAAAAGGAAAGCCTCGTCGAAACAAGCAAGACATACCAACAAATGAGGTAACATATACTCTCAACAAGTTAACCTGCTAATAGAAGCTAAGAACCTGAAAATTAATATTAATAAAGAGGGGCGAGTTCAACTAACTCGGTACTAAAATAACATTTAATATACATCATAGATGCAATAAAAGTATAAGAACTAAAACATATATTTACATACATATTAAACATAATAGCATATGGAAGTTGAATAAAAGTCAGATAACAGATAATAGATGAAACCCTAAGGTTCTGATAATAGATGAGGTTTATGGCCCAATAACTATGAGAGGATTAGTCACCACAGGTTGATACCTCACTCACCAGCTAGGTATACAACCATGCATATAAACTAACTACTCTACGTTAGTTAAAGTTTCTAACAAGTATCTCAATATCAAAACATAACAAATATTCACATATTTATAAAATTAAATGAATATCATATCGAATAGAATTTAATTTAACTTAATATAAATGCAATTTCAAGAGTAGATAAGTACTCAGAAAATAAAATAACATATATAATAATTCAAGAAATAATCAGTTGTACTCATCATCTAATCAATATATTCATATTTATATTACATTATATTAAAAATTATCCCATTCACTTGGAAAACGAGAAAAGACAACAGATGCAGAACTAAAGACTATTGAGGATCTTTAATAGGAATGTTAGCATAACCTATAATAGACATGAAAATCACTAAAAAAAATGACTCAAAACAGATAACATAAAAGATCTTAACTCTAACATTAGAGACCAAAATACAATTATAAAACCAAAATAGATCCACTTGATTGATCCTGAACTTATCCCAAACTGATCGAACATAAAAGAATTGATCAATTGCCATTTCTCAATCAACCAAAAATAAACCAACCGATCAACCAACACTATTAGGCCCAACCAATTGGCCATCATCATCAAGCCAACTAGTCAGCCGGTTCAGACTAATTAGTCGATTGATTCATCGAGATTCCAGAATCCCGATATTCTAATCTTTTAAAAATTATACAGATCCTCAAAACCCAAAATTCTTATCCTCACTTAGTTCATTTTAATCCAAAATTAACATCATAAACATCAATTATACCTTTTAAATCATCCATATATCAAATCAAATCAATATACTAAACATTATAGAAATCCTAAAACATTTTTTTAGTCCATTAACTATTAAATCCCCAATTAAAAACAACAGAAGAGGAAGTCATGATACTTATTTTTTCAACCCTTCTAAAACTTAAAAGTTGAAGTTTAGATATAATTGAATTTTTGGTATATTTAGGAGAAAGGTCACAGCAAGGGAGAGAAAAAGTGAATAAGGGTAAATCAATTCTCGAGTATATAGGTTAAGTTGGGTTCTTGGGTTTGGGTCTGATGGCTAAAACATGGGTCTTACATTGACAATCAAGGTGAGTAGATATCTCACTTGTTTCAGGAACTTTTACAAACACATGACATAATCTCTCAATCATTTTATCTTTTAACCTCTCAGCAAAATAGGGTGGTTAAAAGAAAAAACCATCACCTTCTCGATTTTGTCTGCACCCTCTTATTAGAGTTATTTATGCCCTCTTGATTCTAGTGTGAAGCCCTTTATGCTATTGTTAATCTTATAAATAAATTGTCTTCTCTCTTATTGCACCATAAATATCTTTTCACTCAATTATTTGGTCATACTCTAAATTATTCTAACCTTTGTACTTTTCGTTATGTGTTATGTTCACCTTTCCACACACAAACACACAAAACTCATTAATGGAGGAAAGGAGGAAAGCAACTTCAAAAGGGCAAGAGTTCTGATATATTAAATGTGCTTTTCTAAGATATTCTATACAATTGAAAGGTTTTCTTTGTTATGATCCAAGTATGTGTTGTATTCAGGTTTCTAGAAATGTAATCTTTCTAGAAAACCAATATTCTTTTTTCACTTACCATGCTCCTATTTCCTTTTTATTTTTGTTTTGTCCATGTTTACTAATCATCCTGCAAATGCAATAACTTCTAAGCCTCTTCTAGTGTACCAACAATGACCTCTCTGCCCATACACTTAGATTCTGGAACCTCTTGAGTCCACTCCAACTAATCCCCCAACTATTGATCTTGTTCTAATAACTTCACCTACTCGTTTTAGACATAGTACTCATGTAGGTTTTGTTTCGATACTCGTTTATTTTTTATAACCACCTTGTCTTCTATAATTATTCCATCAAGTTATAAACATGCAATGATGTATGTATGTTGGCGAAAAGCTATTGAAATAAAACTTTTAGCACTTGAAGAAAACCATTCTTGAGATGTTGTTCTGTGTCCCCATCTGTGAAACCTATTGTGAGTGATTGTTTTTTATTAAGATTTTTTATGGATCCATAGACCATTACAAGGCTCGATTAAAAGATATTGATATCAAGTAAGAGTATGGCCTACAGTATGATGAGATATTTGCACTGATAGCTAAGATCACCATCGTGTGTATAATTATAACCCTTGTCACCTCTTAATCCTGGCCTTTACATCAACTAGATGTTAAGAATGCATTCCTATATGGTGACCATAAGAAGAAAGTTTAAATGAAACTTCCTTTTGGTTGTCCATTTCATCACCTACTGATGTATGGAAACTAAATCATTCTCTGTATGGTTTGAAATAGGCACCGAGAGCATGGTTTGAAAAATTTTAAACCAACATCCTCGGCTTTTCATTCATTCAGAGTCAATATGAATCCTTTTTTTTTTTACAAAAAACACCTAATGAGATAGTTGTCCTCTATATTTATATAGATGACGTTATTGTCACTGATTATGATACGGTGACCATCTTTAAGATTAAAAAATTATTGAATCTATTTTCCATATGAAAGATCTTAGGCAACTCATTTCTTGGGGTTAGAAATTTAAAATTGGCTTTAAGGTATCTTCTTAAATTAAAAGTATATTTAGGATTTGGTTTAATTAACACGACCCACATACAATTCCCATGGAAATTAATGTGATGAGGGGGAGCTTCTTGAGGATCCCACTCTCTATTGGAAGCTAGTTGGTAGTCTTTTCTACCTCACCATCATTCGACCCGACATCTCTTATGTTGTTCACACTATTAACAAGTTCATGCAAGCCCCTTGACATCTCCACCTTGTTACTGCTTGCCACTTCATTTGATACATCTTTGGTACACCTAGTCGTAACTTATTCTTTTCTACTAGTTTTTTAATCCAATTACAAGCCTACTGTGATGCTGATTAGGAAAATCCATTACCAGATGATGTTTGTTTCTTAGCAATGCTTTTATCTCTTGGAATTGTAAGAAGTAGGATTCCATCTCTAAGTCATCCATTAAGGCCGAGTACCATGTCATGTATGCTGCCTGTTCCGAGATCATCTTATTACATGGTCTTCTCACAGAGCTTGGTTTCTTCCACATTCACCTTACTTTGCTAAATGATGAAAACATTAATGCCATCTAAAATTATAAATTGCTGTTAACCCTATCTATTACGAGTACACGAAGCACATAGAGGTTGACTGTCACTCTATTCAGGAGGTCTTTGATCACAAAGTTATTACTCTTCTACACATCTTCACTACTCAACATATTGCAAATATCTTCACCAAATCCATGACATGTTAGCACCATCATTTTCTTGTTAGTAAATTTATACTTGTACATTTACCAGCATTAGTTTGAGGGAAATGTTAAAGGAAAGTTTTTTTCAAATTGACAGTCATTAGTTGAACTTTTAAAGCCAAAAGATTTTATACGACAACTAATTTCTTTGTTATAAACCTTTCTTTTAATTAGGATATACTAATTGTAGGTTAACAGTAGATAATTTTGTACATGGTAGTTTTGTATATCTATAGGCTAAAAATCAACTTATACAATTTGTACTTTTTCTATACAATGAGAATTCTCCACTGAGAGGAAATAAGTTTTTTTTTTTTCAAAGCTCTCTAAGTTTATCAAGCTAGGTACATGGACATTGGCTAGGAAGGCATATGCGTTTGGATCCTTTTTAAAGGATTAGGCATGTTGAGCTACCTAAGCTAGTATACCTGGCCTGTTTTTGTTTTTAATTTTTAATTTTTTTATTTAAATTTAAAATTATTTTGTCCTTAAAATTAATTAATTAAAAATATTAAAAATATATAATTTAATTAAACTCTTAAATTAAGAAAGAATAAAATTTTATATTATTTTATTAAATGACATGTTTTTGAATAAAAGTATATCAGTTTTTTTATAATATTAACAAACCTTTTATTTTACATCTCATCATGATTATTTTTTTAAAGAAAATTAATCAGTTACTTTTCTAATAGGTTTTTTTTTTGCTATCATAAATTAAATAACAGTTATTTTAGAAAAATGATGTTATTAAATTCAATTGGATCCATAACTTAAGTCATGAGCATGATGTATTAGCTTAGGTTGACCCAAGTCTATTAAAAATGTCGTCCCATTTATTTTTTCTTAAAATAATAATTTAATTTACATTAATTTTGAGTTCACAGTCAAATTTCTTCTTGCAAATAGAAAAGATAATAGCAATACTTGCACAATTTATTTTATATTTTTTAAAAATTTGGTTTGACTTTAGTGAAGCACGACCAATACTGAAGTTACGATCAGTTATCTAGCGATATAACAAATTCAATTAAACTTTATATATAATTATTTAGTCTCTACATATCAAACATATTAATTCAAAAAACATTTAAAATATATTCATTTATAAGAAAATCAGAAGAATATATGAATAGTGAAAAGTAATAAATATAATCCGCAAGAACTTATATATTGAAATGTATGAATATTAAAGTACCAAACCAGTTTTCATCAATTTAAATTTTTAATAAACATATCCCTCAGTTTGAAGCAATAACTGATTCTTTTAGATGCAATCAAGTTAAATATAGGAGACTCGCAGCAGCATCTGCTGAGGCTGAGCAGATAAAATGGTTTCCAATACACTCTCCAACCACATCAACATATTAACATTAATATATCAACACGTCAAGTTATCAACCACATCAACATGTATTTGATGAAATCTAATAAGAACAATCATTAAAAAAAAATCATTACACACTTGAGCAACAAAAATAAAGGTAAGGACACTTGTATATATAAAAAACTTGAACACTAAATATATAATAATCTCTTGTTATTGTGGTAAATTGTTTGTTTATGGCTGATTAGTGGAAGCCATCCGGAGCATACTTCTCCAAGGATTCAAAAAAGGCATTAGAGCATGGATTGGAGCCTCGCATGCCCGGTCCTCGCATGATTCCTGGTAATAAAATGAGGAAGAAATGTCATTCTCTTTCAGCAGAAAAAGGGAAGCAAATCCATGTCGAGTATTTTTACCATTCATGGGCTGCAGTACACGGCAATTTCAATGTAATCTAGAGCACATATTGGATACTGATGAATTATGGATATTTATAAGGCCTCTATAAAGTGTCGAGAATTCGGAAAATCCTCAAATTTAATCCAATATATTTTGATCCTTGCCTAATTGTACGATAAAGGGTTTCTCTTTCACATTTCATATTTTGTTCAGGTGTGTACATAAAGAACTAGAGTCCTTTTAACTAGCGCGCCATGGGCAAAAACTAGAGTCCACTTTGAAACATTAAGCCTTCATGTGCGTGTCCAGTCCCCAATATGAAGTCTCTGAAGTTTGAACTTGTACCACGAACACAGGCAACTGACTGCAACGCAGAGAAACCCAGGAAAAACATGCAACATTTCTCAGAAACCACAGAAGGCCATTGGATCACCAGAGCTTTGTTTTAACCCAAAAGAGGAGGAAGACAACTCCTAGCACAATAGCAACAGGGGCCCATTTTCGAATTAAGGCCTGCACTCAAATCGTGTAAAGCAGATCATAAGTAAATTTCAAGTGTATGTACTACATGCAGTTATGTTTCAGCATTTGTCAAGAACTAAGCAGCAACCAATGCCAACATTTATCACAAAACATGTATAATAAAGAAAATTATATTAAAACAAGCATGGAGAAAATTTTAGAATTCCAACAAGACCTATAGTTAAAGCCCTTCAGGAAACAATCCTGAAACCCAATTCTATCTGAAAAAATTAACCAAAAAAATATACTCTATCTGAAAGAAGGAAACTAACTACTATCAAAGGTAAAGCACAGTGCATAGAGCCTAACGTGCAAATCTCGCAGAAATAGTGGAGCACCTAACTGATTTTAAGAACATAAACCACATCAACCTATTCTTCTAAAATCTTTTTGGTCGCAATCCCATGGTGACAATAACAAAAAATAAAATAAAATCACGGGATCAGTCTTATGAAAACAAAATATAAAACACTTGAATGTATCACAGATATTCTAAAACCAGTTGTTTCCTTTTAAAGGACATGAGAATGATTCTTCGTTTAACCATAATATGCCAAATGGATCTCAGTTCCAGATGCTTTCCACAAGACTCTATGACACCAACACTAGGATAAAGTTCACTGCTATTTGAAAAACAGATAAAGGCCACTTGTGCCCCAAGACTTCTTCAAAGAATTGTAAAGAAGGTAAAGAAAACAAAGGCCCTAGAATACATGACAACCTTTTTCATGAAAACCCTTTCATACAATTACTTCAGTGTTTCCAAGAATTTGAGCGTGCAACCTTTTGGCAAATAATAATTTATGATTTCAATAGTACTCAAGCAACCTTTTATTTCTTTATTTTGATAGGTAAGAATTTGCAACTCAAGTGGTACAGATTAAATTTAGTCATAAAAAACCTCCACAATATATAACCAAATGGCCTCCAAAAAAAGGCCAGCTGGTAAAGAGCACATTGGATAAGAGCATACAAATTGAGATCAAGTTGCTGAAGTGTCAGTTGGATTAACATTGTATGTTAACTGCTTAGCAAATGAAACTAACCTGTCGATTCAAATCTCTTGCCTTTTCAGCATATATGCGAGATTCTGATGTTAACCGACTTGACATTTGACTGACCTCTGCATTTTCACCAAAGATGCAAGAGAGAATTTTGTGAATATATCGAGAGGGGGGTGAAAGGTAAGAATGTAGCATCTTTTATCCAAGTGAAAGAAAGGAATGATTAAAACACAAATGATGAGGCAAAAAGCAATTGATGATTGTAGCATGTCACTCACATGTAAATACAACAAACAAGTCTTATTTCGCCAAAATCAAATATAGAAGAAACACGATTTGGTTAAGCTTAATAATTTACGAATTCAGAGCGGTTTTTTTTTTTGTGCATTACAACCTACTTTTTAAACTAATTTTCACCTAAAAAAGATCAAATTGATTTTTTAGGTGTTTTTTTAATGGTTTTGATGTGCTAATGTAAAAAAAATCTAAAAAAACATCATTTTAATGCATTTTCAATTGAAAAACATTTCTGAAAAACAATCTGCACCACAATACCAAACACACACTCATTGATAAAGAAAAAAGTTCTCTAAAAAGGGATAAATATGATTCCCTGCAAGAGTTCATATATTTGGTGTTCTATCCTTGCAAAATAATGGCAAGCCCCAAAAAATATGGTTTGAATACAATTTCTAAGTGGAGATATGTGACCAAGGAAAATAGGTGATGCATTTCACCCTACATCAATAAGTTCCTATTACTTTTGTCAGCTTCATAATAATCAAAGGACTAACTTATTGAACAAGGAAAATGCATACATCTCTATAGCATATAATACAGATACCAGCTGACATCTCTAGAGCATATATAACATCCACATAGCTTGTTAGTATATCCCAGTTGAGCATGCTTATATAATCATCGCCTAATCTAATTAATACCGCATCTAAACATATATAAAAACTCATAAACACTAATATATTCATTTCAAGTATAGACATGGATCATGTTTTACTTGCACCATAATCATAAAATCGATCGATCAATCTTACGGTCCAGCTTTTCACCAACACCCAAAACTTCCTGCACATTGCGAGTCATTATTTGGTGGACTTCATACAGCTCATCATTCAACTTTGCAACGTTCCGCTGGGTGCGGGTGTCCTGATACAATTTCTTTGTTTTCTGTATGAAAGTATCTTAAGAACATAAACATGAAAAACAAAATCAATCCTAGTAGAAGTGCCAAAGAGAGTGTAAAGGAATTTAAATATCTGCAAGAACAATTTTATTTCAGTAGGACTAAAAACTTACCAAATTTAATGAAGGCATATGGTCTAGCAGCAGTTTCGATTTGAGCCCCATTGACACGTTCAAATTCATTCTTAAGGTCTTCCAGGTATTGAAAGGCAAGTTTCTTAGGATAAGAGCGGTCACACATAGTAAGGTAACAAACACGTCCTTCAATGATATAACTACTCAGGTGAAGGAAAACATCTAGTCTGGTTGACTTTAAAAATAATAAGAAAGCAGAAATCATGGAATAAGTTTTACAAGATACAAAAAAAAAAAAAAAAAAAAACCCATAAATCCCACGGTTCAAAATTCAGAAAAAGGAACAGACCATGTGAATTGATAGTATCAAGTAGCATAACATGAGCATAAATTAGGTCATTAGGGAAACATAAATAAGATTCACAAGCAAGCTTACAAGTATTTAACTGCACATATTAAAGCTAACTTGCACTCTAATAAAACAGATGGGCCAAATGACCACATAAAGTTCAATGAAAAACCATTAGCACGTGGAAAAACAAATACAGATATGCAGGTACAGCTGCTTTCACAACCAGAACAATACACTTATGCATATATATATGATCAGTAAGAAATTCGTCATTTTTTTATGAGTTCTCTGCAGTGTCATTAAACTGTTAACAAAAATCCAGTAACATATTGGACTTCTGGGCATAACTAATAAGAGATTGCATGATTATGCCGTAGGTGTAGAATCCTTAACGAGTTGGAGGAAGATAAACTAAAAATAGGAAAGTTTAAGACAAGTTTACGCATGCTTAGCAAGTCTAATGAAAATGTTTAGGAGCAATATACATAAATGTCAGGCTATCAAGAACAAACTTCCAAAGGTTATGAAATGAACAAATAAAAATAAATTGCAGGATACTGGAAAACATAAGGACCAGTTTCAACGGACATCCTCGATGCGTCATTGTGGCCAGATGCAAGGTTCTTGAAAAGTGCCTTGACCTGCTGCTTGTACATTTCAGCATCTTTCACATCACGACCATCATCCAGTCCCTCTGCTAGCGGAAGTCCATCAGTAACACGCGCGATCATTGTCAGCTTCACCATCTTTACTTCTTCACCCCCTCAGATATACAAAATAACTGCATTATGTTAAAAATAGAAAACCCAGATCCATTAGAGGCCAAACAAGCAAATTTGATCAAGATTCTGTCTTCAAGACCAGTATTTAATTAAAAAAAGAAGAAGAAACATTCCTTAAGCTAAACTTAACATCGAATTTAGCATCAGGATGTAAATTATCTGAAATCTAAGAATTGAATCGTATCCATTAAAGTATGTTCAACAAAAAAAAAAACCGTGATTCAGTTTCTGTAATTGCCTTCTATTTTTAAATATATAAAAAAAAACAAGTGAAAAGCCATTATTAGAAGGAAAGAAAAAACTCACAGCAGAAACAAAACCTCCAACCTTCCTTTTATAACTCAACATAAAATAAACAAGATCCCTGCGATCTATCTTCACGAACCGAACAAAAAAAACCCAATTAAGACCCCATGAAACAATGCAATCACACGTTTATAAACCCAAACCGAAACCCATCAAATCATAATTCAAATGAGCATGCAAGAAAGATAGAAAGAATTACCTGATTATAGCATGTGGATTTGTGGTTTCGGTTTAAAGGATCCGAGGAACAAGAGACTATGATGGTGAAAATATATGTACAATAATAAATAAATAACAAAAACGAAAGACAGATCGAAGAGAGGGCAGTCGTTATATTATTAAGGTAAGCTGCAATTTCTATCTGTCTGTCACGAGTAATTCGAAGATGGTACACAACACGAAGTAAATACGAGGATCTGGTCTTTCTAGGCTTGACCCAGTATCTGGTATTGGGCTTGAGTAACAAGGGTCCATGAAAGTGTATCACAGCGCCGACTTTCGTGGACACCTCCTTTCCCTGGTCTTAAACCAAGCCATCAAATGCATGAACGCTCGCATCTTTATATTTTAGATTTAACAAGTGTTTTATGAAATAGAAATAACTAGTTGCATGCTCGTATGATGCTGCGGGTCAATTATTTTTTATATTTTAAAAATAGTTAAGATTTAAAAGTGTTAGATTTTTTTGCAAAGTTATATCTAAGAGTCTTAGGTTTGATTGCAACGCTTGACCCAAAAGTAATGTTTATAATATTAATAATAACATTAAATTTGGGTTAACTCTTAGTATAAAAATGTCTAGACTGCAATACTAGACCCAATAGCATTGGACGTGGGTTTGACTGCAAGGTTGTGTCATAAAAGTGTGATAATTTAATAGATTAGTTAAAAAAAATCAACATGAAGAAAAAAACTAATGAAAAAATGAAAAAAATATGAATTAATTGGGTTAACCCTTCAAACCAGGTTAACCCGTCATACCTTAAATTTTCATCATGAAAGTTTGATAATTAAAAAGAAAAAAACAAATTAATGGGTTAACCCAGAATTAACTGGGCTAACTCGTCAAATCAGGTTAACCTGTCAAACCCAGAATTCGTGTAATAAAAGTTTAATAACTAAATAGAAAAAAATTTAACATTAACAATTTAAATTAAACAAAAAAAATTAATTAAAAAGAAAAAAAAAAGCATCAGCCTTCTCACTGTGGACTGCACTGTGCAGTTCACAGTCAAAGGCATAAAAAAAACTAAAGGCATCAGCTGAGAACTACTTAGAAAAAAATTTAATATTAATAAACTAAATTAATTAAATAAAATTAATTAAAAAGAAAAAATAAAAGAAAAAAAACCTCTAAGAAGAAAAAAAAACTAAATAGAAAGAAATTTAACATTAACAAACTAAACTAAACGAAAAAATAATTAAAAAGAAAAAAAAGCAAAAAATAAAATAAAATTCAGGTTAATTCGTCAAACCAAGTTAACCCGTTAAACCCGGGATCTGTGTCATGAATGTCTGGTAACTAAATAAAAAAAAAGTGAATATTAACAAACTAAACTAAACAAAAAAAATTAATTAAAAAGAAAAAAAATCTGGATTAACTCGTCAAACCATGTTAACCTGTTAAACCCAGTATTTGTTTCATGAAAATCTGATAACTAAATAAAAAAAAATTTAACATTAACAAACTAAATTAAACAAAAATATTTATGAAAATAATAATAAAAAAAAATTGACGGGTCAACCCGGAATTAACTGGGTTCACCTGTGAAACCAGGTTAACCCGTGAAACTCGGGATATGTGTCATGAAAGTCTAATAACTAAATAGAAAGAAATTTAACATTAACAAACTAAACTAAACGAAAAAAATTAATTAAAAAAACAAAGAAAGAAGCAAAAAAAAAATCCCAAAAAACATAAAAAAACAGCTAAAAAAACTTAGATAACTTAAAAAAAAAACCGCCTAAGGAATGAATCAATGTTTTACTGTGGACTGCACTATGCAGTGCATAGTAAAACACTGATTCCTTTTAGCTATATATAATCCTAGATTTGTGACATGTGTTTAATTATGTATTGGATTAATGTTTTTTAACATGAAAAAAAAAGTTGAGGAGTCACTAGTGGTTTTGAAGAATAAAATCTATGACTTTGTTCATTGATTTGATTTGGATTAATAAGCATAGTTAATTTAATAGTACAATTAAATAAATAAAAGTAAAAAATTTATTTTTATCTAAAAACACCATATAACCTCCACAAACCACTTACTAATCGGAACCCGATCTAATTTTCCAGGTAGGAAAAACACCACCATTGAACTCTTTTTGTTAAATTGAACTCGTTAATATTAAGAAGGACAACTTTCATTACTAAAAAGTAATGATTCGTTAACTTTCTCTCTTCTTTGTAGTTTTCAAGTGACTTTTTTTCTTCTCTTTCAAAATTAGAAACTGAAATATTAAAAAATTAAACTTTTTGATCAAAATTAAAATTGCTAAAACTAAAGAGAATGCAAAGTAAGAAAAAAGAAAGTACATGGATTAAACATAATTTTTTCTAGTAGATTTGAGACTAACCATGAGATTTCTCATTGTTTTACATTTTGGTCCTGCTGTTAAATTTTTTTTCTTTTCTAAATAAATTCTAATAAATTAGTCATGGCTGAAATTACATATATCATGCATGGAGCAATATTTTTTGAGGATGAAATTGAATATTTTTTTTTATTGTGGTTTGCTACAATATTTTACCTAGATGTTTAGTATATTTTGTAATTAGATATATCATGCATGGAGCAATAGACAAAAAGGTTCAATCCTATCC